>NC_046338.1:2590000-2905000 GCF_000738735.6 Corvus cornix cornix
TAGGGATAAGTTCCATTATAAATCTGACACAAACTGAATGGTGGATCGTTGAAATCATCATTAAATTAATAAATACATTCAGATTAACCACTAATCTTGTCTTCAGCAAATCTCTCCTAGCACCAGGCAGAAGAGTTTCTTCAAATCTACACATGAAGGCACTATTTAGATCAGAAAATTATATTCCCTCCTCTAAACTGCATAGCAGGAACACAGAGGTCACTGAAAAGACATCCAGAAGGAATCCCATTTTAGAAAGGCTGCAGCATTTACAGTGCTCAGGGTTGATCAGTGACAACAGGAAGAGAGAAAAACAGTATTTTGTGGAGGAAACAAAACTAAGACTGTGTTATTTTGCCTCTAATATGGGCCTTGGAAAATATGATCCAGTCAGGAAAGAAGGGCCTCATAACTGATTCCCTTGGAAAGCCTTTTGTCAGAGCATTGGACAAGCCCAATGTTTAGGCTCCAACCTTAGGGATGCAGATCACCCCCTCCCATCTCCTGGACACTGCGTTTCCTACTGCACTGATCCCTCCTGGGATCCCCCTGGGGAGAAGAGGAGCTTGAGAAGGACCCAAAATACTCGACTGACACAGCCCCAGCATTTTTCCAGAGATGTAAAACACAAAGCTGCCTTTGCAGTGACTGTGCCCAAGGAGCAAAGAGGTGAGTTTGTAGTGAAGTGACTTCTACTGTGACTTTTAAAAACAGTGCTTCAAAAAACCCCCAGCTCTCTTCACTCATATTCAAGAAACTAAACAAGAAAGAAAAGGCTACTCAGATTCTACACCTAAATCTAAGCAGCACAGTAGTAGCAGATGGTACACAAGCACAGCTTTGTTTATGTTTCGAGACCTACTGTACACTTAGTGTAGCATTTGTTGATTTTAATTACTCAAAACTGAAAAGAATGACTTCAAAAACAAGAGACTTTGATATGACCATGATAAGATTTGCTAAAACAAGTTTCAAAATTTTTAGATATATTTCCTATCACAGGCAGTAGCGTAGACTATGAAAACATTACACTTATGTTTCATAAAAAGATGATTGTGCTGAATAATTCTGGTGTGGCCGTGGCTCTCTGGATTTCAGACTAGGGAAATTCACAGTCCAGTTTTAAATCCACTTACAAATGATTGATTAGAAAAAATGTAATGAGCTAAGAAGAAGAACTAAAAGTACCACTTATCGATAACATTTATGGTCTTGGTAATTAAATTAGCCACTCTGAAATAAATTCTGTAAAGCCAGTCATTCCAATCCCAAGATTATAGGTATATATATATATAAGATACAGGAAAAAGGGAAAAATTATAGAAGGCAGGGCTATAATAAAGACCACTTAAATACCAGCATATGGTATCTGGAAACTCAAGAGAGGAGAAGCACTTTAGGCCCCAAGAACATTCTGTTCTCTTCTTCCTTTCTGATCACAAGCCACAAACATGCTTAAAAATGTCACAAGGAAGCAGCAGAGATACTCACATTCCCATTTTGAAGCGAAGGTAATGTGCTGACTGGCCAGCTCACAGGAGGTGGTGGAGCCTCCACGACTTCACACTTGGGGTCCCTCGCAACGATCATCCTGACAGAATTCCCACAGTTCCTCAGCACTTGGGCGACCTGCTCACTGCTCATTCCTTGCACGTTGGTCCCTCCAATCTGCAAGATGTGATCTCCTGTCCGCAGCCTCCCATCCTTCAAGCACAAATTAAATGGCAAAAAGCGTTTCCAGTCCATACACAAAGTATCTGTTCTATCACAAAAACTGGAACGATGCAGGGGCATCTTCACGGCCATGAGAACCAATGGGAGGAAATGTCAGCAAAATGACCACTATGGCAACATAGTAAATAATTCAAGGACGCGTTTGCACAGTCACATGCTGGGTTTCCCACCCTTTGACTCATTTAGGAGAAAACAGGCAGCAACACTGTTTTATAATCTCACAGATTGTTGTGTGTTCTGTTTCATAGAACGCTCCTCATCAGATAGGGGATTAGAATAAAAGCACAGCATTTTGACTGAGGACTTTCTAGAGTTTTTCCCTCATACTTCTGTATTAGCCGGGCAATTTTTTTCTTATGTGACCAGCTCCAACTCGAGTGAGTAAATCCACTGGAGGTAACAAGACTCCACACAACCTATTTTTCACCTGATAATTGTGATTCATGACCTACATCATCATTTCCATTTTAAGCAAGAATTCCTACCACCACATCCTCAGCTGGTATTGATCAGCACAGCTCCACCACCTTTGGTGCACTGATTTATACAGCAATCACAGGGTTATTCCCAGAACCAACTCAAACTCATTTACAAACTCATCCAATTTTAACATGTACATGCCTCATTATTTCACATGTTCCTAATGATGTCTCATTCAGCTGAGAATGATGTGGTGAGTTCTTAGCTTACATGCTTCATTGGTAGCCAAAACACTTTATTCCTTACAGCAAAACAGGTGTTAGACAAAAATTAAAAAATACTCATTTATACACGACAGGTTCAGAGGGAGACAGTCAAGAAAAAGCCAACATTTTCCAGTAAAGCTCTCCAAATTTCCAGCTTTTATTTCCATCCTGTACTAGAGGAAGTACTTTTGCCTCTCTCTTTTGTCTCTATGGGTTCCAGTCCTCAAATATCGTAACTCATCGTGACCAAATTAATTTTAAAAATCTGAATCTGTTTTGTTATTGCAAGTGTTCTACTCCTGAAATGTAGCAACACTCAGCACCCAGTCTTTAAAGACAACAATCAAGGTACAAACGGTGCCTTCAAAAGGCTTTGCATCAAACCCAAGTGTCTCCTTGGACTGGTCAGGCTGCAGGGCAGGGATCAAAATCCCCTTCAATGAAACCCTCTACAAACAGGACATTTTCAATCTCTAAACTGAACCTTGCAATGCAGTGACTTTGGTAGGGCAGATTCTCTTGCTTGACAATTCACTTGGAGAGTTTGTCCCTATAGATGTTGCCAAATTCTACAGAGTATTTGTTCTGCCCCAGACTGACCAAAGGCTAAAAATACCAAAAGTATGAAAAATATCAGGCAACTTTTCAGAATTTCTGCATGTTCAACAACATTAAAAAAGCCAAAGCTTGTCTGAGAAACAACTTAATTTATATCAGGTGCTGACTTTTTCCTCCATCATACCTTTAATGTATTTATTTATGAAGCATGTGTTGGCATTCAGACTTTGATGCTATCAGCTTCCTTTTGTTTAAGTATATTAGTTTATTTTAAGACTGTCAAAAGCAGTTAATTATACTTTGCAATCAAATAAGAAGTGACATAATATAACAAATTACCCGATCTGCTAATCCCCCAGGAACAATTGTTCTTACAACTACTCCACTCGACTTTCCTCCTACGATTCCAAAGCCTAATCCTGAACCATCGTTAATCAGCTCAACGTCTTCAATGTGGCCCCAGTGAATCTGCAATTAATAAAAACAGGAGATTTTAATTTCGGATGATCGTTAATGTTTCTCACTTCCACGTGTAGCAGGAATGAGGAGAATTAATCAGAGCAATTTTCTGTTTCCACCCCAGGTATTGGAGATCTGTGGGATTTTGTTCACTCAGCTCCATTTCCTCATAAATACGCAGTGGGATTTCTCATCTGTTTTTAAACACACATTTTGTCCTTCACTTTCAGGATAACAGGATACTAGGAAAAAGCTTGACGAAGAAAAAGCAATTTTAAGGTTTTCCTGCCAAGATGAAAAGTATCCTTTTCGTTTTTTATAAATCCAGAGTACTGCAAACAAGAGAGAAAAACAGAGGCAAGGAGCTTGCACTGGTCCAGTTTTCAGTCAGTGTTGCCCAAATTCTTATTTCTGTTACTTCACTTACACACTCTGAACAGCACCATTCAGCACTGAATTAATAGCACAGCATAATATTCTGCCATACTGGATTGGAAGCAAATTTCCAAGCTACACTGTATCATGACCTTATGTTCTACAAGACAACCTGAAAATAACAAAGCTGTTAAGCAACCTAAACCCAGCCAATGTTTCTGTCAGATTAATATCTCATACAGGCCCAAATGGAGCAAAGTAGGCAGATTTAAGTCTTCTGCGAATAAAGGATTTATTAGCATACTGAAAATCTTTGCCAAAGCCAGTTAAATATCATAAAAGAAGTTTAAAGACCCCCTGCAGAGATATATATTTGTATTTTGTTAGTCTGTTCAGTGCGGATCTTTCAATGAAAAAGCAGTTAAAATTTAATTCTTTAAAATTTTCAGTGCAATAAACAATATTGATTAGCCACTAAAACCTTCAGATTTCACTACCTCTGTAATAATCATGAGGGAAATAATTACTAAGAATAAGGAAAAGCACTGCTTTTACCCAGATTTTCATCAAAATCTAATAGCATAATAAATTCAGATTCCAATATTGCAATCCCTGGATTTAGGTGTGCAGTTTGACCGAATTCAGGGAAGCCACCTGGACCATATGGGTGGAACACAGATGGAAGTTCAGCCCTGGTTTATTACATGTCCCAGTGACAAGCTCTCCTTTGTCACAAAAACAAAAGGCTTCCCAATCACTGAAATTTGCAGATGGGGGAAAAAAAAAAAAAAAAACCAGAACCAAAACAAGCTGATAAATAAACAGGGATTGAGAGGTTCTTTAACAGATAAATTGTGTTTGTTTTTTAAAACAAAGACAAGGCTTTTTGGTGTGAGCAGTGCCAGTTTAAATTGCTTGGGCTGTTTCAAGCAGTGCTCATGGCAGGTTATGTTTACTCTCTTTTAAGAGGTAATCAGAGCATCTTTAATTGCTGAGCACAAGTAGGTTTCAGCTGGGTATCCCCATCAAATGCTTCATCCAGCCTGTGCTGAACAGACCCTGCTGATAAGAATATGGTGATCTACTAAAGCTTCTGCTATCCCATAAAAACCCAGGATCTGTTTGATGACAACTCCACGTAGCTTTGCAATGGAAGCCTTGTACTTACTGCACGGTGAGTCTAAACGAAATGTCATCACATATAAAATCTGATTAAAGGAAAAAATCCCTCCATGTAAAACTTGCTAACACAAACACTTAGAGCCACGGAAAAAAAAATATCCAGCCCAGCTGAAAATCTGATTTTGACAGCATTACAACAACTCACAGTCTCAGGTGGATTTACATCACTTAATAAGGCGGTTCTGCTGTTCCCTTGAAGTGGCTCCCGAGCCACCACCAGATGCAGGGATCCTGTGGATTGCTGGAGGAGGGCAATGGCGTGCTGATGGGAAATGTTCTGATCCAATGGCGTGCAATTAATGGCCAGTATGTGGTCATTTTCCCTCAGTCTTTGATCCCTTAACAAAACATTGAAAGCAATTTTTAAACGCGGCACAGTGACTTCACATCAGGCTCGTGTAACTGAAATATGAACAGTTGTGCAAGGTTAAATGTTTATGTATTTTAAAAATCTGCTTATTGGGGTGCCTTCCCCAGCTTACAAACTACATTCAATCCACACTGTTCTGAACTGCCCAGCCACATTTTGTTCCAGCTTTAGCATGGTGCAGAAATTTGCTCAACTCTTTACCATGCCTCTATTCAAAATTTAATTTCAATTCCCTCATCCTTTCTTGATGATATTGAACTACAAAGCAGAAAAAAAGTATTTTTGTAGTTACACAATAAACTAGGAACTATTCTTCATTATGTTTAGCACTACATGATGCCATCTCTAAGTACCCACAACTCAGGCTTTGATGCTGTTTTGTATCATTATTTAATCTAAAGATTGATGTCCTGCATATTTATATTTTACTTAAAATTTATAGTATCAAGCTTCAGACATGAAACTTTCTTGGAGCAACACACAGTTCAGTTGCTACCTTGAGATAATATAAATTTCACAGTTAATTCACCCCAGTGATGAATTTAGATTTGTGACAAGAGAGAAACCATCACTCATCTCCTTTGTTAAATATTCATTCTGAGCACGAGACCAAACTGTTACATAGACAGACACTGCCTTCAAAGCTCTGTAGGAATCCAAAAAAGTCTCCAGGAGATCTTGTCTCAGAAGCAAAATGGGAAGCATGCTGGGGAAATTTATAAACTCCCAAACAATGTAACTGCACATCTTAACTAAGGCATTTTAAACTTCCTTTTTATCATGCCATGTTTAAGATGTTTCCCAGAAATCACTTTCTTCGAGCACTAACCATATTTCAGATTCTCTCATCAAAGAAAGTGAGCAGCAGGTCATCAAATCCTAAAGTGAGATATTCACCCTCCTTTGACATCCGGATCAGTCCATCTGTCTCCACTTTGAAAGAGCCTTAATATGCTTTTCTTTAAGTGTTCTCTGGTGTGTTCTCTGTGGGCCCATCGCCATTATCATTCCAACCTCTCCCCACTCTTTTTGTCATCCTGTGTTGGCACTTCCTGACATGTGTTATTTAAAAAGTGACACCAATGACTTGAAATCTAGACACATTTTCTTGAAACATAATTCCAAGCACTGCATTTGTCTCATGCCAACTCTTGTGGTTTTACAATCACATTTTATTTTTAAAGGATTGCTCTGTCTTTTGTTGTTGGGTGAAAACCCACAGACAATACAGGAAGAAACTGCCTGGAGCCTCGATTCTATGATGACATCTGTGCAGGGATCTGTCGGGAGGAGTGGATCTAAATTTACACAGGAAATAAACAGTAAAACCAACTATAAATAGGGCATTGTCAGAGGCACATGAATAAAGGAAGAAGGGGGGGAAAAAAAAAATCTTTCAGGGACACAATGGATAAAAATTAAAATGGAATCTAATTTTTATTTTCTTTGGGGTTTTTTTTCAGAGTTTTCTTTTGTTTTTTTAATCAGGACTCAAGATTCTCTGAAGTGAGTAATGATTTCTGGAAATTCCATTTATGAATGGCTTGGATATTTAGAACTCATCTGAAAACCTGATCCTCAAAATATGAGTCCCTTTAGCTGAAAAGCAAGATACCACCACCAAAATATCCCACCAGATAACCCAGACAAACATGTTATTCTGATAGAGTTTTCAACGTGAAGGTCATGACTTTTCCCTTCACGGAAAACACAATTTTCCAGCACAATTATGAAGATCTCACCTGTCAGCTATGCTTCCTGGCTGGACTTCCTTGACAAAGATACCAACTTCTCCCAGGCTGGGATTTTTAAGGGCAACCACACTAAATCCGAGACCTCCAACAGAAGGTTTATCAATCTTTATTGATTCTATTTGTCTTCCCTAATAAAACAGAAGATAAAATGACTTACTAATTTTCAAAGCAATAGAATGAGCTACTTCAAAATTTATGAACACTTGGAGAATTATTCTCCTCCTAAGACTAAACAAAGGCAAAATACCGAATATGTTATTTCTATAAAAGCTCCTCCATTTATTATTTTTAATATAGCAACGTATTGGATATGCAAGCACTCTGAGGTTCTGAAACCTCAGGGAATTTAAGAGCTGCTTTCACACTTCATTCACATTATGAGATGAATTCCAAACTGGATGAAAACTATGAACGAAG
This sequence comes from Corvus cornix cornix, assembly GCF_000738735.6. NCBI lineage: Eukaryota > Metazoa > Chordata > Aves > Passeriformes > Corvidae > Corvus > Corvus cornix. Next base: position 2,597,536 of record NC_046338.1, read on the forward strand.
TGCTGTCTAGAGCAATATATTTGGGATTTCTGGAAATGCTGTATAGCTGAACTAAATTACTTGTGTTTTGGCTCCGCATGCTTTTAATGCTGATTTTTAGGTGTGCATTCAAAAGACTGCAGCTTTTAAATACAGAAAATTAATTTCCTTCCCCTCCCTGTAGCTTCACACCTAATGCTAAAAAAAGTTTGCTTTTGCAACTGCCTGTTTTTCAGTTCTAATACAAGATTGCTGGGGATGTTTACTGGGAAATATTACTGGGAGAACGCACTGCTATCACAGCTCTTTTATTCCAAATAACGTGCAGCCTTTACTGTAAATCTTATCTCTGATGAGTTAATGACACACTAATGAGCAGAGTAATGCTCAAAATATTACAGCTACATTAAGGAAGTCAATTAGCAACAGTTACTTAATATAGAAAGGCATGAATAACCAATTAAATTAATGGTTGAAAATAACAGAGAACAATACATTTGTGGTATAAATGCCAGTCCCCCATGGGTGGATGTCTGCACCTGTAGAAATTCTTTGGGAATTTGGTCCATGCTACATGACAAGCTTTTAAAATCTGCATCTGTCTGACAAAGTTAAGACACACTAAATAAAGAGTTAAATAAAATATTACATGCTAGTTCTTTTAATACTTTGCACAGTTCATACAGTTGGTACGTTTCCAATTTAAAATGTACTTGATAAAAAAGTGCCTCCATCAAAACAAGTTTCTGCTGAAAATGTCCAATTTCAATTAAGTGTCATCAAATACCAAAAATGCTTTCTGGCAATCGAAATTTTCTTACTATGTTGGTGTGTTTGGTAGAAAGTAAACCAGAAAATTGGCAAAGAAAGCTAAAAAACAAAACAAGCCACCAAACCACTTCCTATTCCTGACATTATCTTCCACAGGGAAAAGTTCTCAACACTTCTACTCTCTCCTGGTTAGGAGGCACCATGCTTCCAGACACACAACAAAAAAAGCAGTGTGAAATGCTCCAAAAGGAACAAAAGTTTGGTTCACTAACCCTGAGAGCCTTACCTTTGCCATTTGCTGGATGATCATGTTAAATTCATTAACTCCCAGGTTTGGAGTGAAGGCTGATGCTTTGGGTCCAGGTGAAGTGCAAGGTGTCCCAGCAGTGACTGATTTGTCAGCAAACACCAACAACCCCCTCTTGGTAAAATCAAAATCCACTGAGCGGTCAGGGGGCATGTAATTGAGCTGTTGAAAATGAACAAAGGTGTGGAAAAACTACTGAAAACAAAAGGAAAGGTTTTCCACAAACACCATTTTGTGTGCAGGCTGCCAAAGGAGAATACCTGTGCCCATTCACACAAATATACTCACCTGTATAAATCAGGCAGCATTAATAGATAAGCTATAACCAAGCTACCACATGAAATTTAAACTGTTTTTCAGAAGTTCCCTGAATGTTTCAGCTGTGTTTCTACTCCACTCATTTCTCTCTGTTTCTTTCATGCTTCTCCCCTGCCCGTGCCCCTTATCCTCTTTTCACCCTGGTGTTCCAGAAACAACACATGCAAAAGCACCAAACTCTAAAGAGGCTCTCAAGCACTGCTGCAACTGTCAGGCAAAGCTTTGTAAGAACTTTGGCACAAAAATCCAAATATTTTGAGTCACTCAGAAGCCTGAGGCCTGGTCTGTATTATCCCTTCCCCGGAGAGAGTCTAGGGTACAAACCAACTACCACTGAACATGTTATCCCTGCTAGGACTTGCACTTCTAGTCCTCACTGATAACGAAGAAATGCAAAAATATTCCTAGCGTGACATCATAACCTGGAAAATCCCATCCTGAATGAAGCTGCCCATGCTTAAATAGAATTTCAAGAAAACCTAAATTTTCGAGATATGAGAGTTCTGAACATTCTGAATATAAACCCCACTACGTCACAGTAACTTCTTAGATACATTTGCATTTTCATACATTTTTTAACAGCCTGCAAACATGCATCCAAACTTTGGAAGGAAGGGATGCAGCATCTATGGGAACCTGGGAAGGAGGGATAATGAAAAGCACAGCCACCACCAGGCCACCCAGGCAGGAACACCTGCAAGACATCTGGCAACGACAGCAAGGTGGCCTTGTCCCTCTGACACCCACCCTGCTGTAATTCCGGCTGGGCACTGTGGCAGCACAGATGGGGATTGCTGCTGCTCAGTTGCTGGGTTTAAGTTTGCTCATGATTTTATCTTAACTGCAGGGTGAGATGTGTTCATCAGGTTGTGCTGTGGATGCCCCTGTCCGCAAAATCAAATGTCACGTGGCTTCATAAACCAACCCACACAAGTTCCAACTGCTGCTGAAGCCGAGTCATTTTAAAACTCGCTTGGGTACGGCTGCATCAGAGCTTGGCAAATCTTCAGGCTGGGTTTTCTACACTTTACATCCTGAAGCAGGTTAAGCATTCTTGTAAAAATTAGAGGGAATTAAGTGATGCTGTCTTTTAGGGAGAAAAGATGCTGCCAGTGAGCTGATAAACAGCACTTAGTTCCTGTGAAAAACAAAGGATCCCAGTTCCAACACTGCTCAGGACTCAAAATACTGGAGCTGATGTCTTTTGCAGATGTTTTTTTCCAACACAACCCTGCCTCTCCTGCATCCCTTTTAAAGCACATTGCCCCATGACCTGTTTGTTGCAAAACCACTTCTCATTTCAGCAGTGCCTCTGCAGACACCAGCTCCACAGAAGAAAAAAAGCCCAACACTCACTCACACCACGTTACAGATTATTAACGAGAGCGCCCTCGTTAACACACGCCTACACATCCTGATTCAACTTCCACTTGCCCAGAGTTATCATCACACCAACAACAGTAATTTTACACTCACTTGTTCCTTCAGCTGCTTGATGGATTGCTGGAGAGTCAGTATCTGGTTGAACAAGGGGCTCCTGAGGGTGTTCCGTAGAATAGTCAGGTTTTCCTGGTGTTGGGAATCCCTCTTCTCCTGCAGTTTTGCCTGCAGCCGATCCAGGATCTGCAGCACCTGCTGCTTATCTGCACCACAAAGGAGTCCAGGTTAGGAATGGAGCTTCTTTGCTCAGCACTCAGCAAAAGGAATCATTTTCAGACCACATACCTGCTGCAGGATTTTCAGGCATGTTGAGGGGTATTTTCGGAATTACTCAAAATAACCTAGCTGAGGTTTAAAAACAACAACAACAACAAAAAATCAAATTAATAAATGATATATCCAACAGAATAGTAACATTTGATAAATGCAGTAATAAAATACTAAGCTAACTACAACAAATTTAATAAAAAAATACTACTACCCTGTTGCTTACCCCAAGTATTTAACAAAGCTCTCAACATAGCCTCAGCATATTCAAAACTTTGTCCTTGTTTCATGTGCTTTGCCTTTCACACACAGGAAGGAATATAAACAACGCTTTCAAATATGAATAAAAATGCAGGTTAAGAAAACCGAAACACAGATATGCTCAACCAAATTCTTTTGGATATTGACATTATAATTGTGATCTTCACAGATATACACAGAGCTAAAATCTACCTATTATTTAGAAGATTATTTTCCACCTGATCATTTGTAGACAGTATTCTTATCATGATCGTTCAGCCCTGCTGGATGGCAATACAGGTGAAACTTTTGTGTTTCCCTATAAAAGAATGTTGTTCCCTCCACTCATGGGACAGCACAGAATTAAAGCCCAAAATTGGGCATAGTAATCCCTATTCCAACATGTTCCTAAGGAAGGTCAGTTCCAATCACAGCCTGATTCACAACAGGTGAAGGAAACCTGTTCTCTTCTCCTGCAGGTGTTTGCCTTTTTCTTTTCTACATACACTAACAGCAAAGTATCCTTTATCAAGCTTTTAAGGAGCAGAATATCCTTTATCATGCTCCTCCACAGTGCCAAATAGAACAGGTCTCCAACTGGGGCCGAGGCCTAGATGGCAGTATAAAAACAACAGACTTGCAATTAGCAGAGATGATAAATTTGTACCCTTGCTTGCATGTTATTAAGTTGATGTGGAGCCTGTCATTCTGAAATCTATCACGGCAGCTCTACCAAACAAGATTCCTTCACCTAGTACAAGCTCTTCTGAAAGAAGTCAGCCATTTAACAGCACAATTTATGTAATTTTAATTCTATCCAGTATATAAGTGTGTAATTTCAGAATAATATATTTGGAATTATGTTGGAACAAAAATAGCCATACCCCTCTCTCTATATAAAAGCTTTTTACTTATTTTTTGTCTTGCAACTCAAGAGTAGCAAGGGTCATATGGTGAACGTGACACCAGGGGAAGCACATTCCAGGGGCTCTCTCCCAGCAGGATCTCTGATCCTTTCAGCTCTGCCTCTGATGCTGTCTGTGCTCTCAGTGAAAACATCTGGAATTCTGGGAGGACAGTGTTATATTTACCAAAATATTAATTATGCAGGTGAGTAGCTTCCCTTCTCCTGCAGAGTCAGGTTGATTTACCTAATGGGAAAGAAGAAGTAGATGGAGGCGTGTCACAAACTGAAACTTCAAATTTATGCACCCTTTGCTGTGCATATCCAAGCAGCTTTGGCTCCTGCAGGAATTCCTGCAGAACTCGGTGGGTTTGTGTGGTTTCCACCCAGGGCCAGGCAAAAGGAGTCGCTTTGCAAGACTATTAACAGATTTAGGAGGTCATTTTAAATCAAACTCGTAGCAAGAGTTGAAGCAGCAAAGCCATACAACCCCCTGAAAGATTTTCAGGAATGCATCTGAACTTTTGGAAGTGCTGCAGCTTTATTTTCTTTTCCATTGGAAATAAAACACTTCTAAGAGCACAGCAGCCTTTGATTCTGAGCTGAGAGCTGATTGTGAAGAACAGATGAAAACACCATTTCCTTACACACTCCTGAGTCTTCATTAAACCAGAAAGACAAAACTTAACCTCCTCGAATGAAAATACTGCATGAACCTTAACAAATCAGGACAAAGAATATGGAAATTTGTTCTTTCTTCCCGGGTTAACTTCACTCCATTCGCTTCCCTCCTCTGTTTTTCTACCTCACATCAGCAGTTAAAAGAGGAAAAAAAAAAACTCTAAAGCGAGCGAACCAAAATGAGAAAGGGATGGAAAATAACTCCTGTGAGGAAAAGTGGCTTGAAACACCTTTAAATCAGCAGTGGGGTGAAGAAAAGATTAAACCCAGAGAAGAAACCCAGCATGGCAGGAAATAACGACTTGACAGCACCATGCCCACCCAAGAGCCAAAGCCAAGAGGCTGGTCCAGCTCCCCAGCCCTCTTCCATGCATTTATTCTTCCCTTTCCATTTTCCATTCAGCTGATCCCACCATGAGCTGGAACAGGGAGCTAAACACTCAGAATGAATCCTTCACATTTTGGTGGGGTGAGCTTTGTGCCCAGCCAGCTCTGAGCTGCCAGCACTGGCAGGAGGGGGACAAGAGGGGAAGTGGTGATGTGTTCACACCTCATAGCAGGACCAAACTGCACCACGAGAAACACCCAGTCTCACTCCAAAACAGCCTCCAAGTGCCATGCTAACCATCCCCAAAATTAATCTTTTTTTCCATTACAGAGGGTGTAACAACAGCAATTATGACAATGGGGAATGATTGATTATGACCTGAGAAAATCGGAGATTTAAATTTAAGGAGAAGAATTATAGGTAAGAGATCTTGGCTCCATCGAGGCAGAAGCTCCCTGGAGAAGGAGGTACAAAACAGGAGGAAATAAAAAAGATTAAAGAAAGTTTCAGCTTCTTGCTTGAGCTGCTCCAAGTGTCCCTAAGAGCCACTGCAGGCCACTTGTGCCAGTGGATGCCCAAGTGGATCTCAGGTGGTTTAATAACAGTTCAAGTTTACACAGCACTTTGGGGTTCCTCATGATCAGAGCTGGCCTCCAGCCAGCTTGCAATGCTTTTTAGTGATTTTTTTTCTTTTTTTTTTGGTACAATATGTTAAAACCACACTCAGTACTTCTTTCTTTTCCTTTCTTCCATAAGAGAGTGGGGGGGAAAAAATTAAAGCAAACAGTTCCTTCTGGTGTGAAGGGAACCCTGAAAATATAAACTAATTTAGTGTTCAAGTCATGGATAATTGAGGACAGGCCTCTAAGATTGGCTTTTGGGCACCAGAGAAACTCACATCTCTATGTATTATTGATGTCTATGTTTAACAGCCCAAACAGTTTATCATTAAACATTTTCCAAACACACTCTAAGTCCAGGCAGAGTATCAACAAACAGTTGATAAATTAGAAAGTCCATTCCTAGGTGTTAATTTTGAAGAATGATCCAAAACACTTTGGTTTGTCCTGTTAAAATCAGTTCCATGCACTCCACATTCCGCTTCCTTAGCTCCAGTCTCCAACTTCTATAAACGCTTATTTATCTTATTGGAAACCTCAGTTCAACATTTATGTCACAACTTCCAACATAGCCATAAAATCATCAAGAAAATGATGAATTTCAGAAGGTTGAGTGTTTTCCAACCCCAGGACAGCATCCATCTGGGGTTCCACTGTCTTCACTTCTGAGAGTTGAACTCAACACATCCGAGGGAGTGGGAAAACTTCAGAAGGTTTTGTATGAAATCCCAAGACTTGGATCTTCTTCAAAAGCAACATAAGGAAAAAGGAATTCCCCCATGCTGGTGCCAGCAGAGGTCATCAGAAGAGCTGAAAGGTTTAAGTCTTCCATTGCCATCACCCCCCTGCCAGACGCCTGCCACTTGCACAGAGACAGGGAGCGCTCAGCCCCGGCGATTCCAGAGCCAGAGGGGAACATGACATCCCCACATCCCATCAGCAGCCTTGACAAGCACCTGCTCTCCACAAAGGGCTGCTGGAAGATGGAAATTGAGGCTTTGCTGCTGGGGTTTGGAAGAGGACATGGTTCAGCCAGCAGAGATTCTTCTGCCCATTTTTCCCCACTCATCCACAACCGCTTCTGCTTCGTGTCTTTCAACCTGGCCTCCAACAACCTGCATCCCTCCAGGAAAAGTACGGCCTCATGGGATGTTCTCCCCACTCAGCCTGGCTGAAACCTTTTGGGATATTAAAACCCACAAGTGCTAACTAACTGCTGCTATTTCTCAAAGGCTTCTAAAATGGCCAGCCTCAGCAGCCTGCCACAGGAACAGCCAGAGGGCTCATCCCAATCCAAAGTCACCTTTCTGCACTAATGCAGTTGGAATTTTTCCTGGCCCTGTTATCAGGAGTGACTAATACAGTGCGTATCATCCTCCTCATCACCGAGACCTCTAACTTGGAAAGTTTCAGTTTAACCGCTGATAAAAGCAAAAGCCAGGGAAAACAGCATTTGTTAGTGTGATCTTAATCCTAAACTGTCCTCACAAGACATCAGCTGTAACTTCAGATATTCAATATTTTGTAGTTTACGTGCCATCAAGCGACTCCATACTGTGAAAAAACACTATTCTAACACAGATTTTGCTATCCTACATGTTATGGTCAGTTTTACTTATACTGTACAGTAAAATTCAGTCATACCAAGCATAGCACATACACACCTTTCCTATGAAACCACCTCTGCTCTGTGCAACGCTGCAGGATTTATAAAAATGCTGTTGAGCACACACTGACTGCTCCAGGCACTTGAAAGAAGGAAAAAAACTGAATAGTTCTGTGAGTACCTGAACACAGATACACCACACTTCTCCAGGGTACAGTGGGTCACAGCAAAATATTGTTAAAAATAAAAAAATACTGCGTGGGCAGCCTGAGTTTTACAGATGATTAGTGACTAGAGGAGGAGGAAAGTAACGAAAACCCAGCACTCTGCACCTGTGATTACCAGTCTCAATGCAGATCAAGAGGAGCCTTACTCACTCTCCAGGCATGGTAACTTTTATAGCAAGCAGAACCTGAATTCCTGTGGACTTCAGCCTCTAGGGAAGTGCCAGTGTGGGTTCTCTGTTGTCTAATAGAAGAGAGAGCTCAAGCCAAAGCTGCTCTCCACGAAGCAAAAACACAGTCTCAGAAACCTGTTCTCATGGAAAACTCGTTTCCAGTATCTAAATATTGTCATTGCCAATAAATCCTAGGTACTTTGATGACAGTGTACATAGCTAACAAATTACACTTCATGGGGAACAGAGCTGTTAGACCGGGAACCACGCTGAACTTACAAGGGTCAAAAATTAACAAGGAATGCAGAAGAACTGTTTTCCTATTAACCACCTGTAAACAAAGTAAAAACCTGCTCTGCTAAGAATCTCCGGATTGACAGGCACTTGAGGGGAAGTGTCGCAACAGGTGTGTTACTTCCCTCCTCTCCTCCTCCTGAGCCAGCCTCTCAGAGCAATGGAAACTGTTTGCACAACAACACAACACCAGGATGAAACCAGTGCCATGAGAGCCTTTGGCTGCCATCGGGAGCCATGCAGCCCTACCCTGTCTTTACTGGGGTGTCAGGGACTTGTCGAGGTCCCCGGTGCCAGAATGGCTTTCAGTTGGGGGTCTCTGGGTGAGCGCAGCCTGGTATCCTGGCCACGGCTATACTGGTCAAGCTGGTGTTCACAGCAAAATACGGGTCTGGCTCTGGAAGCAGGAGACTGTTGGAAACACTTAGAGAACCCCAGGAGAGGTCAGGCTGGAAGGAACCACAGTTGGGTTATCTGGTCCAACCTCTCTGCTCAAGCAGGGCCATCCCAGAGCACAAGGTACAGGAATGTGTCCAGATGGTTCTGGAATGCCCCCAGTGAGGGAGACTCCACACCCTCTCTGGACAATCTGTTCCAGTGCTCTGTCACCCGCACAGGGAAGAAGTTCATCCTCACATCCAGGCAGAACTTCCTGGGCATCACTTTCTACCCACTGCCCCTTGTACTATTGCTTGGCGCCACCAGGCAGAGCCCGGCTCCATCCTCTTGGCAGGCTGGAATACTTATTACAGATAAACACAGATATTTATCCCCTTTAGATATTTATGCGCGCATTTCACCCGATAATCCACACCGCCGTGTCCGAAGGGGAATTAACTCCTGCAGCAGAGCCCTCGCACCACGCCGACTGTCCGTGCCCCCCTCCCTCCCATCGCATCCCACCCCATCCGTGCCATTCCCGGGGCGGGCGCGGTACCTGCGGGCGGGAGGCGGCGGTGGCGCCGGGGGCGGGATGCCGGGGTGCCGGGAGCGGCGGGATGCCGGGAGCGGCGGATGGCCGCCGGCGCTCACCTGGGCGGAAGCGGGAAGCGAGGGGCGATCCCGGCTCACCTGCGGCGCAGGAAGCCGGGGCGGCGCGGCGGGAGAGCCGCCTCCCGAGGGACGGCCGGGACTCGGCCCCTCCCGGCTCCGCCGCGCCCGCGGGGGCAGCGCTCGGCCGGCCGCGGGCCGCGCTCCAGCGGGACACGGGCTCTGGCCACCGCAGGATTTCAGGGCCGAAATTAACTTTTTAATCAATTTCCAGGTGAGCCTTGACCCGTCAGCCTGTTTATAGATGATAGTTTGAACCTGTCATGTGGCCTCCAGCTTCCCCAGTGAAGGCAAACCGCGTGTGTAAATATTGTAGCAAAGCTTATTTTTCATTTATTTGCAGCACATCGATGTCCAGACTCATGATACTCTGTGATTCTATGTTTTGAACTCCCCACAGAGGGGCACGTAGAGGCGGCTTGGTGCAAGGGCTTTGCTGCAGGAGTTAACTCCCCTTTGCACACACGGGTGTACATCCTCGGGTGAACTGTGTATAATAATACTTGTATAATAATGTGCTCTGCTCAGCTTCAGCAGCACAGCCCCCACCACTTCACAGAAGGGAATGGCAAAAAACCGTAGGAAAACTCGTATGGAGTAAAGGGATTGCAAGACTTCCCCTACAGCACCCCAAAACACACCATGTCTCTGTGACTTCCACCACACAGAACGTTGCCCAGGATGGCAATAAAAGTAAAATTTTCCTCCTGCTAATCACGAAATACTGAACAGGCACCATTTTAGTTGAAGTTAATTGGGTGAACTGTGTGCATTCTGAAACCTGTACATTAGTCTGCTTTCTGACTTTTTAAAATTACATATGTACACACATAAAATAGTCAAATTAAAGTAGATAAATACAATTTTTATTCTGCTACACAGTTTCACGAGCCCATCTGCTGACCTTACACAGCCCTGTTGGTTGCACAGGGTAAGGGCTACAAGAGGTTTGGAAATCAATTTCTCATGAGTTCAGATTGATTTCCCCTCATTCTGGCACCCGTTTCGTTTCACTGAGCAGCAGCAGTTGCACCAGAGCACGCGACACGCTAAGAACACACCATTCCATCCCCCTTTCAAAGGATTCTGAACGCTCAACTTCCCAGTCCTTACTCTCAGTTTTAATTAATGTGGCGCTCGTGAGAAGTGACAATTTTCTTGACAGTGATGAACAGCGAGTGGTGTATTTATCCATCCGAGGGACGCGCCGCCGACAGAAGAGCCGGGCACTTTTCCCATCAGTGCACCTCTGTCTCCATCTCCGAGGGCTGAGTTCATCCCGGAGCGTGCTCCGGCCCTGCCCTTTCGCTTCCAGTTGCTGCGAGGAGTATCAATTTTCATTTGCATACTTTGCCTGCTGAACTCCAGGCTGCCAATTCAGTTTACACGCATCTCCCAAAAAGCTGTTAGATGGCAATATTTCACATTGCTGGCTGAGCTCTTTGTCAGCCATCCACACGTTTTTAATCTGCGTTTCCACGGATTCTTGGAATATTTGGGACTGGGACAAACCCTTCTTTGGTACTGACAGGCTCCAGACAAGTCACCGTGCACCAAAAGAATGCCCAGAAAACCCAAAAGACTTCCAGAAGGGATGGGCAACGATGATGTTCTCCTAAGTACTATTTCAGAGTTGCTTTCCCAGCTTGTTAGGTTCAGTTTTTCAGTTTTTAGGTCCCTACTTGTTTTTCAGGAAACGCTTCTTGAGCAGATGTAAACTTAGGACAGTGGTGTTGCCTCTCCTGGGTGTGTTTCCTCCAAATGACTTCTCCATCTCCTATAAACACTCCAGGATCCCTAGCAGTTCATAAGTGGAAAATTGATGCCTTCAAACACTAGAAAAACCTGAAATAATCACAATAGAAAAATAAATAGCTGTCAAGGTAGTGAGAAAAGGAAAAGGTTTGTAATCACCACAAAATACCTTACGAAGAGCAAAGGCGGATGAAGATAAAAGCTTGCCTGCTTCAGGAATTCAGTACTCATTTAAAAATTGAAATAAACAGCATTTTTAACAATGCAGTCACAGTTTTATGTGAAAATAGGGAAGAATTTGAAATTATTTCTCTAATCCGACTGCTGTGGGCATGCTGAACACAGTATCAGCACACCAGGCCCACCTGGATGACGGGGGTTGTCCAGTCCGGGTTAACCAGGTTTGGCAGGTCACCCCTTTAACTTCGGCTGGGCTTTTCCAACTTATTTTTCAAGTACCCAGCAAACTCCAGACACCACTGGGGACACGCAGAGGTGCGATTTCAGCGGGTGGGCCAAGGCTATAGCGTCGGTGTCTGGAAGAGCGGGGAGGGTTCACCTCATGTTCCTCCCTCACCCGGCCCCGCCGCTCGGTTCAGGGCGCGTCCCGCCCGCGGTGCCAGCACCCGGAGCGGCCCAAGCCCCGCTCCGAGAGCCGCCTCAGGGCTCCTCACGGGTCCCCCGCTATCCCCGCACCGCCGCGGGGCCGCGGCCCCGAACGCCCGACATCTTAGCTGCGGGCAAACGCGTGGCCGGTGCCGGCGGCGGGCGCGGCCATCTTTACTCGGGGCGCGACCCCGCCCGTCCCTCCGCCGGGCCCTGCGAGCGCCATCTTGAGTACGGGCGCGCTCTGCCCTCAGCGCGGCCTCGGCCGCCATATTTAATGAGGTCAGCCTCCCCACCACCCCAAAAAACACTTAAGCCCCGCAAAAAGCCCAACCCACTCCCTCAGCACCCCACGAACACCTCGGGGTCCCCCTCCGTTTCTCCTCGCGGCTAGCACGGGCTCTCCCCGCGGCGGGGCCGCTCCGCTCCTCCCCGCGTCAGCTGACGGCGGCGGCGGTGCCGTCATGGCCGCCCGGAGCGGCGCGGCTGAGGCGCTGGTCCTGCTTCTCCTCTGGTTCGCAGCCCTGGAGGGAGCAGCGGGCTCGGAGCCGCCGCTCAAGTGCGAGGAGCTGCGGCTGGGGCAATATCCTGAGCGGGGCCGGGCCGGGGCCGCGGTCGGATCGGGGGCTGTTGTTGTGGCGACGGGCCCGGTGTGAGCGGGGGGCACCGCTCGTGGGGAGGGGAAGGGGCAGTGGGGGCCGTGAAGTGCCGGGCAGGGCGGGGGGAAGGTGGGATGAGGGAAAGCCTCAGGTTGGGAGCCCTTAGAGGGTCTCGGCTGGCAGGAGCGGGAGAGGGCTCCTCAGGGTGTGGGAATAGAGGTCACGGCCTCAAGCTGCGCCAGGGGAGGCTCCGGTTGAACATCAGGAGAAATTTCTTCACAAAAAGGGTGATTAGACATCGGAAGGGGCTCGCCAGGGATGTGGCGGAGTTCCGTCCCTGGAGGTGTTCAAAGAACGACTGGCTGTGGCACTCAGTGCTGTTGTCTGGGTGACAGTGTGGGCATCGGTCACGGGTTGGACTCGATGGTCTCAGAGGGCTTTTCCAACCTAATTAATTTCGTGATTTCTGGTGATACTGTGTGTGCCCCGGTGCACGCTTGGGGTGTCCTTCAAAGAGATTCCCATGGGATGAGAGAGTCCGGTCTGCTACCACTCTGCCTTATTTATTATTTGCAGGACTCTGGAGCGAGACGTGGAGACTTTGCCATTTTATTACAAAATAATGTGTTTCTATGCAGTGCACAGGGAGCAGGAGGTGTGAGGCTCCTGGCTTTCCAAGGCACCTCTTGCCCTCCCCAGAACATGCTGGTTGATGGCAGCTGACAAGTTTTTGATGATCAAAAGTGTCAGGAAAGCAAATCTTGGAAAAAACTCACTTCATCTCCTGCTTTACTTGGCTGTGGGAGTTGAGACCTCTGGAAGTCAGTTCCTACTCAGTTTGTTCCTGCACCAAATTCCTGGCGCTTCATATGCTCATTTTTACGCATTCGTAGAATTTTGTCTGTTCCTGTAGATTAAATTTTCTCAACCAAATGCCTCAATTTCAAGGCACTGTGGTATTTAAATAAGGAAACAAGACCAGATGAGGCATGTGCTACCTTGTTGCCTCCAAATACAGAGGCTGTAACTGATAAATAGTGTAGCTCCTTTAGGTAGTGCTGACTGCAGCACTAATTAAACGTGGGGCTTATGCGATATATTGGTGTATTAAATTGGATTAGCAGATTTGCTGCATGGTAATGTGCTGCTTCTCTTTTGGGGGCTGGGTAGGAACCAACATCAAGGTGCATCTTAAATCCTCGGGGTTTAAAGAGGGTGGAATAAATTACTGTTAAACCTGTTGTAGTGTTTGATATGAGAACTATTTTCCTCAATTACCTGAACGTATATGTGTGATGAGCCTAAAATAGACAATAGCACACAAGAACCAATGAATTGCACAAATCACACGGCATATGGTAAGGATTTCTAACTTATATATTGATTAACTACCTTTTTTTCAAGGAAGTGTTCAATTTACGCATTCCTATATCTACTAGCTGAGCTTTATTAAAGATGGGATTAGTAATATCATTAGTCTGAAAGCCCAAAACACTTGTGTGGATTGGGTACTCTACTAGAAATGAATAAATACACTGTCTCTGATTGGTACTTTTGTAAGTGAGGTTTCTGGTAAATCTCTTCAATGTATGTTACACCCTTTAGGCTCTGTCCTGCACTACTGTGATTAAAACAAACCATTCCTGTCATACTGATTTTGCATATAATTATTAAAAGAATTGACATGTGACAGAACAGCCTTCAAAATCTTCTAATTTTTTAGGGTCTTTTTCTTAATGCAACATTGTGCCTTCCATCATCACCAGGTTTTGGTGCGTGAGGTTCTATTTTGAAAGCACATTTTTATTTGATGTTCAGTTCTGACATACTTCAGAGTACAACAGAAAAATTCATAAATTGATTACTTGGTTTCCTACCTGTGCTTAACTTCTTTGGTGTTCTCAGGCATTGAAATAAACGGTCTGTGTTTGATAGCACAGCAATTTCGCTTTATGTGCACCCTTGTTTTAAAATCATGGAATTACAGAATAGTTTGTGTTGGGAGGGACCTTAAAGCTCATCCAGTCCCACCCCTTGCCATGGGCAGGGACACCTTCCACTAGCCCAGGTTGCTCCAAGCCCCGTCCAGCCTGGCCTTGGACACTGCCAGGGATGGGGAGTCCACAAAATTCATGTGTGTGCTTGTGGTCTTTCATATTTTGCTTCCTATAAGTGCTGAATGATTTTCTTCTGGGATAGTGAAGGCTTTCCAGACAATATCAGGCACTGGATGAAAATACTTTGCAAAATGGATCCTTTTAAAAGTTTTTTCAGTTCTTTCCATCATTTTGACATTGTGTCCCTGATTCTAAATGGACAGTCAGAGAGCAGAAAGAATATTGCATAGTTTGAGATAGATCACTACTCAAGATTATCAGTTATTTAACTGTTTGCCATGTGATTGTATTTAATACACTGCACTTTTGAACAGGAGATGAGCTTCAGAGTAGAACAAGTTGCTGAATTAATTAACACTGTTTTCTTTGTGTAGCAGTTTTACACACACACCCACCAGTTTTTAGATTGTCCTCAGAGTATTTGAATTTTCTTATTTTTTCAGTATTATTAAGTAATAAAAAGTTAATTTCTGGATCATGCTTGAAACACTGCAATTTCTCATCACTTTCTGGGATCCCTCACCCAGACAAACAGGGCTTTAATTCAAAGCATCAAAGTGGTGTCATTGAGTAGAAGGTTTGGGGTCTTTGGAGTGACACTGAGAAGAAAACTGTGGCTTTTCCTGTATCAATATATTTTAACTGCGCTGGGTTTCTTCTAATAACAGAAAAAATTCTTTGCTTAATTTACTTTACAAGAAATAATGTGGTTTTTTGTAATAGCCTTAGATTAGGCATATTGATCAGTAGCATCATGGAATGGTTTGGGTTGGAAGGGACCTTAAAGCTCATCTTGTTCCACCCCCTGCCATGGGCAGGGACACCTCCCACTGTCCCAGCTTGCTCCAAGTCCTGTCCAACCTGGCCTTGGACACTTCCAGGGATGGGGTATATAATCCATGTAAGATTTTATAGCAGTTAAGTCCAGACATAACTCAAATACTATTTTATTTCTTTGTTTCCATGCAGCATAGATGGGCATTAAAAAATATCCATCTCTTGCCTGTGTGTATTACTGGAATATCTGGAAGGAATGTTAAACCTGGCTTGCAGTTTTGTTGGAATTAACCAACAGGACTCACAAGTACTGAAAGCTGATAGAAAGTGGGTAAAGGACTGATTTTTTTTCCCTTAAAACAACAGACTACAGCATTGGAGAGTGACTAGTATTCTGGTAATGTATTGCAAGCTTTTAGCAGGTGTGACTTTCAGCTGTGCTTTCCACTTTGGTTCCCCTAAGAGTCAAGAATAATGGAATAATTTGGGTAGAAAGACTCCTCAGGAAGTTGTGTAGTCCAGCCTCCTGCTCAAAACAGTGCTGGCACTGAATTCCAACCAGGTTGCTCAGGGCTTTGTGCAGTCAGATCTTGAAACCCTCCAGGGATGGTAATGGCATGGCTCCTCTGGACAACCTGTTCCAATGTTTGACTGTTTTCATGATGAAAATGTTTTCTGTACATCAGGTTCAGATTTCTCATTGACTCATATTGAAGCCAGAGTGGAAAATACAAAAGAATTGGGGCAGCAATTAGGTTTGTATACTTTGCTTAATATGTAGCAAGGAAAAACTGCAAGTTAGTGGTAGGACTGGCTTAAAAAGTATTTTTAAACAAGTAATTGTGTGTGAACTGTGCTTTGTATCAAGACTGTTGCGCAGTAGAACTTAATTTGTTTCACTTGTGTGTTGTCAGAAAACTGCTCTGAGTGTCAGTTACTGCTTAATTTCAAATCATTTTTTGTCCTCAGTTCAATGTCTGCCAGCACCAAATATTACTTGCAAAGATCACCTTGGCATAGAGAAAGTCTTCACGGGACATGAAGTTGGATTTTACAAGCCTATTGAGTGTCGCAATGTGTGAGTACTCTTTGGTTTTGAAAATCTGAAGTTTGTCCAAAACTGTATGATGTGTTGGCAGAAGGAAAATAGAAGTAAAACAGAACCATGCACATTTTGCCCAGTAGTTAATCCTCTAATAAACACTATAAGGATGCAACACAGGGTCATGGAATGGTTTGGATTGGGAGGAACCTTGAAGCCCATCTCATTCCATCCCCCTGCCATGGCCAGGAATACCTTCCACTAGACCAGGTTGCTCTGAACATGCATGTTCAGGAAATCTGTCTCTGCCAGTGCTTTTTTGTTGTTGTTTAGTTATTTTTATCTCTTTGCTTTACCTTATTACTTTACCTTTGCTTTACTTCATACTTTAGCTTGGCAAAATTTTGCTCCAAATGCTGAGGCCACATTTCATATGTGCTTAAAATCAGCACAGTTGCTGGAAGGAGCTGTTGGGGACACCCTCCATCCCCTTCCCTGACAGACCCCAGGACATCAGGGAGCTGCTCTGGGCTTGAGCTGACTTGGATCAGTTCCCCAGTTTGAGTCACAGGACAGTGGCTTCAAGTGCTTGTGCCAGCACGGGGATGAGGGTGACTCAAGGATAAATCGGAGAGGACAAAGGAGGGCTGGACAGGGCTCTGCTGCTCAGTGGTTCATGCCAGTTCAAAGCGTGCCTGTAGCTGCAGCTGAAGTTCTATTATGCATGAATTTCAGGGGAGCTTCAGGATCTCTGCAGTTACCCCCAAAATCTATAGGAGAAACTGTTCTCTATTTTGGAATAACTTTTATGTTTAATCCAATCCGCTGTGTCTTTTAAGAGCCTGTTTTCTGTATGTGAATGATGGACCTCGTTTTTCTGAAGCACGTCGTGAGTGATGGAGAGCTCTGGATACCAATAAATGTTCCAACTGGCCAGTGCTAATGATCAGCCAGCACCTGTCACTACCATTTGTTTCCCGTTTTTCTGGGATTCACACTGGAACCTTTCTCTTTTGTCCTACTGGAATCTTTGGAAATTAAAACTCCGTTGATACTGGGTGCTCCCTGTCACTCTAGTGGGCAAATAACTCTGATGTGCTACTTGCTGCTTAGTAATTTGCCTAACTCAGAAGTACAGCTCTGCCCCTTAGTTTTATAAATATTTTCTCTGTATTTAGTCTTCTCAGCAGTCAAAGCTCAGCAAACTGAAGAAAACATATTATTACATCTAATCAAATTTAAATGCCCACAAAGTAGACGTCAGTCACATTTTTGTCCAGAAACAATTGTGTTTCAGTCCCATCTGTGATGGGGACTGAGAAGAAGATGAGCTATATTAATTTAATGAAATTGTTTCCTCTTTAGATTAGATGGCAATTCTTATGTTTGGAGGTTTTTTGTATACATATATTTTTGGTTTAGTATATTTTCTAGAAATGTTTTTTAAAGGTAGCTTTTCTTTACATTTATTTATTAAAATCCAGGTCTGTAGGCAGAGAAATGTGATCCTTCTTACAGTATCTATTACTTGATCATGACTGTTATTTATGATGAATACTCAATGGTTACACTGCCAAAAAAACTTGCTGTGACTTTTCTAGTCCCACAACTGCTAGTATGGCAGAAAGAGAAGAGAACCTTTCTTGGACTGAAAATTCCAGTAAAATACAACTGTGAATGTAGATAGAGTTACACAAGCATGTCCTTCATAATGTCCTAAAACCAGTAAAAAATGGCAGCAAGATTAATATCACCATCCTTCATCTGTGCACTTATTTAAAAAGTGGTCCAGTTACTGATAGACCTTTTATGAGGCACTTCGAATGTCACATAAGTGTTAGAAATATTGTTTTAAGCAGGAATCTCCAGCTTAATATTACAACAATAGCCCTGCCTTTTCTACTGCTTTTTGGAGATTTTCCAGCATCTTACCTGAGTTTTGGTAGAAACTGTAACTGTAGAAATAACTGCACATCATTTAACCAGAAAATTAGTTTGAGAAGGCATCTTCCTATGGCAGGATTGTCCCAGCATGGGGACAGCAGGTGAATCTCTATCCCCAGCTTTTGGAAAGGACAAATCAGCACGTTGTCCTTAGCCAAAACAGTAATTTAGTTTTGGCTAAGTTCTGGGATCCAGTTATTTTAGAGCAAGACCAGTAGATGTTACATGTTTGTGTGAGTGGATGTGCTCAAGTTCATTTACTCCCAGTAATAATTCAAGGAAAAGCTTGTAAGGTTGTTCTGACAAAGAAGTACTGGGAGTCAGGATTGCTTAGGTTTGGCTTTAATTTGATGTTTTGGAGGTGATCTTATTTTTTGGCCAAATTCTAGAATCCCCCAGATGAGCATCTATCATATATTTTACTTAATATGTACTGGCCCTGATGCTGCAGACTTGAAATGTCCATTGTTCAAGTGTTGCCATTCCAGGGAAGGAGGCCATGAAATGTTTCTCTGTGAAATTCATGGGGTTCAGTGTGGACAGGTCTTTGAGCAGAGCCAAGAGACCCTGAAAGAGCAAGCACCTGCTTTTGTTAGCTGCTGTGGAAGAGCTGGGAGGAAACATTTGTAACATGGCAGCTGGAAGAAATGCATGCAGGAAAAATAAAGGTTGGATGAGGCTGAGAAGCAAAAAAAAAAATCAAAAGAGGAACTGACAAGAAATTGCCTCTTTCACCCAGTTGTAGAAATTCCTTCAGATGCCTGGGATGTGACATTTTCCTACTCACTGGTTTAATCTTTGTGCATGTTTTTTATCTGAAGGAGTAAGGCAAAGGAAACACAAGAGAGGATGCAGCCCTGTTTGTTACAGTGTTTTCATGCTTCCCCTTCATACTGGATTTCTTCTGCCTGTCAGTTTGATGTTGACAAGGCTGCAGAAACTGTTCTGCTTTCAGAAGCATCTCAGTGCATAGCAAGGGCTCGGCTTATTACTAGCTGTGATCAGGAGCAAAATTAAACCGTGTTCGCATTTTTTTATGTAACAGCTCTTTTTATGCTTTAGTGTCCTTGGAGGGCTGTTGACACTTTGTAGTTGATAAACAATTTCCAACAGTTTACCTCAAGTTTTAAATAAACCCATTAGTGTTCTTTACAGTGGAAACAAGACGGTTCTAAAGATGATAATTTACGTTACATTAGGTTCCAGGAATGCCCTGTGTGTTCCGTGTTGCTAATAAACACCAAGTAACAAATACTGAGGTAAGAGTCATGATTTAATCACTTTATGTTGCCATTAGGTTTTAAAGTCAGTAAATTTAGATAATAAGCAAAAAAGGTAGGTCTCTACTTGGCATTGAAAATGCTTAATAGAAGTGCTTGGACTTCTGTCAGCTACTGTCCTTTTTGAGACTGTTTTATTCAACTGTCAACCGAGAGTTTAATTTGGGCCTATTAAATAATTGCTGGCACGTAGTAGTGCACGTATCAAAACAGTGAATTATTGAATATTTTTCAGTTCTAATTACATTTGGGTTTGCTGTTCAGAAGCTCTCTGTTCGCCAAGGCAGCAATTCCAGCATTGAGAGCGATATGTTTTTAGCTCCCTTATTAGTGCAAAGTTCTCCAGCAGGGACTGCAGTAACAGGTGGTTTGGTGGTTGCATTGCTCCAGCTGTTGGCAAGAATGGTTCCAATTAGGATAAATCTGAAAAAGTCTGTTCTGTCTGTTTATTTTGTATGACTAACCATGGGAAGCTTAACTTGAGAGTGCCTCTCTACCCCTGTGCATCTTTGTACTGTCAACAGTTCTTTTCATTGTGAGTTTGTGCCATTTACAGTGTAATGAGTGAATACATGACTTACTCTTTTTTGTTGAATCCTTCCTGCAGCTTCTTCAGCCGGTGGCCATGGTTCATTTCTCCTTCAGATCTCATGGCAATTACTGTCTCTGCTGACGTCTCACCTGTCTGTCCTGTTCCTCTCGATTTGGCTGCGTGTGAGACTAATGCCTGCAGACAGTGTTCACACACCTCCTGGCTTCCTGGGCTTGTCTCAGTAGGGCTGAACTGTTAGGAAGTGCTCTGTGAAGCTGGGGATGGATCAGCAACTGAATTATGTCTTGACAAGAAATTATCATTTAGTTTCAGAATAATCTGTATTCTGCAAGAGTACACTTGAGTTGCAGCAGCTGAGGTTCCTTTATGGAGGATGCCTTCCCAGTTTGAAAGCTTAACATTATCAATTCCATGGCCGTTAATTGAAGATAAATAACAAGTCTGTTGTTTTTTTTTAAAACTGGAGCAGCAGGAAAATGAGTCACTACTTTAACAGTCAAAAGTATGAGTGGAGATATTTTGCAGTCATTATCTACATTGCTTGTTTCTTTTGGCAGAAATGGATACTCCTACAAAGTGGCAGTGGCTCTGTCCTTATTTCTTGGATGGTTGGGAGCAGATAGATTTTATCTAGGCTATCCTGCATTAGGTAAGTTTATTCCTTAATTTTTTGCTTTGAGGTAAAGCTTATTGTTATGACTGAGTTGTATGTGTATACTCATATTTTGAGTAATGAAGGCTGACAGCCACAGTTTCAATATTTACAACTAGAATCCTTACTTCATGGTCAAGTGAGGTAAAATGCTGCATTATCCTCAGCCTACTCTTCTGTTGGAGTGGTGACAAATGGAGATAGAGTGTCCAGCAGATAAAATCCTAATAAGCAAATGTGGTTATTGCTACTCCAAGTTTTGCTTTGCGTTGATGTTTACCACAGCATTCTTCATGAGGCACTGGAGCAGAAGTAGCTTTGCCTCATGTTCCAGCCTTAAATGAAGCTTGACTTCACCAGGAAAAAAGTAGACAAATTTTACTGGAGACCTGGTGTTTTGGGAGATGCAATTTACTCTGGCAAATGCACACCTTCAAGATAAGTCATGGTGTTAGTAACAATTCTGCAGAAGCTGGGATTTTAATAGACCTTTCTCTCTCTGGTTGATGTTTTTAGGACCTGATTCCCAGGATGATGGTGCCACTGGCTTTTAAGTAATGGAAATACCTTATTATGTTAGAACTGCCTTCACTGGCCTTATTTCTGAGCTGGACAAAGGGAGTGAATTTAAGTATAGATAGGATGGAGCAATGATGTGGAAAAAGCTGTGTATGTTGCTGTCACTTCAGCCAGAAATTTTGAGTTTCTGCCCATTAAATGCCAACTCTTTTTAATGACATTATCTGTCCTTCTCTATAATCTTGATTAACATCCATGTCTTTTATCCCTGAGATTCTGTAATTAGCATTTACTTTGTCCATCTGTTTTACAAAAAGATACATTTTTCAAAACAGTCAATAAGGTGCATTATTTTGTTGTACCACTGGATTTGAAATAATAATTTGCCATAATTATTTTTTAATATATTGTGGAAATACAGATTCATAAATCCTTAATTCTTTTATAGAAATTCTTTATGCCTGATGCTTTAACCCTACTGGATTATACTGTAGCCAGTAGCCAAAGTTAGTATTTAAAATTCCAAAGCCAAGTTTTCAATCTGTTGAAAGGTAAAGAAGGGAAAAGCAAATAGGTAAGAGCAGAAGAGAATAAAAATCAACATATTGGATTCCTTTACAGTGGCTGATTAGGGATTTTTTAGGTCATCTCTGCCTTGGCAAAAAATGGTTAAGAAAGGTTAACAACATTGAAATCTTTTTTGCAAGTGTAATGAAGACTGTAAATACTCTTTGGTTTATTTTTTTCCTTCTCTTTTGTTTAAAGAGCACACAAATACAAACAAGCTATTGAGTATGAAGAAATCAGGAAGGCAACCTCTTCCTCTCCCACACACTGTGAACTAAACCATGAGTTATTACTGCAGAACAACACTATTTTTTCCCTCCATGCTTTAGAGCAGTTTATTTTCTCAGTGTGATCTGCTTGTGGGGAGGGAAGTGAGGAGGAAGAAAAAACCCAACTTTACCCTGCACTCCAGAAATAAATGCCTGGTTCAGAAACAGTTCTCCTCCATCCAGTTCCTTAAGTAAAGTCGAGCTGCAGCAGTGGTAAGAAATCTGCTGGGTTCCCAAAATCCCAGCTGGCATGTTCCACGGGCAGGGATACCTTCAGGTTGTGCAGAGCTCCATCCAGCCTGGCCTTGGGCACTCCCAGGGATCCAGGGGCAGCCACAGCTGCTCTGGGCAGCCTGTGCCAGGGCCTAAGAGGGAAGGATGCCCAGGGACTTTTCTTGCATGAGAGACAAATCCAGACAGTGGGATGCTCCTCCTGCAGTGTGCATGCAGTTATTCCTCTCCTCTGCCCCATATGCAGCCCCATAAACAGGCCTGGGGGAGAGGAGGTGGTTTGTGGGACACGTTGCTGCTTTGGAGAGAGGAATTAACCAAGATGTTTGCCTGAAATAAGACTCGTAATAGATATAGTTCTCACTGGATTACCTTCATTGTACAAGAAATTATTGATATTAAAAATAAATTTGAAGGCAGCCTCTTTTTTCTTAAGGCATTTTCCAGATGAAGTCTGCCTTGCAGGACAACTTCCAATAAAACATTCATCTGTCAGTTGCTATTCCCATGTATTTTCTATTATTCTTTCATTTATTTGTATAAAACCCAACATTTTTGAATACCAGTTAAAAAGAAGTGTTTATCTATTTTTATATGTATTCAAAATAAATTCATATTTCAGCAAAAATATAAAAATTATACAAAGGATTGTTTTCCAAAGTTGCATGTTCTGAAAATCAAATCAGTATGTGCTGCATCTCGTGAGGTGGTAGAAAGTCTCTTTCTATTCATAAGCAAATTTTGCAGCTCAAGTTGGGATTTTTCTGTCTGTGCCTCAGTGAAAGGAATATTTCAGTAACCTGATTATCAACTTCTGCCTTTCCTTGTGTAAGAATATTTATACATAAAAAAAAAAATCAATTGTTAATATTTAAAATCTTTAAAGTGCGTTCAGGATGTAGAAATATGAATATGTGGTTTATTTTTTTCCCTAATAATTAACGACATTTAACTTTAGGTCTGCTTCTAGATAGAGGTATATATATATATATATAAACACACACATTTTGTGGGATGAGGAGAGAGTTTGGATGTTATTGCCACCACTGATTAAATCCGGTGATTGCTTAAAGCTACATTAAATTTTACTTTTCTTTTTTAGGTTTGTTAAAGTTCTGCAC
The DNA here is from genome assembly GCF_000738735.6 of Corvus cornix cornix. NCBI lineage: Eukaryota > Metazoa > Chordata > Aves > Passeriformes > Corvidae > Corvus > Corvus cornix. Next base: position 2,620,770 of record NC_046338.1, read on the forward strand.
TGTAGGGTTTTGTGGAATTGGGAGCCTAATTGATTTCATACTTATTTCAATGCAGGTAAGTCAGGGCTTTCAAAACAAGATCCAAATTGTGTTTTTTTAAGCTTTGATTTGATTACTAACACTTTGGTAGTATTTTGGCCTTAAGGACCATTGGGTATTGAAAAATCAAGGCATTTATTTTGGCTCTGCTTGTAGATTGATGTTGTAGAATATAGACACAAAATATCAATATATTTGCTGTTGGAATTAAAAATTAGCCATCTATAAATACTTACAATTAATAGCTTGGAAGCCATAGCACCATAAATCCACATGGTCAGAACCTCTTTATGTGAGGCAGAGTGTTGGACTCAGCATGAGATGTCCTACTGTTCCCAGAATCCTCAGGTTCTGTGTTTGCACATGCTTTATGCTGATGAAAGAAGACGTTACCACTTTCATTTTCCACCTCTCCTCCAAATTCAACTCCAGCATCACCTGACAGCTGTGAGGGATTCATGAGGGTTAAATCCCCAGCTGGAGTGACATCCTGTGACATCATGAAATTGCCAAATTGTTTTATTCAACAGAGCAGCAGCCATTTAGCATGAATTGCAAATTGGCTACGATGAACTCAAAAGCCACTGTGGATATGGGAGGTTTTTTCTATGGGTTTGTAGGGAAATATTTTAAAAGTGTGCACTTTGTATATGTCTTTTGTGTGCATTCTCAAATTCCTTTCTCTGCTGTCGCGGTGATCTTGCCTCAGAGCACTTACACATCCAGTTGAGAGTATCTTTCATCTCTCCTTGTTGATCTCCCTGGTGGCTCCACATCAATTTAGCACTCCCAGAACAAAAACTCCGTGATCTTTCCTCCTTCTCTTCATTCCTTACCTGTTCAGTATTTCAAAGACTCTTGTCATCAGCCTAATTCTCTGCTGCCGACCCTCCTTTGTTCAGGAAAAGTGGTTTGGAGCCCACTCATTTGTTAGGCTGGTTTTGTGCCTCAAATCCTCATCGGATTAGCCGAGTCCCAGTGCCTGGCTGTAATTTGGTTGATTAGAAGCCCAGGGGAAATGTTCCTTCTGAGACAGCGCTCGCTAAAACAGTTAAACTGCAGCATAACTTCAAAATAAATCTAGTTTCTGTTTGACTAATTAAGCATGACTAATTTTATGATGGGAAAATTAGCAGTAATTGAGACATTAGCACAAAGTATATATTTCACTTCATATTGAAAAGTCTTGGTTCTTTTTTCTGTTGCAGATCGTTGGCCCTTCCGATGGCTCCAGTTACATCATCGATTATTATGGGGCCAGGCTGACCCGGCTCACCATCACCAATGCAACCTTCAGGAAAATGCAGACCTATCCCTAACTCTGGCAGGAAGTGGCACAAATCCATAGGTGCAGCTTGTTTTTACAGCTGGATCCAGTGGTCCACTGGAGTTGCTGAGGACTTACTGATTACCCCTCGTCAGAACAGCATATCAAATGCACGGTGAACAAAGAGGATAAAATGTGAAAGTTCCTCACGTGAACAAGTTGACCTCAAAGGTGGAACTTTGGGACTGCTCTGTTTCTGGGAGCACAGGGTTGTTGCTAAGTTGTATCATCTGTGAAACAATGCAGACTGTTGCAGTTTGCACTGATGCAAACTGTGTCAGAGTGTACAGAGAGCTGCAGAGAGAGTTGTTCATAATAAATACGCTGATATTTATTCCATTGAAATTGATAGGAGTTTTAGCATGGATGGGCCAGGATTACACTTGGGTTCTGTCCATGTGGCAGTTTGGAAATTAACTTAAATATCCCAAACCACACAAACTGCCTTTTTTTCCATCCTGTTAAAATCCAAAGAGCCCTAAATCTTAGGCTGGTGTAGCCAGTGAACTTGTGTTAATTGAAATAATTATTTCTGTAAATTTTGGTTAAGTTGCAAAATTTGGTCACTGCTGATCAACAGTAGAAATATGGATGCTTAAAAAATAGGACTGTAGATGGCACATCACAAAAGAGGAGGGTGGATGTTGGGGTGCCCTGAGGTTAGAAAAAGAAATAATTGTTCTGCTTATTCTGATTTTTTTTTCTTTCCTCTCTTGCAGCCATCCATAGTGAAATAAATGCCTTTTTTTTCTGAAAATAAATTGGTGTGTGTGTTTTACAGCTACGGAGTGTCGAAAGAGTGAATTCTTTGTACGACTAAAGCCCTTAAAAGGCTCTTACTTTGGATCAGTTGTGTTGCAGTGAAATAAATTCAGTGTCTTTCAAAGCTGTTTGACCAAAGTCTTTTGGACAACCAGGATTTCACTGGATGTTCCTTTCAGGAAAAGTAGGTACACACGGAGACAGAAAACATGTCAACAAAGTCTTCATGCTATTTGACCAATTTTAAGCATTCTCTTCACCTCCTAATGAAAACTGGCAGTAACTGAGGGAGAACCCCACGCCACAGAAACTTCAGTGTAATCTGTATTATTTACCAAAATTTGGGCTATTTTTTTGTTTTTCCAGTGAAACTTTGAACCTGTCATTAATATATCCACAGACTGTATTTTTAAGGGAATTACCAAAAATGAGATTCCTAAGTGGATTTATGAAAGCACAGTTTGTGGGGTTTAGGCTCTTTTTAACCCACATTAAGCCCAGTGCACAGAAGGCTTTGTAAAGAAATCCTGTTTTTTCCCCAAATCAGCATAACCTGACATGTCACGTAATGAGAATAAACCACAAGGAATACTTTGTGCTTAACGTTAATTCTTTCCTTCACGCAAGAAAGATGTGGTTTTGGAATACTTCCTACCATGCATTTTCCTTGTGGGCTCAAAGAGACAAGAACACTCTGTCAGCTCCATTCCCTTGCCTGATATTTGTTCTGTCTCCCTTTGGTCTCTCTCTCACTGAATGCTCTTTGTGCACATCAGTTTTGTTCCCTGAAATACTTTGAACAACAGACAGGAAGTGGATGGAAAATAGATGTTCGAATCAAATAAAATCTCCTAAGATCATCCTGTGACTTGTCTGCTTTTTGTTTTTCCAACCCTGAAGCTGATAATGAAGCTGTGAAAATAGGAAGATGTCATGGATGTTATGATAGAAAAATAGCCTTGGGTGCCTTATTACACAAGATTCCATTCTAAAATGTGTCTCCAGGTGTACAAGTAGCAGAGGGCTTGGTGATTTCAGCAATCCAGGTTGTGCTTCATGATCTGTAAAAAATTCCAGGAGCTGTTTTGTGTGAATCAGATGAAAACATGATTAGTTCCGAGGTCCATGAGATTGCTAAGCCCAGAAGCCAAAGAGAGGAAGAGCTGCTAGTCCAAGCTGCAGTGTTTGTGTAGGAAGAGAAGATGTGTGTCAGCCAGTCCAGGAAATCAGAGCTGCTGTGGGATCCTTCCCTGCTGGAGCCCGGTTTGGGATCCAGGGCTGCTCACGCCGGGGCTGCCCCGCTCTGCCACCGCAGCCGGGACACAGCCACAGGTGACTTCTCTCTCCTTCACAAGGAACTCCCCTTGATCCTACATCTTGTCCTGACAACTTCCCACCTCAGCCACAACCCCCTCCCGTGTCTGGGAAGCCTTTAAGGAATGAGTGCCCCAGATGGCTTAACCTTTGGGAATTCCGTGGGCTGCTGCTGGGGTTATGTTCTCTGTGTGAACACACCGTGCTGTGTTTCTATCTGCTCGTTTAGCTGCGCAGCAGAAGTGGAGAGAGGGTTAACTGAGCAAGCAGATAGTGCTGCAGGGCCAGGAGACAGTTAGTGAGGTCTTTGTTTTCATCTTGTAATTGTCAGATATGGCATGTTTACCATAAGGGCTGTGAAAAGTGTGATGTGAGATGTAAAGCTGTCCCACTGTGTTAATAATGAATTGGCTGCAGTAATATTTATCAAAATGTCTATCCAATGATGATTTTTTGTGTTGCTGCCTGCTTTAGCTTTCTCCTGTCAATCAAGTTGTCCATCCCAGTCTTTCTGTAGTTCTGATTTCACTGGAATAATCTTCTCTGGGGGTTGTTTTCCCCAAAACAGTTGCAAACCAATGAAAATAATTAGACAATGTACTATGTCGTCCTCCTGCCTCGTTCCCAGATAAAATGATATCTGCTGGCCTTGCAGATAGTCAGGAATCCTTTCAACATTCCAACAAGGCAGAGAAGTATTACTCTGTATCTGTAAAAATAACAGAAAAAATAAATGCCAGAGTTTACAACCAGAGTTTGAGGTGCCCAGCCTTTAAAAAAACTGTTCACTGAAGATGCTGCAGATCCAGGCCAGGCATTAAATCCAGATCTTCCCAAACTACCACTGCAACTCAGTCATTTCAAAAATGACTCTACAAACTGTCCTATTCCCCCCTGAATTTTTAATGACCAGTTTAAGATTTTCTGCAGTGTGCTTAACCATGATCTGAAGGAGCCATAGTTGGGAGAAACGTCCAGCTTTGGGCACTCCACATTCGCTCCCACAGTGCCAAAGTGGTGGCACTTCAGTGTGCTGACTGCACTAATAAGTGGCTCTGGGTTGCATTCCTTCAGCTGGGTTAACCTGTGCATCTCTCACTTGTGTTTAGAGCTCATTTTCAAAGAGGTTTTTAGAACAAACTGGTTATTCCTCCCAGGACTGAAATCACAACTCTGCTACAGCAACTTCCTGTGACAGTATTTTGTTATCCTCACTGTTTCCCTCTCCACCACCACCCACCACTTATTACATGAAGATATCACTGCTGCTTTCAGGACCTGATAACACCTTAAATGTTAGCTTTTATTCTGTTTCCAAAGATGTATTCCTGTATGTCTGCCAGTAAAACTTCTCAGCTCCACAGGAAGGTCTTTGTGTTTGAAATGCTCCCTTAGAATTTTTTTTTGGAGAACATCTGTTGTCACCCCATCAAGGATTGTTTCCTTTGTTCCTCAGGAGTATATTCAGTTATATTTGCTTGCACAGCTCTGTCTATTCAGTCTGCTCCCATCTCCTCTCTGTGTTTTTGAGGTTTTTTTATTTTTAGATTCATTAGGTGTTTAGGCCATCTCTGCACTGCTGCTTGCTCTGCACTTTTCAAACCTGCTTCCCCCTGAAAGTGACGTTAAATACAATAAAGTTGGGTGCTCAAGCACCCAGCTGGGGAAATTCCAGAGGCAAGAGCAGGAGCATTTCCATTGCCTCATAGGACTGTTGATAATTGTATGCTTGCTGATTATTTCAGTAATGCATCATACCGACTTTCAAACTCAGTGTCATCCCTAACTACTCTGCCATTTTCATTATTACAAGTGGTCACTATGTGGCTTCTTTAAAAAATGCACCATTTAAATTCATTTAAATCATGCTCTCTAACCAGCTACCTTGTTCTGGGTTCAGCATCAGAGTCTGCCAAAAAGTGAAATATAAGAGATTGTTCTGTTTGCATCTTCTGCCTGAATCTGAGGAGAAAAAATAGCTTAACTTTAGGCATATGCTTAAGTGTTTTGCTAGACTGAAATATGATCAAGACTCTTCCCACTTTCTTCCTCTCAATCCATCTGTGATACCCAGAGAACCTTTCTAATCTCTGGGAATTATAAGAGAAAATCACATTCTGCAGGGGAACCTCAGCACTGACAGTGTGAATGGCTAATGGTGTTTGACACAGTTCTGTGGCATCCCACGTACCCCTACTTTTTGTCACCTTAAAGCTGCTATTTGTCGCTTTTTGTCCATGCACCAGCTGCCTTTGGACATCCTGCCCTAATTCTTCAAGTTCTAGGAGGAGGTGGACTCCAGAGCTGCATCACCCATGTGGAAATATCACGGCATCAGATCAGGGAATCTGTGATAAATCCGAGCAGAGACCCTTTGAGGGGCAGGAATGATGTCAGCAAGAGGCGGCTGCGGGCTCCAGTTTCTGCGGGAAGCGTCTGAAACTCAGCCCCGCGTTGTCTCTCTGCCTTCTGCTTCCTGAAGGTGGAGCCAAACCCCCTATCAGATCCCCAAATCTTCCCAAGTTGTTCTTTATCACAGCACAGACTTAGCACACCGGTATTTTTCCTTGCACAGCAGAGCAAACTGGAAAGTGGCTGCGAGGATTCTGTCTGGCTGAGATGCGTTTTGCACTGGGGATCTGAGACTGCAGCAAAGGGAAAGAAATCCAAGGATAAAAAGGACACTCTCTCAATGCTGTTTGCGCCGTGTCTGATGGAGATCTAGTTCCCAACATCCCCAGCAAAATAAAGTATTTTAAAAAACACTGCTTGTCTCAGATACAAGCTGCTTGCTCTTCCCAGATTTCTGATTGTAACTCTTTGTGCTTCATAAACATCTCGGCCATCCACGTGCCCCAATAACTCTCCATGATCCATTTGAATGGCTGCTTTCAGGACTGCAGTGCTCTCCGAGCAGCACATTCCTCGGGCTCTGCAGATGCATATGACACAGCAGAATTTTAGGCAGTATAAGAATTATAAAGCTCAGTTTCCATTACTGTAATTGCTATATAAATCCTACCTTAGAACAGGCCTATTTAACCTTGGTTTGAGCTGAGACTTGGACCAAGTCTGATTAAGTTGAGCACCAAATTATTTTTATATATTTTTTTTCCCCCTTCTTTTCTCTGCAGTATCATAACTTAGTGGGCAGCAGGGCAGGGAGGGAGATGGGATCCAGCGTGTCCTCTGTGCCCTGTCCTGCCAGGGGGGTGGCTGCAATCAGGAAATACCTGTCCCCAGCCAGCAGCAGGACGAAATGAGCTGTGCATTTTGCTCCCTGTGAGAAGCACCGTTTCTCCCCTTGGAACCTGTGGCTGCTCCTCATGCACAGCTGTGCTCAGAGCAGGTGTGTGAGACGGCTCTGAGGCCGGTGGTGCTGGGGTGAACCTTCAGAGCCTGCCCTCTCCGGGGGGATGGAGCAGGAACTCCCAGCTTTTCTGTCATTTGCACCACTTTGATGAAAACTGGGTGCCCTGGTGGTTCCCCCTCAGGGGCACTGAGGTGTCTGGAGCTTCCTTTGGGTCAAAGCATTTGGAACATATGACAGGACAAGGAGCAGTGGGGTCAAAGTGAAAGAGGGGAAATTTAGATTATATTACACAAGAAATTTTTCCCTGTGAGGGTGGGGAGGCCCTGGCACAGGGTGCCCAGAGAAGCTGTGGCTGCCCCTGGATCCCTGACACTGTCCAAGGCCAGGTTGGAGCACCCTAGGAGAGTGGAAGATGTCCCCGCCCATGGCAGGGGGTGGAATGGATGAGCTTTAAGCTCCCTTCCAACCCATACCAGTCTGGGATTCTGTGATTCTAAAACTGGGGAAGAGGTTGTCAGTACCATAAGCAGAGGTTGGTGATGTCCTGCTCCACTGCTGGAGAATACCAGGCTCCCTGGTGGGCCAGGGAGCAGCTCTGATATGGATAGCCATGACTTGCTCCAAAGAAACTCTGGCACAGCATTTCCCATGCCATAAACCTGTTCTGCAGTGGGTGCTTTGCCACTGTAAAATCATAGGAATGTATTTATTAATGAATTCTATTTCCTTTACAGTGTCTTCTTCAAAGTTCCTTGGATTTACCATGGGGAGAATACGGCAGGAACATGTAAGAGAATGCTGAGAGCTGAAAAACTGAGTGTTCACCTTGAGCCGGACGAGACTGCCCACCATATGGATTGTGTTGGCAACGGCAGAAACCTGGGGAATGCAGAGGTGGGGGGTAATTTTTAGGGCTTTCATTCCAGGGTCCCATTGATTATAACACTATTAAGAGGCTGATGCATGCGACTTTTAAGTTATTTTGTTAACTAAGTGTAGGCAATGGATGTGTCATGCTAACAACCATAATTGCTGGTGTGTCTAACACAGTATGTAAGTACAGTAGAGTGAATTTAAAAGGTTGTGGTAATCTAAGAATGTTAAAAGGGAAGTGTGTGCCTGAGGGGCGTGGGGGCTGGGGAGAAAAACGACTTACTTGACATTCACTGTCTTCCTCCCAGCTCCTTTGCTAAAGTAGGAACAGAATCGGAACAAAAAAATGTTTGTTTTACAGCTGTACCAAGTTACGGCGTGGACTCGTGCTCCCCCCCTCCTCTCCCACTTGCATCAAGTACATCCTGTACTTTTGGCAACATGTTGACTGGATATTTAAAAGCTGTGAACTGTTCTGAAAGTTTCACATACTGGGTTATGGGCCATGTGTGTTTGATCAAAATTCAATTACTGCACTGTACCATGCTTGGAAACCTATCATCCCAAGTTATGAAGTATGACGAAATAGGCTAATCTAATTGGTTCAGTATGGGAGCAGTATCAACCAAGCTTGTTATGATAAATAGCTTCCTGTGTTAAAGGTTCTCTAGAGCTTAAGTATCTTGGCTCACCTCCCTCTACAAAATAAGAATAGTGTTCCCTGGGAACAGTTACATCACTGTCCCTCTCCTACATTCACAATTAAAGGTTTGTGGATTTTTTTCGTCTTGCTGTTCCTTGAGCAGATAAACCGTGGACATCTACTGCATTCCCCACTTCCATCTCCTCCCCTTTCCTCAGGTTAGGCTGTGTCATGCTACCCCTGAGTCTGCTGTTCCTCAGGGCTGGAACACACTGGAAGTGCTCAAAGCCAGGCTGGAAGGGGCTCTGAGCAACCTGGGATAGTGGAAGGTGTCCCTGCTCATGGAAGGGGGTGGAAAGAGATGAGCTTTGAAGTCCCTTCCAAGCCAAACCACTCTAGGATTCTACAGCAAGGTTGACCAGGCTGCCAAAATCCACCCTGGGGCTTGTGTGTTGCTATGTCAGTACATGAGAAGTGTCTGTTTGTACAAAGATCTGGAATTTTTGACGTAAATTTAAACGTGGAAGATCTTTAATCTGTCTGAGCATTCAATAAAAGAACTTGTGTACAGTGAGTTCCATACCTATGGATGTGCAATTATCTTCTTAAACCCCAAGGTTTAGGTCATCAGTAGTTAAGCACAAATCCAGTGTGCAAGTGCTGGATTATGGCTAGGGAAGGACTATGTTCTAAGCCTGGATTTGTAGTCACTAAATTTGGCACTAGGACAGTGAGCTGTCTCCCATGAGATGATACTGGCTTCGTGATTTTATCTGGTCCATCTTTGGCAAGAAGTGCTTAGCTCGGATTTTGATGTTACAGTAACAGACAGTGTCAAGGGGGAAAAAAACCACATGGAAAAGTGGCTCCTTATGCTCTGGTGATTCAAGTTTTTCCCTTCTTGAACCACCCCCCCCATGTGCCTCCTAACTCAGAAATCCCCTTCAGGCAAAATAATTGTGTGATGATCATTTTACAAATGTATAACTCAGGCCTGATACTGCAAGGGCCTTTAGCACTGCTAAGTTTTCTCCTAAGAATAAAGTTATTCACTTACTTAGGGGCTGGTAGAATGAGTTCTTATGTAAGTGAGTCTTCAAATTAGCCCCAAGACTGCCTAATACCTGGATTAAGCCTGTATGGTGATTAATGCCTATTTACTATATCTGTTATCCCACTGCATTTTGCTCTTCAGCCTTGATTAAGCCCTTTGCTTTACCATTTAAAATGTCCTGCTTAACCTTCTGCCTACAAACGTACACAGTGCTGAGCTCTGCACTTTTAACCAGCACAACTTCTACCATAAATAATAGCATTTAATTTTAAAGTGCAACAGCCACAGTCACCACTTGATTAAATGACAAAGAACAGCAACAGCAAACTGGGGAACACAGAGTTTTTCACCACAAATTCTCTTCTCCACGTAAGAGAAAAGAACTGCACCTTCCTGCTGCTGATTAGCACTTTCTGTGCAGGTCTTTATTTTACATGTTTATAGAAAATTATTGCCAAAAGAGCCTAAACAGTGACTCTCTGCGATTTCCCCAAATATGTTTTGAAGGAGATAAACTAGATTAATCTCTCTTTATAAAGTTCCCACAAGAAAGCTCACAGACACAGTAGCTTTACCTTCAAAAATAGAATGTGACTGTAGGCACTTATGCTAATCTCTTTTTTGGCAAATCAGCTTTTTTGTATTGAATCTTGCTTGATTGAATAGCACTGGAGCTGCCAGAGTAAATGCTATTATCAATGTACAGTAATTAAGGAAATAGTCCTTGTCACTCCAACAGTGTCCAGGCAGTAGTGCCTTCTGTAATAAAGTTAAATGATAAAGAAACCTCTTCAAGGTGTAGATATTGGACCAGAGGAGCTCTTGAGATGCAGGGGAAATAAACACACTGTGGAATTACAGGTGGTGGGAAAAGTATAAATGCCCGTGGAATTCATGCTAAAAGCATGTTTGATGCTAAATGTTTAAATAGATGCTCAGCGCTAAAACACATAATTGTTTAATTTGTCATGTAATTTCTTGACTCAGGGCAGTTGAGCATCTCCCAGTCACCACCCTTAAAAAATGTGTGTGAGGGAGAGGAGGGGGGAGACCCTTCTATCATTCAGCAACTTCAAAGATCTTTTCCCCCTTCAGGCAGCAGCCTGCACGAATGATAAACCTTGCTTTAAGATCAGCAGAGCCCGGCTCTGCCAAATCCATTTGGGGAGAGAATTTCAGTAAAAAGGACTTGTCATTCCTTCCCCCGCCCTCCCGCTTCACTTGAAACTTTACAGCCTGGGAGTCCTTCGGTGGATCGGGATTGTTCCTGCAGCACTGAACACGGAGATTCCCCAAGGAGAGAGAGAGAAAAAAAAAACCTTTGGACATCTTCTGCATTAAAACCGTATCACAGGCACCAAGAAATGTAAACTGTAGGAAAGCAGGGTAACTCTCAGCTTCCAGAAATGGTGTTTAATAAACAGGGAATGCTGATGGGTGCTGCCGGAGGTTCGCAGTGCTCTGGGCTACGACATGCTGAGCTCTGCACTTGAGAGCAAAGAGCTTTTGTCCAAGCAAGGTACGTGCAGGAGAGATGTTGTTTAATGTGCAATAAATAACCAGGGGAGGTATTTAATCAAGTGTGCCGGGAAATACTGCTCACATCCAGACACACACATTTCCAAAGGGGCAGCCTGGGAGCGAAGGCTCGAAGGGATGTAAGGGGCCGGCCAAGGAGTCCACAGGGAGGCTGCAAAATTTCATCCCACCACTCATAAGACACACGCAGAATTCCAGCCCTTGTGCTGCTTTTCCCCCAGCAGCCTGTGTCTTATCTAAACTCTGTGTAATAATTTTCATATTTCACAAATCTGGCACTTCTCCTTGGCCATGTGCTGCCGAGGGTTTTAGCATTCCCTGCAACACTCCCGCTGCAGCGCATTGACATTCTGAAGGCTGGGCATCGTAACCTCGCCATTAAATCTTTGACACAATGAAGTGCCTTCTAAATAAATTCAGTGGGATCGATCCAGTGAACTTCAGAGTGCACCTTTTCAATTATTTTTTAAAGATGGAAGTGTTTTGTGCATATCGAGCTCTGGATTTGTGGAGCTGGGAGCGGGGGGAGCCACATCTCGAGCGTGGACCTGAGCTCAGCTCCAGCAGGAGCTTATGGAAACACTCGGAAGGGAGAGAGCACATGAGCCCTTCCTGTGCTTCCAGCACGACTCCGGGCTTCTGGATCCGGGCCTCTTTTCTGTTGTATGTAAAACATTAATTTTTATTCCAAAATATTTGGGTTTTTTGCATTCCCGTAGCTCAACCTTCAGAACCGTCCACTTGAATCTGAGCAGAAGCGCCTTGGTCAGAATGAAAGAAAAAATGATAGCCCAGGCAGCAGGTTTTTAATTGAGGCCTGCCAAATACCAAAGGCAGATGCTTTTTCATTCTGTAGCTCCTGGATACGCCGTCTACTTTTCGGTTTCAAGGACAAAGGAAACACTTACCCAATTAGATGAGGCATGAGATTGTGACATACGGGCTCTTTCCTTAAATAAAAAAAATGCTGGAAAAAGATATTTGACCCTAAGTCAATGAGTGCTATTAAAATAATGAATACTCCATAAATCCAGCCATATCCATGGCCCACATTCGGAGCTGCACTGTTCCTGTCACGGCGGAGGCCGCGGGATAAAGCCCCACACGACTCCCTTGGCCAGATCACATTTTGGAGGCCTCACTTTTAAACCAGGACAAACAGAGATGTGAGTCAGCGATTTGGACAGGGCGAGGTCTGCCATGTCCTCTGTCTGATGGCTCTATGATGTCAAACATGATCTGGGTGTCGGAACAGCTGGATTTCCCCCACACACTCAGCCAAGCCCAGGGAATCTCTTGCTCCTCTCACGAGGCTTGTAGGAGCTGATATTTTAATGGGAACATGGCTGGTCCAAGGTAACGCCGCTTTTGCCTGCTGAAGGTAGGAAATGGTTAATTTAATGCTTTCTACACCTCACACCTGAGGCTGAAGCATCCTAGAATCCACTTGAACTGCTGCATGAGGAGCATCACATGCCGTCGGTGGAAGCAGGATACATTGGGATTTTCCTTATTTTTGTGTCTGGAGATGGGGACAGTAGTTAAACTTTGAAATAATTACAGCTCTGCTGCCTCCCACCTCAGAGCTGGCATGTGTTTGCTTTAGCCTTTACCAGACAGCTGGAAGTGTTGACTGATAATTGTGGTGAGTTTCTGATCCTCCAGAAGAGCGAGGAGCCTCCTCTGTCCTCCGCCTGTTGTTCCTAATGCTGGCTTTGCCGAGATGATTGAAATCAGTGTTATCATCCCTGCACGCAGGACTGGAGTCTCAGGTGCTAGGAATTAACGTTGCCTGTTTAATTACATCAGTGTGCAGTTGGAGCTGCTGTAGCTGTCCTTTCTCACGGAGCATTGCTTAAAGCGGAATTGCAGCCTCCCATCAAACTGGGTGGGGGACTGAGTGATACTGGAACAAATGGAAGTGACTGGAAAAATTGCTCTTGTCCTCCCAGCCAGGCCCAGCTGCCATTTTGATTTCTCTCTACCTTGGTGGCTGTCCCTGGACCTCTGCGGGGTTTGTCCTGCTGTACGCTGTGCAGAGCCATTAATCATGTGTGACATCTAATGGGGCCCCAAATCACAGTGTTCACAATGACAGTTTGGGATGCCTGAACCCCTGGTGATTCTGGACTTTGAGTCCTTCCCAGCCTCAGCTGCAGAGCAGATCAGGCTGGAAGCTGCATCTGTGCCTGTTGATGAGGCCCCAGCCAAGGGCAGTTGCAGCACTGCTGCACCCAGAGCACTGATGCCAACCCTCTCCAGTGGGAACCCCCAGAGACGCAGGGAACAGGGACAGCAGGAGGGAGCACTCGTGGATCTCCACAGAATCACAGAATAGTTTGGGTTGAAAGGGGCCTTAAAGCCCACCCAGTGCCACCCCTGCCATGGGCAGGGACACCTTCCACCATCCCAGGCTGCTCCAACCTGGCCTCGGACACTGCCAGGAATCCAGGGGCAGCCACAGCTTCTCTGGGCACCCTGTGCCAGGGTCTCCATCCTCAGAGGGAACAATTCCTTTCCAGTATCCAGTCTAAATCTACCCTCTCCCAGCTTAAAGCTGTTGATGCTGATGAAGAGATGATATTGCTCATCTCCTCTGCAGGAGCAGCAGCAGAGCCTGTCACTGGCCTGCTCATCCCAGTTTCCAAAACAACACACGGAGGAACAGCCTGTTCCTCCCCCAACCTCCAGAGCCCAAACCACTGCAGAGCCTCCCTGGACCCCTCTCCCCTGGACCAGGAGCTGAGATCAATGGTATGGCTTAACTTTAGGCTCTGCTGCCTTGGGCCAGCTCAGCAATGTCGCCACTGAGCCAAAACCTCGTGTAATCACATTATTGTTGCTGCCATTGCTTTCAAGAGAGCCTGTACAGAACTCTTTTATTTCTGCAGTTTACACATCCATAAAAACCACACAGAGTACAGCGAGGTGAGGAAGACACACCATGAATTTTCATCATATTGATATTTCTCGCCCAATTTACATCGTGTCCTTGATGATGGGGAGCAATAAATACCCTCAGCCAGGCTCACATTGCAGTGGATGGGAGAGGAAACAGCGACCCAAAGGGTGTCACATTCTGGAAACCTGACCTGGAAAGAAGGATCCACAGTTAACGAGATGGGTAAGGGAGTCTTGATTATCATAATAAAACACCGTGTGCCAAACAGTTTTAAAACCTCCCAGATATTATCGATGAATTTTCTGTTGATAGGAAGAATTCAAAGGGGTGCCATTAGCATTCTGGACAGAGAGGGAGCAGATCTATAGCACAGCTCTCAATAAATACGTTGCTGCAGTAAACTTCTTCAGCACTTTGCAATTCACATCTGATCTCTGCTGACCTTCTTTTTTCTCCTAATTAAACCTTTAGCTTGCAAATGAGCCATTTCCTACATCAAACTGGTAGATGGCGAAGGAGGAAATTCTACCCGCGATTTATAGGAGCTGCTGGTGACCTAACTGTCTATCACGACCTGGTCTAATTGATCTCTCTTTGAATTAAATTTGACCAATTACTTACTTCTAGGTGAACAAAGACGAGACTCTCCTTAAAAGCTGTTGTGCCGACGGCAGTGAGCAAAGCTGGGTGCATGCAGTGGATGGGAGATACCCATCATTTTGTGCACGAAAGAAGATAAAGTCCAAGTGCCTCCAGCACCCAAAACTTCCGGTTTCCTCAACCAAGTGTTTTCCCAGAGTGGTGTTTTTGAAGGAGAGGGCACAGGGGTAACTTAGACTGCTGCTCCCACGAGCTTTGTTCACATCCTCTCACATGCTGACACTCCTGCCTTGGTTTTGGAGCTGGATGATCCTCCAGGTTGTTTGTGTCCCTCAGTCCTCTTTCAGTGCAGTGCTGTGGCTGCCTGTAAAGTCCTTTCTGACCCAAGAAGAGATTCCCCAAATCAAATGGTGCCTGGTCTGTCTCCTGATGAGGACTTAGGAAGGGAATGGAATATCTGAGATGGATGTAACAGCACGATGTTGAACTGCTGACCTTAGGAGTTCAAATGTATTCTTGGCTGAACTGTGTAGGGTTTTGCCTATCTAGATGAATCCTGTACCCTTCCCTGTGGCTGAAACGTGGGAGTCTGGCTGGGAGAGCACCCTGTGGCAGCAGGGAAGGATCCTTGGCTTGGCTGGACATCAAGAAGCTGGGGCTGCACCAGCCAGCAGGGATACAAAGGGAGTTAAGTCAGTCCAGTCCATTAAAAAATCATGAGTCTCACCTCAAAATCCTGTTCAGAAGTACATTTTATCTGATTTTCCTTGTCTCCTGCCTCCAGAGCATGCATTTTCAAGCCTTGCTTCTACAGCTGAAATGATGAGAAATGTCCTTTCCCACGGGAACTCCTGGCTGCTGCAGCTTCCCAAATAGCATCAGGCTGTAGGACTCGGCATTCCCATCACGCCTCTGCCTGCCCCATCCGAGCATTTCCAAAGGCCCTGGGTGCAAATATCCCCCCAACTCTCACCCCATGGCACAGACTCTGCCATTGGAGCATCCCAGTGCTGCATCCTGGGATAATTTCAGCTCTTTCCTCTCCTTTCTGAACCACAGGGAATGGGAGACCTCGCCACTTTTCCTGCCCCACGTCCAAAGTCTCACTGGGTAAATGCTCATCCTCTCCAGAAATGTGGGACATTGTATTGGAAATTCTTCCCTGTGAGGGTGGGCAGGCCCTGGCACAGGGTGCCCAGAGCAGCTGTGGCTGCCCCTGGATCCCTGACAGTGTCCAAGGGCAGGCTGGACAGGGCTTGGAGCACGCTGGGACAGTGGAAGGTGTCCCTGCCCATGGCAGGGGGTGGAATGAGATGATTTTTAAGGTCCCTTCCAACCCAAACCATTCCATGATTCTGTGATTTCCAGCTGAGGAAGTTCCCCTGGGCTGTGGCTGTGAGCCACACCTCTGCTTCGACAGCAAATCTCAGAAAAAAGGTGATTTTTTACTCAGATCATCCCTCATCCTCAGTGAAGCAGATCCCTACTGTGCCAGAGGAACGATCCCAGTAACTCATCGTGCTCGTGGATGGGAGGATCCCAAGGCTCCCCGAGGCACTAACGAGGGCTGCCAGACCCCCTGGAGCCCTTCGGGGTGGCATTATAACGTGGCTGACATTTTCCACGCTCCCTCCTTAGTCCTCCGGCTGCGATATAAATTTTCTGGGAGTTCTGCTCTGTTATTTGCATGCATCCACACACTGTTTGTTTTCACACGGTGACCTACATAACTCATTTTAATACGCACCGAGGCGGCGGGGCTGGGCTGCAGAGGTGTCGGGGGGATGCACAGCTCAGCTGCCATGAATCCATCATCCCTGTATTTTGGGAGAGGATGGTGGGGGCGATGGCATTCCCTCCCCTGGCTGTCCTGCTGGAGCCCTCTGTGCTGGTAGAAATGGTGTTGGGCCATTTCAACTGATTGCCAAATGGATGAACTCTTCTTAGCTGTCAATTTTAATGGAATATTCATCTGTTATTTTATTCGTCTCCTCTGTTCTCTTCCCTTTTTGTAAGATAATGACTCTTGTTAGTGGCAACACAGCGGTGCTCCAGGACCCCCCAGCTATGGGAAAGGTGGGAGTGTTCCCTCAGGCTACACACTTCCATATATTCGGGAATATGGATTGTGTTGTGGAACTTGTCCTCACATAAGAACCATCAGGATGTGCTGTTGCCCCTGTGGCGAGCCCAGCCTGACCCCAGGTCACCATTTCTGCCTCTTCTTCACTTAATATTGTTAAATATTTAAGCAAAATGGAGTTGGCTCTGATTTAGGAGAATCATAGAGCAGACCCTTCACAGGGACAGGGCTTCAGAGCAGCCCAGGGGCTACCCCTGACCCTCCCTAGCCAGAAAACCATCATAACAAGCCCCATCCCACTCTGTTTTGGCTCTGCCAGATGTGGTCCCCGAGCCACAGCTGGAGAGAGAGGCTGGCCCCACTCCTGGTCCCGCTGCAGACACTCCCAGTGCTGCGTGTCCTTCATCTGGCCCATTTCAGCTGTAATTGCAGCAGCCTCAACCACCACACAGCTTTCTGTGCTGATATTTCATGATATTTTATGTACATAATCTGCATATGTTATTTTTAGTGAACTTTCTCCCCGGGACAGCCTCATGTGCACCACATCTTGTTCCCATGAGCGTGTTCTGCACTTGGGAGAGTTTGATTTTTTTTTCTTCTTTTTTTTTGTCCTTTTTCCTCAGTCAAGATCAGGTTTTGAATTGCAGGAGCAACACACACATACCATATTTTTCTTTCTTTTCACAAGGCTGCCTTAAGGGAGGATAAAACCCCCCCAAAAGCAAAGGCAAGTGAGGTGACCCAGCTCCTGTTTCCAGGAATTTCCTTGCTTGGGATGATTTGGGGTGAGTTACCATCATTCCCCCAAAGAAATAGCATCCTTCTTGGGTGGAAATAGCATTGTTCTTGGTGGAAATAGCATCATTCCTGTGGAAATAGCATCATTCTTGGTGGTAACAGCATCATTCTTGGTGGAAATAGCATCATTTTGGGTATTTTGGGAGCAGGACAAGTCCTTGGTCTTTGCTGGAAACCCTTTGCTGTAGGGCTACAGGGAGTGTTGTCCTGTTGGGTGTTTTTTAGGAATTGTGGCTCCAAGCTCCATGCCTGTGTGGGAGATGCAGCTCTTGGCTGGAGACTCTCAGTCCCTTGGCAGGGAAAACCCCAAGCTTTGAAACTTAGGTCTGCTTTAACTGTTTGGTGGAGAAGATGTTCCTTGAGAAAATGGGGTTTTGCCAAACTCAGAGCATTTGTGGAAATTTGCTGGCTGGAACGGGAATGCTGGCCTTGGGAGAACACCTTCCCATGGTGGTCAGTACATGAAGGGGATGGTGCATGCAGGCAGGATGGGGTCCGTGAAGGCACCAGCAGTGTCCCATGGGCTCCTCCTTGGAGGAGCAGCCACAGGTGAGTCTGAGTGCCCTGAGCAGAGCTGGGCCAAGGCTGTTGCTTTTAGAAAGAGAACAGCTCCATCATAAAACTGGCTTTCATTTCCAAGGCTTTTTGTGAGCCACAGCTGACCAGGATCTTGGGATTCCCATCTGTGCTGGCCATCAGCAGCTTGTGGCTTCACCAGCACATGCCAAGGCCTCTGCTCCAGTGCACAACCAGGAATTCTCTCCTGCTGAGCCGTAACCCCTGGCCCCAGTGTTCCCTGTCAAATCAGACAGGCAGAGCTCCTAGAGCAAGGGAGAAGAGTTTGTATGAGACACAGAAGAGCTGAAGAGTTTTTTTGGGTCTCACTTGGCTGCTGTCCCGACAGCGCCGTGCCATGGGGTGGGAGGAACCGTGGGATTCATGGATCCATCCCGGCTCCTCTGCTCCAGGGGCGGGACCCCCAGATCCAGGGGTACAACAGGGACACGTGGTGACACATGACAAAGCACAACCTTGAGCGGTACCCACTGCAAGTGGCGTCGGGCAGTGCCACAAGCTCCACACAGCTCAGCTGGGGCCTGGTTAAAAGCTCTTCCCGAGCACTTGGAGCAACGAAACCTCTTTATTCCAAGTCCTCGTTGTGTACTAATGAAGGAATAAAATAAACATTTGGTAACAAATCCAGCATATGGTTATTGTTTGCTGCAAGGACAGGGGAAAACATGACTCCATTGCTGGGCAAAAAGGCTGCAGCTGCGCTATTGCCTTTCCCCGCCGCGCTTTATTTAATAAACCTCGGCCTGCAGCCTTAACGAAATTTTTCCTTCCTCCCCCAGCCCCCAGAGCTGGTTTTGGTGCCTTCTGCCACGATGGCCACGGCGGGGTCGCATGTGCCCTTTGTTAGCCGAGGAATCTGCTTTCAATTCCGGCCCTTTGGGTTGTATTTTCACAGCGACTCATTAGTCAGCGGCCGCTGACAGGCCGCTGTAAGTGTGCCATCTCCCGCATTGTTTGCATGCAAGTGCAGTGCCCAAAATGATTTATTTAGGTTTTAATTAAAATTTGTGGATAGGCTAGTGATTTTTAGCAGTGCTGGTTCTAATTTGTGGTTGCAGGGGGAAAAAAAAAATAAAATGAAAAAATCAATAGGCTTGAAGAGTTTGTATTTTTAGAGTTACCTGCTGGTCACTGGCCCCTCCGGGCTGGGCAGCTCCCAGCCCTACACAGTCAGGAGAGATGGAACACCTTTTGTTCCCACATCAAAGCACAGACCTGGAATTACTCCAGCAGGTAAATCAGTGTCCCGTGAGCGATGTCCTGGTGACCCCAGCATGAGACCAAACCCTGAGCAGCTGCAGAATCCCAGAGTGGCTTGGGTCGGAAGGGATGCTAAAGCTCATCCAGTGCCACCCCTTGCCATGGGCAGGGACACCTTCCACTATCCCAGGCTGCTCCCACCTGGCCTTGGGCACTGCCAGGGATCCAGGGGCAGCCACAGCTTCTCTGGGCACCCTGTGCCAGGGCCTCCCCACCCTCACAGGGAACAATTCCTTCCCAATATCCCATCCATCCCTGCCCTCTGGCAGTGTCCTGTCCCTCCATCCCTTGTCCCCAGTCCCTCTCCAGCTCTCCTGGAGCCCCTTCAGGCCCTGCAAGGTGCTCTGAGCTCTCCCTGGAGCCTTCTCTTCTCCAGGTGAACATTCCCAGCTCTCCCAGCCTGGCTCCACAGCAGATGAACTCCAGCCCTCAGAGCATCTCCGTGGCCTCCTTTGGATTCGCTCCAGCAGGTCCACGTCCTCCTTATATTTAATTATCTTATATTTAATTATATTCTAATTTAATTAATATCCTTCAGATATTTAATTGCATGTTCAGGATCACAGCAGCACCCAGGAGGAAGGTGGGTAACAGAGGGAGGTGGCTGAGCCCTGAGGCCCATGAGCAGGACTGGGTGACATGTGGCTTGAAAACAGAAGATACGATTTAAAAATGCTTTGGAGGGTGTGGCTTACCCTCTCCAAAATAAACTGGAATGCATGGATGCCTTCCCCACTGGCAGCATCCCTCATTGCCCTGGAGCAGCAGTAATTTGTCTTGCTGGTAACTTTTTGTGACTCCAAATGAACAGCCAGGAGTGGAAGGATGCGGAGGTTGTGGTGGGCGAGTTGGTGAAGCCTCAGGGGCCCCCCTTGCCCTGTGGGACCCCCTGACCCCTGCCCCAATGAGAGGGGATGTGTTGCTCTTGCTGGATGAAGATTTTCTTGCTGCTCATGACATCAAGACGTGTTTTTATAAGGTGCAATAAAGCACTAAGAGACTAAACTCGTGCCCCCCCCCCCCCAAATTATGAAAGTTTGAAGCTTTTCTTGGCCTAATACCACGGCTCAGAGAAGTCCCTGCTGTACCTGATGTAAACATGTATTAATTAAAGCACTTTGGAAATGCAGAGTATTGACCTAACGGGCCATAATGGCTCTTCTTGAGCAATTACAATCCATCACACAGCTCCAGACTTCGGGAGGGATTTTTTTCGGAGGCGCGTGCATTATTGACCTGACGGCCCTGGGTGGTTTCCACCCTCACACAGACCTTTCCTGCCCCAGGGCTTGCATCCTTCCCAGGGAAATAGTTGGAGGGGGAGGCCTTAAATCCCTTAAAATTAATAAATAGGATGTATTCCATCCTGCCCCCTCCCCACCGTGTGCCTCCTCTCCCACTCCCTGTTGCCAAGGGCACTTTAAAGCCTTTCCACCCACCTGCAGACCCCGGGAAACACCCGGAGCAAAATATTTATATCTAAAAGAAAAACTTTGTGCTTTCCCGTGGTGGAAACCCTTCTGAAATAAAGCATTTGTCTCCCGAGACTTACACCTTCTAATTTAATTTTCCCCTAAATCAAACAGGGTATTAATCCACAATAGAAAACATGTTCCACTTGCACAAACAATATTTAAATGGTATAATAGGGACATCTTTTATAAATACTTCTAACAAATCCTGAAAAAAACCCGAATGTGTGGGCTATAATTAATAGAAATGCCAAGTGCCAGCTAACCAGGAAAACTCCAGCATCATAAATCTGCCCCGAGCCTTCTCACACACGCTGATGGATGGCGACTTGCAGCTTAAATATTTAACAATCAATAATTCAAATACCTATCCTACCCTATTAAATTTGTCACATTTATTTATACATGCAACATCCAGCTGAAGTTTCTCTAAAAGTTGGGCCTCTTCCACCCAGTAACAACATGAAGAATTTTGGAAGAGCGTTGGAAGGGGAAAAAAGGCGCCGCGATACGAAATTCCTGTGGGGAAAAAAGGAACAATGGGGGGGGGGGGTGTGGAAATTAAACCCTGTATCCCAAAGTAGTTGGCTGTGTCTCCCTCACACTAATGGGTTTGGATAATGCAGCGTGCAGGCAGGTGCTGGGTCCTATGAATCACATTTAGAGGAATATTTTCCAATTTCTTCGCCGCCCAAGGCAGGGAGCTGCCGTTCATCCTCCGCAGATGAATGTTTCGGTGGCACAGGGTGGGCTGCAGCCCCTGCCCACACACTGCGTCCCTCCCAGAGGAAATCCTGCAAAAAAATAAGGAGCCCTGGAGAAAGAGGTGGCTTTGGGGCTGCCCTGAACTGCAGCAACCCTTTGCTTTGCCTCGTGTGAGGGTAGAGTGGGACAAGAGAAATAAATAAATAAATAAATAAATAAGCACATGCTGAGTGCAGCACTGGCAAGCGAGAGGATCATGATGATAACAATTGTATCAGTACTACTACTAATATTACTATTAATAATGAAATGACATATTTCCAGCTTGCAGCACCAGCAGCCTGACTCTGTATCTCAAAAGGTTTTTGGGAAAGTGGGATGACTGCATGGTTTATCAGGTGCCTCCTCTCCTCTCCAACAGCCCCCATAAAAATAACACCAACGGGGAAAAGAGCTTGGCTCTGTTTCCATCAGTCCAGAGGAAGAGGAGGTGGCTCAGAGCATCCCATGTGCTGCTGGACACTTGGCCATGCCTCCAGCTGCCTGTGGCACGGAGGGTCCCTTGGACCCCTGAGCGCTGTTGGTTTTAAAGGAGCACCAAAACTGACCTAAGGGGTTACAGAACTCCTGGACCCAAATTTCTGAGAGGATTTGAAAATCCCCGTGGAACTATCTATGGGTAAGGGACGAAGGGTGTTGACTGTGGTCCCTGTCCCCACCAGAGTGTGCCTGTGGGCCCGAATTACAGTGGCATAAATTTCTGTGGCAAATTTATTGCCATAATTTATCAGCTCCTGTTGCTGAATGGCCAAGCAGTTAATTTTGAGATGAAGTGGTGCCATTTTCATCAATACCTGTGTGCTAACTGCCCATCAAAACATCAGCTGCAATTAATACAGCGTTGCTGAAGGCACTGAACCAATAAATATTTCCAGTCTTGGCTGGTCTTCAGCAGATGTCGGACGGACCCATCGCCTTGGTGAGTCCTGTTCCAGTTGCATCAACAGGAACGTTTGCATTTAAGGAAGAGGTTAAGTAGCCAGATCTCCCTCTGAGCAGGGTGAAGCCCCTGCATTTCCCTGCCTAAATGCCACCCTGTCCTTTTTCCACCCAAAGTTTTTGATTTCTGTGAGGGGCTATTGCGTATTCCTCCTGCGTCCCGAGCCAGGCTGGCACATATTGATAGCGATAAATAATAAATGGGATTTATTTCCTTAGATGCTGATGGAGACCTTTTCTCCCACAGGAAGAAAGAGAAAGCAGAAAGCTGGAGGGAAAGAAAACGTGCAAAGAAAGGAGGAGGAAAGCAGAAGGTGGTGCCTGAGCCCCGGCTGGTGCTCACTCCTCCGCTCCCAGCATGGCCATCACCCATGTGGGACAGGGTCACCTCTTGAACCCCTCCTGCTTCATCCACCAAACCCAGGGAAGCCTCAGCCAACACCCTGAATAATGAAGGGTATAAATAAATAACAGTGAATTATTTTTTAGGGAGGGATGGGCAAGAATGGGGAACGGGCAGCGGTGAGGAGCAGTTGGAGCCAAGGGGCAACACCTCCCTTTGTCCTGTCATAGCACTTTTTTTAAGCAGGTTTTAATTTTTCTGTGTGTATTTGTGCAGTGATGTACACGGGTGAGTTCCTGTCCCTCCCTCCCCTCCTGGTATCCCCCGTGCTCACAGCCAGTGCTTGGAGGAAGCAGCCAGCTCTGGCAGCCCCATGGGACATTCTGGTCCACACCTGGGCTCGCTTCCAAGCCAACGGGGCACCACCACCACCATTTGGGCTGTTTTTCACCCAACTGGGACAGCGAGCACAGGCTCAGCACCCTCACCCCCCCTCTTTCTCCCTCCTTCCTCCCAGAGCTTGTGGGGGTGAAAGGGGCCAACAATGTTGGCAAGCGCCTGCCTGGGGTACTGTGTTTTCTTTGAGGACAGATTTGGCTTTTCCTTACTGTCTGGTCTCCTTTATGAGAAAAAAAAGCCAAATTGAACAGGCTCCAACCTGTCCTCAGCTGCCACACTGTGCATCGCTGCCAGCATTGCCCACGTCGGAGGCAGCCACCAGGACATGGCGAGGGGCACAGACAGGGTCCCCCCTGGGGATGGTCACATTAGAGCTATGCTCAGCCTGACCCTCCCGCCCTGGCCTTTTAGCCAAAACCAAAACTCTGTGGAGGTGTGAGAAAGGAAATACCAGCGGTTTATGAGTGTCAGGCAGCTATTTGTTAGAAAACACTCATTTCCCCCCAAATAAAATGGAAGAGCTGGTGTTGCAGCTGGTGCTGCCCAGGGAAGGGCTGGGGGTCACGGCACCCCCCGTCTCCTGTCCCTGAGGGCAGCGGCAGAGCTGCACCAGCCCTCACCCTCCATCATCCTCAGTGTCTGCTTTTAAGTAGAAAACAACTGGAGTTGCTTAAATGCAAAAAACCCTTTCTGCAAATACTAAATTCTGCACCTATCTTTTAAGCAAAAGGGGTTGGAGAGTGAAAAACTTTGAAGGAAACTTTAACATTTGTAAAAAAGCCTAATTTTTGCCTATTTCTGCACCCAGAGCCTTGGAGAGAGGGGCAGCTCCAAGGTCAATCCCAGCAGCCACGGCTCCTCGGAAATTTGGTAGTATTTTTATCGTTTAGCTACACTTAAAGATGTGGCATTTGCAGCATTTATTAATCTCCTGGATCTTTCCTAGGTGTGCTTCGTGTCTTTAATTTGACGGTTAATCCGCCGAGATTTGCTGAGGATTAATCCGATACCGAGCGAGGAACGATTTTGTGTGGCGGGACATCAAAAACACGGCGAAGAGTGGCCGATGTGACAAGAGCGATTCGATTTAACCAAATACCCCCATGATTTGGGATGAAGCTGCTGCCTGGGAGCCTGCCCAGGCTGCAGGGCTGGGGCCAGGAGAGGCTGCAGCCCGCGGCGGCCGGCGATGCTCACGGTCCTACAGCCGCAACCCCACCCCGTGCCCGGCTGGGAGTAAATAACAACACGGCCTGTTAGCATTAGCAATTTTTTATTTTCCTTTTTTGTTGCATAGGAAATGCAGTACTTGCTTCCAGTAATTGTATTGTAATGTGAGAAGGTGGTAGCACTAATGGTTGAATACAAGAGTTAAACTAATCCACACCAGCTCAAAAAACCTGCGGAGACTTAGTTGAATAAGAATGGATGCCCACAGTGATTCTCAACCAATTACAATTTTTTTCACAGAACACAGTAAAACTAAAATGGTAACTATGAGAGTCAATACAAGTATACTAGAGGCACGAGGGGCCTGACTCATAAAAAAAATGAACACGACATGGTATTAACACGGGTGTCAAGTGAATTTGCAGCAGATCTTTCACACGGCCGGTGGAAATTTTAGCGCCTCAAATCTCAACCCGCCGCTGAGGGACTGGGCTGGGCTGGGGCAGAGTTCAGGAGAACCCGCACAGCCAGCCAAAATGGAGATTTCTCCTTGATTGTGTTTCCCAAGAATTTCGTGGCCCTGTCCCCAAGGCAGCGGCTGCAGCCGGGCACGGGGCGCCGGCAACAAGGACGAGCGGCATCGGTGGCGGATGCCGATCCGGGCGCTCTCGCCCTACCATGCTCCGTCTAGAAACTCATCTTCTTTTTGTTTTGCCCCTCATATTAATTTGTGGATGCAGATAAAAGGGGGGGGATTTCACCCAACACAATTGTTTTTGTTCATGCTCGAGCATAGAAGATTAACTAAGTGGAAAATAGTCTTCCCTAAAAAAAGGCGTCCAAAGTACAAAAGTTCACATTGCGGGCGAGCGCTCGCCCCGATGGAGGGTTTCTCTAGAGCTCAGAGGTAGCGATCGAGCGCGTTTTGTTCTGGTGCGGACAGGATCTCTTTTGTGATCGAGTCGCCGTGTCCCGAGCCCCCGGCACTGGCCCGAGCCGTCCTCCCCCTTTCCCTCCTGCCAACCTGCACCTCTGGGGGTTCGGAGCATGGTCCTGCGCTGCCTCGCCTCCTCCGCAGCCCCTTCCCACCGATTCCTGGTCTCTGCGGGGCTGGGGGAGGCGGAGAGGGGAAGGGGAGGGAGAGCAGGGCCAGCAGAGCTCGCCAGGGCTAAGCCCACCCTCAATTTGGAGGAGAAAAGCCCACCAGCCTCCCGTGTTAATAGCAAAGGAGCTTTTATGAATCGGGCCCAAAGTTTGTACAGAGTTTGTTTGAAGAAAAATATTGCAACTGTGCATGAAACTAAACAACCACATGAGGTTTTTTTTTTTCTTTTTTTCTTTTTTTTTTTTTAAAGGGTTTTTTTCTTTCTATATGAGGAAGTCTGGTGTGAAGAAGGGTCAAGCATGGGTACCTGGTTCACCGCTGCCCATTAAGAAATCTCTCGCAACATGAGCTCGGTCTCGTTTGTGGGTTTAAAGGACTGTCCCTTCAATTTGAACTGTTCTTCAGAGCAAGCTCTCTGAATTCTTAGGGTAGCTTTTCGAGACTAAAATCTTACCAGGCACGGATTTCTGGTCTCAAACACCATGTCCTGCCCTCTAGGAAAAAAAAAAAAAAAAAAAAGAAAAGGAAAAAAAAAGAAAAAAAAGAAAAAAAACCCAAAACACAAGTAATACTGAATTTAAGTAAATGTATACCTCCAAAATACTGAAAACACCCCAAATCAATAAAGACAGAATTTGCGTTCTCAGTGAAATATCTTTAAACCTATCTGACAAGAACCAAGTCAGAAAAAAAGACTAACATAACTTTGAGTAATATTCATACAGCTACTAAGCATTATGGAATAGCATGCATTAATATTGTACGGTTATTTTACATCACCTATATCAGAAGGTTCTGACAGACAGCGAAGGCTACCGGTGTAGAAAAATCTTACTTCAGAAGAGCAATATAATACAGATTTCACAGGCACTACATTTTAATATATCAGGTATTATGCTGGTTTTCTTATAATTCTTTCTGTCCTAAAGCTGGCATTATAACAATGACCGAAAAGGCAAGGATCGAAGTAAACGGAAAGTAGATACCAAAGTTGATATATTCTTTTCTTTTTTTTTTTTCAGATAGATTAGTGCATAGTTTTCATGCAGATAAACACTGCTATGCATTTACATTGTTGGAAAGCAGAGTGAATTGAGCCCAAGTTGTCACATTTTTGTAAATCATTTTGCCAGCCTGTAATAGCACCATGTAATGGATTTGCATTAAACATTAAATTGATTTCAGAATTGGTGACACAGTATTCACTACAGTTAAGTGCTATGGAATAGCTTCAATGTTACCTGCTATATATCAAAGCAATTTTCATCCCACTGCTTTTTTATTGGAAAAAATAAAAGGAAAATGTACTCGATACTAATTAGACTATTGCGCAGCCTTGGACTTGATGATGGCATAGCTGGGTTTACTGTCAAACAGTAATACATGCATTGACTTCAAGACAAAATTGGCATTGTAAGCTTGATTTAATGAAAATCCTGCCTAGCAGGCAGTGTTAACTTCACAAGACCTGCCTCTGACAGACCTCATGAGGTTGATTTTGTTATTTATTTATTGTTTAGGTGCCATTGAAGCTCTCCTTACATTGTCATGCCGGTTATGGTTTTAATTTTGTTCGATGGAGGCCTTCTACCAATAAAAAAAAAGAAAAAAAAAAAGATATTTCCAGAGACACAATGCAAAGTACAATATTAACTGACATTCTTAAAAAAAAAAAAAAAATTCACCACAAGGAAAAAAAAACTGTTTTAGGCTATGTATCTGGGTTTTTTTGTATTTTTGTACAGTAAATATTTTATAACACTGTTACTACAAAGCTGCAAATATACGGAACAAAGAGAACTAGAGAAAGAAAAAAAAAATGTTAGAGGGATTTTGCATATTCCTGTGGGCTGACTGAATACTGTGGAGTTGAGAAAACTTGGTGTTTCTTTTCCCCTTCAACCTTAAGGGGAGGGGGAACAAGCAACAGAGACAAAGTGTACCATGGCTGCCTAAACTCGAGCCCGAAAGTTTTTTATTATAAAGGAAGAAGAATAAATAATAATGGCATTGCTGGGGTGTGCGGCATGAGAAAAGCAAGTGCCCTCGCTCAAAAGAAATTAAAAAAAAAAAACAAACAAAAAGGAGGGGAAAAAAGAAAGGAATTAACTTGGGAAAAGTCAATTTTCGCTAAGCCATCCCTAGGGCTTTAAATTTGGATGGGCGGGGGTGGGTACAGGCCAGAGAATTTGTGCGTCTGACGGTTCTGGAGAGAAGGAGACGGGGAGGTAAAAAAAGTTGTTGGGTGACGCCAAAGGAGCGCCCGGCGCGGGGCCGGGGCTCTGCTGCTGCCCACACACCAGGACCATCCAGGGATGGATGGATGGCTGGCTGGCTGGGTGGGTGGGTGGATGGATGCTCCATCCCTCCTGCCCATCCCTGCTCGCCTCCCCGCTCCTCTAAAGGAGGACTAAAACACTGTTTGTTCTCTACACCTGCACAGAACGGAAGTGCCGCGTTTCCTGCGTGAGAGGAAGGTGAACGCAAACTGAATTTAGTGTGTAATACTTTACAACCCCTGTTGGTTAACACCCTTGACCTCCTACCTAATGTTTTAAAGCCTTTAAAACATTTTTTTTTCTCGCAATTCTGCTCAGAGTTCCCTAACTTTAGCGTCATCAAACTTAATATGACAAAAATACCTTCAAAAATACAGCATACCTGTAATGTCCATTTACAATGGTTCTTCAGTAGCCTATACTTCTCAAGCATAGGAATATGCTATACCATTGAGAGAAGAAAAATAACTGTATTTAAATACATACAAAAAAAGGAAACGGGAAAGTTTTTAACTTAAATCCAGTTCCCAAAGGAAAAAAAAAAAAAAGCAATTCTATGAACGCTGCCTTTATAACGAACAATCAGAAATTCCACTAAGCTAATTTGACAGAAATTTTTCCTCATTTAAACAACATTACAAAAGTCCTGCATTATAAAATAGGGTAGAATAAATCAGTGTAATCAATAAAACTATACAACATACAAATTACATATCTTCTGAGTGGGCAGTTTAATTCTCTCTCTTTGCAGCCATGACTACAACATGCTCACTAAAAACAACTAACTGCCCAAACTATTGCTTAGTTTGTTTTGTTTAAAAAAGGGTGCAATTTTATTGTATATACAACCAATTTACTGGTAATACCTTGTCTCATAGCAAGGTTCTGACAAAATGTTTGTCTAGGCTTTTTTCCCTTCACTGTGAAGCACTGAAAGCTGCTATTTTTTTTTTTTTTAGTGCACATATGTCTTAATAAAGTAATGCCCAGCTAAGTGCTATAGGGAAGGCAAAGGATGCTGGCTAGAGGATGTGATACCATATACTAACAATCACACAATACAATAGAGCAAAATGACTACTCAACCACTTATCAGACACATATGAAAATCCAAAACATTTTATTTTTTCCTTAAATAGAGAATAACCAGTAAACAATTTTCAGAACTTGGAAGTTTAAAAACGTGCATATAAAAATGGGCATTATATACTTTTATTGAATGTGGATTGATTGCAGTCTGCTAATAAAAATGGGTGTGGGATCTGAAGAAAAAGGAAGTTTTTTTTTTTTTTAAGGCTTGCTTGTGAAAGGAACAGTTGTAAAACAAAAATTGCTTGAAGCAGGGTTCAGCTTAGTGCTTCACAGTTTGACTGCTTCTCTAAGAAGAGCCCTTCCTGCATGTGCATTCAAAAATCACAAAAGTACAAAGACAAACACCTAAAACACACTGCGTCAAGTGCAGCACCAACTTTGGTCAAATAAAAAAAAATTAAAAGAAAAATTAATAATTGCTAAGCTTTTCTACATGATATAAGCAGGTATTGCATATTTTCATATATCTGGGAGAAAACAAAACAAAAAAAGGAAGACTCCAAATAAAAGGTAAAATGCAGCAACATCCAAAAATACTGATAATCTAGCATCTACAGATCTCAGAATAGCACTGCCACTGACCATACAGGACAATAAACACTACTCCTATCTGCGGAACAACTAACATCCTATTTAATTCTAGATGTTGGAACTGACAATGGCTGACATAAAAGTCACATTTACAAAAAGTGTCTCCAAATGCTTGACTAGGGAAAAACCCCTTTCAATATAGGAACATGTGCAACAATTCCACAAATAATCGCTATCCAGGGCAAGGCACATTGATATGGAATTTTTTTTTTTTTTTGTTTCGTGCAAATTAAGAAAACAAAACAAAACATCGTTTCAGGGAAAAGATGAGGAGCAAAGTGTCTTCCCAAGAATTTCAGTTACTTGATTGTATAGGACAGTAGTAGAAACCCTTCTGAAGGGTCGAACAAACATAGTTTAAAGGCAAGTGCCTGGAATAGGGATTACAATATTGTGTCTTAATGCACTCTACTTTACCCTACATTAACTATATAAAAATTAGTTACTAACACTAGAACATGCAGAGACTTTCTCTGATTAGCTGGACTCGCCAACCAGAACGTATATATATGTATAGTATAGGAAACCTTCTTAAAGTTGCATGTGAAGCAAAGGGGTGCTCCGCTGTCTGATAGAAAAAATCACTTGCACTCTTTTTTTTTTTCTTTTTTTTTCCTTTTTTTTGTACATAAGATACAGGACGTTTGGGGTCCAAACTTCTTTTTTTTTTTTTTTTTTTTTTTTTCTTTTTCTACTTATTTGTCTGTTTTTTTTTTTTTTCTTCTTCAGCAAGTGCCCTTGCTTTGAACTGGCATAAGTTGTAAGATCAGCATCGTTCGTTTCTGTAATGATTTCTTCACAGTCCAGAAAATGTACCAGTTCAGGGACACGAAGGTGTTTTACTTTCTGGACCGTTCTCTCTTATTCCCAAGGTGTTTGAGAACTGATAAACCCTATATTGCCGGAAACACGTAAAATTTGTCAGAATTGGCATAATCCATTATAGTGACTTTTAGCTTATAAAATTAACAGATATTATGATTTCATTTTAGTTATGTGCTTTGATAACAGAAAATGATTAATTAGCATTTAATGTAGTTAACATATTGTGGTAAAAGCACCATTAGATTTGTTTTTTTTTTTTTTAATTTTCCTTCAGTTTTAAAGGGATACAAGTTCAACAATAAAAAACATAAAAAGCAAAAATAGCTCCCCTTTTTCTTGCAAGGCTGTTTTTTACCCCAATAATTTAGAGTCCTGGGGTGGAAGGACTTGGAAAACAAAAATAGAATTTTCAACAATCTCTATCTTACAAAGATATTTAGCTATCCAATGAAATTGCACTTTACTCAATTCAAAATTCGATTGTTTTGATTGATTCCTGTCAGTTTCTGTCAAAACAGACCAACTTCCCCATTTCTGTGTGAATTTTTGTGTAATTGTTGAAAATTGTTGAAAAATGTTTTTTTTTAAATGTAAGTGCAGCATTTCAAACTTTTTTTCTTTTTTTTCTTTTTTTTTTTTTTTAGTGAATAGTAGTAGTTTTTGATGTTTTAAATCGCTCTGCAATCGAGTGGAAAAAAATTGTTGACAATGCTCTTATGGTTCATGTTACGTCTCTAAGTGCCGACTGTAAAAAAAAAAAAAAAAAGAAAAAAAACCCCAACAACAACAACAACAACCAAAAAAAAAAAAAAAAAGAAACCTGCATTTTTTTTTTTTTTCCCCGATATGTTACAGAAAAAAAACATGCTCTATGTCTGTCCGGTAAGTTATATATTGCAGAATTCAGCTACTACAAAAGTTATAGTTTTAAGTGTGTTTCATGATTTCTCAAGAAGTCTCACACCTGTATGGGAAAATCCGATGAGGATACTGTAAAACAGTTAGGCTCCATATGGAAAGTGTGTTACAACAGCGAGTTGGTAAGCAGCAGCAGAGGCTAGTTCTACTCAGTGTCACCTAACGCTTACACTACCAATGAGACACTTCAAAAGTTATGAAGCCCAACCATTTCCAGCACCATATGAGAAATTACAACAGTCCTAAAGTTGTCTAAAAAAAAAAAAAAAAAAAAAAAAATTAAAAAAAAAAATTAAAATCAAATCTCGAGAGAAAGTTACGGCCTTTGCCATTCAACCATAACGTTTGCCATTTCCATGTACGAGTTTGCTGTCGGTGTCTGCTCGCCTCCCCTTCCGCCGATGTGAAGTCGCTGCGCTGCGTTGCTGCTGCTTCCGTGTTACAGAGGTGGGAAGGGGTCTGGTGGTCTGTCCGGTGCGTGGTGGGAAGCGGAGACTTTTATCCCAGGTACCAGGACTGCAAAAGAGAAAGCAGAAGAGTCAGCCCCGGCCGCCCGCTCTCACCGCTTCCCCAAGGGCTCCGGGCACCGCCGCCAGCCTCCTCCGCCAAGAGGGGGGCTAATTGAGACCGTGACGAATTGACCTAATTACAAAGCTTAATTAAAAATACTGTACAAATCAATATATTTTTTTTCCCTCGTCGACAGTCGCTGGACATAGCTACAGATGAACGCGGGGGTCATGTCACGTTACAAGTTATCAATCTTTTTAATAGATGATGGCTTGAAGATCCCTCCAGTTCACTTTTGTCTAATCCCCTGAAAAGGCGATACACATTCGCCTCTCTGTGCCATTTATCACCCTGCAGTCGGGGTTTTCTTGGGTATTTAGGCATGTGCCAGCATAAGCATCTGTTGCTTTATACTGCCCTGCTTCAACTGTCTCGCTGGAACAGATGCACAGAAATTCAACAACAGGGCTGTTTTCTTAGGAGAAATGTGGATCGCTAGAGAAAAGCCAGGATAAAGCAAATCTCGGGAAAAGTGGATCAGCGAAAATGTCCCGTACCTCTGCCCATACTTGTGTTCCAAAACAAAACGTGGGCCTCAACTAATAGCTTTTCTTAGGGAAAATATTTTTTTTTCTTTTTTTCTTCTTTTTCCCAAAGGGAGGGAATTCCCTGGGAATTCAGCCCCGCAACAATACCGTCCTTAACCCAACGGCGCAGACGCCCAGAGTACAGAAAGCAATTTCGCTCCTCCATAGGAAAATAAACACAGTTGGGAAGCTGGAGTGGGCTCTGCTGGAGCCGGGGCAGTGCCACCGCACCGGGGAGAGCCCGTCTCGGCCCCGGCAGGGTCAGCCCAACCTGAACCCGGGATGAATGAGAGCAGTGTTAGGCCCTGGGACTGTGCGCGCGGGGGGATGCTCCTTGGCAATGACATATTGCTGTGGGAATACACCAACAAGCGGCAACTATTTAGCCTGGAGTCAAGTAATACAACAAGAAAGACTCAGGTGTTAAAGAGCCGTTGCTGATACCCCCTGTTTTTTGCTGGGGCTCCTGTAATATATGAGGTGTGTCTGTGTGCGTGCACAGCCCGATGACAAGTTTTACCAAGTTTTTCCTCCGCTCGTTTTTGGCCTCTGACGTGATTGATAGCACAATCAGCTCAGGGAGGATTTATGAACATTTACAGAAGACTCTGAGGCAAGTTTCATGTGGGACTTGGAGATTATGTGGTCTTGCCATGGAGGTAGGAACCGGTAAAATAAATAGCAGGATTGGAGAAGTTGTCCTGCTTCCAATACACCTCATTAACTAACTCTTCCTCTGCTCGCCCTTCTGAATACAAACACACCGGTCCCATATCGACTCCATCTATTGCCTACAGATTTTATATTTAGACTTACTCAGGCTGCAATTAAACGAAATAGTTCTCATATGTAAAGTTTATAAACAGAGGAAAGTTCTGGCAGGGTTCGTGAAGTGAAGCCAAGTCCCGTTCCCCTCCCTGACTGCGGGGCCCTACTGATTTTTAGGAGGGTGCAGGGACGTGGAGTGTGGGCTGTGCTGTGCTGGAGGCATCTCCAGCCACTGCCGGCACCTCTGGCCACTGCCAGCTCCCAACTTCTCCAAACTTTTCAGGGCTGTCCCTCACGCTGCTTGTTTCAGCGTGACAGTTTTTGGCTGGACTAGGAACTGTGGCAGTGCCCAGCAGGGAAGAGAGGGGGTAATGTCTGAGAAGGGAGGGAGCAGAGGGGTTAAAACTTCGAGGTGATGGAGTACAGGGGTTACAGACTGAGAGATGATGGAGTCAGGGGGGTTAAGACTGTCAGGTGATGGAGTAGAAGGGTTAAAGCTTGAGAGGAGATGGAGTAGAGGGGTTGAACACCGCGAAGGGGTGGAGTGGAAGGGCTGAACACTGTGAGGCGATGGAGTAGAGAGGTTAAAACTGCAAGGTGATGGAGTAGAGAGGGAGGCGATGGAATAGAGGGGTTAAAATTGCGAGGTGATGGAGTGGAAGGGTTAAAGGCTGCGAGGCCGTGGAGTGGAAGGGCTGAACAGTTCCAGGCGATGGCTCGCATCTCCAGCGCTGATGTCCGGCTCCTCCACGGCCGCTGGCTCGGCACATGGCCCGCCGGTGGCGGGAGCCCTCGCCACTCCTCCCTCGTTTCAAAAGCTGATTTTTTTTTTTTTTTTTTAAAAAGCAGGAAATAAAAAAAAAAAAAAAAAAAAAAAAAGCGCAGAGGCTGCGGAGGTGGGGCCGCGCGGGGCCGGGGCTGGCGGCGCTGGGGTCCCCTGGCCCGGGCCGGGCTCCGCCGCCCCCCCGCCCCTCGGTCCGTGTGTCCGGCCGCCCCGGCCGCTCCGTCGGTCCGTCCCCCGCCGCCCCGCGCTCCTTCACGCATCTCGCTATTCACCCCGCGCCTCGCAGACAAGGTTACCCCAGAGCGGCTCTGTAATCCTTCACTGAAATAGGCTTTATTGATTGCTCTGGTCTATTGTTCCCTTTTCAAGTCCCCCAAGTTCAAGTTCATCCCGGTGTTACATCATGTCTCGTTGCTAAGGGCAACCAGACAGCCCCAGACGTGACCGCCATCCGCAAGCGCGGCGCTGCGCCCTCCCACCGCCGCCAGCCGCGCTGACGTCGAGCCCCGCTCCCAACACACTGAACTATTTATTCTGCCTAATTTATGACCTCCACAGCAAGAGAGACCCCCACTCCAAAAACCAACACTGTTGTATATTTAATTAATCTGTCTTTCTCTGGCACTTGGGAAAGTTAGACAAAGGTCTAATTATTGTGTGTCGCTCCCCACACTTTTCTTTTTGGGGTGACTATTTGCATGGGAAAAGAAACGGCGAGGCTGGGCGCGAGTCCCCTCCCTCCAAAACACCTTTTTTTTCCCCCCTGCCCTATTGACATTTCATGAAATACTTTAGCTGCTTAAGGGAATTAGAAAAAAAAAAAATCTGATGTGAATGTAACTCCTTCGGAGTTGGTATTCAGTAACACAAATCAACTCATGACATGTTTAAATTTAAATGCTAACCACACACTCTGCGAGTTACTTTAAAGGTTAGTTTTTAATCAATAGAAGTTGCTGACTCGGGAGTTTTGAGCGGCGCAGTGCAGCTCTGGGGCCTTTGTCTCGCGTTGGGCTTTCAAACTTTTTTTTTCTTGAGATGATTTTAGCAATGATTTGCAGACACAGAGCGCTATTGTGCTCCTGACTAGCAACATGTCAATAAAGGAGTAGAGTTACCATGCACTAGGGTGTCAATATGACTCCTGCAGACACTGCTCGGCCTTAATACCAATGAAAAACTTAATTAACCCTTCCAGGAGCGACCCAAACCAAACCGCAAGCTCGTTTCAAAACTTCCTTGCCGGGGCTCCGCATGGCCTTGACTGAAAAGCTGCTTTTACAGGACCCAAACTCGGAGCGCTTCGCCAACAGCTGTGTCCCGCTCCGGCTGCTCCTGCAGCCCCACTTGGATGAGATGTTTTATGGGCTGAGGCAGCAGAACAGCGAGACAGAGAGCGCATTTACCCAGCAGATCCCACCAGCACCGCTCTCGGGACACCGGTTTAATTTAGAGCATCTTACAGCTGAAGCGCACACACAGAATGATCCTCCTTTTTCTGCTAATCATTTTAATATTAAGATCTCATATCCCCCTCAAGCCTCCTAGACATGTCTAAGTCTTCCAGGATTAGGGCTGAAGAGCACCATTGTTCCTCTGAAGCACCTGTGAAACTTCTCTGCGAGGGAGAGGAGACCTCCGGCCTCAAATGAAAATGTCTAGGAAGCGTATTAGGCACTTGGAGACCCGATAGCTGGGATCTATGAAGGGTTTTTTTGCATGATTAGGGAGCTTAGAATGAAAAGAAGAAGCCTGGATCCCTACATTTAGATGGCTGAAGTATTTTGTGCCTTGCTTTAGAGTGCTGCTCAATGTCTAAGCACCTCACCCATTTCATCCCTTCAGTTCTGTAACTTATCCGACTGCACCCACTCGGAGAGGCGGTGTTGCCTTTCTTAATTTAAAATCCCCATTTAAATCATGGGCCCTATCACAGTACAGTCAGGATGATATTATCTCCGTGCTTTTTCATAAAAGAGCCGGTGTTTTATTTCCCTTCTATGTACTTTGCAGTACTGTTCTCCCAGCGAGTTTAGAGCTAAATGAACCCACTGGAGCTAAAGGTCCTGCTCAGTAAAAGTGCTGCCACACAGTTGTTGGTGCCACTACGAGTCTGTATTGTCCTGCCGAGCATCGCGCTGTCCTTCTCCAGCGCTCAAGGTGAAACATCAGAAAGAATTCTGCAGTCCAGTACGAGATCTTTGCTTCCCTTTCTCCAGTCAAATGAAGAAGTAATCTCATCAGGTTGAAAAGTGCTGACTAAGGATTTAATAAAGTGCCTGCAGATGTGTGTCATCTCTAAGGTATTCAACTCATGTAATGCAAAACAGTTCCACACTGAATGTGCTTATAAAATTCCATTTAACCATTGCAGAGCTCTATTTTACTGTTCTCCGAGGAGTATTATCACACTTTTTTTTTCCCCCCCTAATTTACAGCACCATGAAAGTTGAAACTCGTATTTGAGAATCCTCACAGTAGTAAGGTTTTATGATCCATAAACAATATCTACTTGACTGAATCCTAAACAGGAAGTCTGAGATGGCAATTACGGTTCTCTGATAAAGCAAGTCTATTTGTTTCTTATGCATTTCTGGAGATAGCAGACACACAAAAATCCTCCAGCCACTCCTGACAATCGGCTCCTTAGTACAGGAAGAACAGCAAGGAAACATTCTGTGATTCTGGGTATTTAACAGGCAAAAAGCTCGAAGTGCCTCATTGACTCCTGTAGCAGTTTCTGCCCGAGTCAGGAGCCCAGGAACAGGCCCACTGTTTATGAAAACCTTCTTAAACTAGCCTTCCTGCACGCCGTCCCTCACCCCAGGCCTCCCCACGAGCACCGCTCACGTGTTTCCAACCAGAACGACAATCAAACCCAAACTTGTTCCATTTGCTTCTACCTGCACATCTCCTGCCCCAACAATGGGACCTTTCAGCTCCCGCAGAAAGCCAGGGCTGTGCACCCTCCCTATCTGTTTTTCGAATTAAGAAGTTAAACAAAAGTCCTCAAGGGCAAAGTTTAACGCTGCGGAAGGAGGTTGTTAATGTGGAATCCAGAACTGGGTGTGACAGTTGGCTTATTTCTCCAGGCAATGTAGGTTATTTAAGGACATTCACACGTTTGAAACTCTGACAAACTCCACGCGCAGAAGTTTGGCTTCCCCATGCCCACTCAGGGCTCAGAGCTGCTCAGTGATAGCCATTTTCTTTAGGTTCCAGCCCAGTTAGTGTGCCTGGCGGCGGGACGGGTCGGTGCCATCGGGACTTCAAACGCGGCTGCCGTGGCGCT
The DNA here is from genome assembly GCF_000738735.6 of Corvus cornix cornix. Lineage (NCBI taxonomy): Eukaryota > Metazoa > Chordata > Aves > Passeriformes > Corvidae > Corvus > Corvus cornix. The sequence goes on from NC_046338.1 coordinate 2,657,695, forward strand.
GCGGCCGTTGCTGCCCCGGGCGCGTGCAGGAAGCGATTGCTGCACGGGCCCAGGTGGGAAAACCCACCTGTGATAAGAGCCTAAATAAAAAAAACCCTACAGCTTTAGAGCTTGCCGGCAAAGCGGCTGTTTGGGCAGCCCAGGTGAACCCGAGCCATGACCGCCGGCACCGGAGAGGGCTCACCGAGGAGCGTTGATTTGTTTGGGGATGACATTTCAGTCACCTCAAGAACTTTGAGGCTCCCATGAACATTAACCCCAGGGAGGTGAATTGGGGTAACGAATCCTTCTGGTTGCAAACATAAAATGAGAATGTGAACAGTTAGGCAGCAAACCGGGCCTTTTGGCATCACCTTGTGAGAGGTGCCGGGAAGGCTCTTCCCCACGGTGTGTTGTGTGAAAGCAAGGGGACAAAACTGGGCCTTTGATGCCATTTCAAAAGGGTTGCTAGGGTGAGGGGAGGCAGTGGCAGTTCAGCTTCTGGTGCGACTGGCTGGAGAGCTACTGCACATACAGCAACTGCCTTCAGCCACATCTGAATTCATCCCACTCTTAAAGTGCTTCCTCCAGAGTTTCTCTAGGCCCAAAATCTGATCCTACTGCATAGGACCGAAAGGTGAATATAAAAGACAAGGTCACCTTTGGGCCTGTGGAAGTTATTTTCTTAGAGCTGGGATTAATTATTCAGTAATTATATTTTCCAAGCTGAAATACCAACAGGGACGTAAGTAGCACGTTGGTCATCCCCAAAGGGACATAAAACAGTGAGAGAATCTTCTGGTTATCCAGCATCCGCACCCGGGAGAGTCACACGCCCCACTCGGAGCACTTTTATATTGTCTGGAGGCAGATAAAACCTGTCCCGGGAGGGACACTGGTCTCCAGGCGATGCGTACAGTAGCTCTGCATACAATAGTTTTTGCGGGAATGCCAGTTGTGGCAAACTGCATTAAATTACGTGCAATAATTTTGTAATATGCACTTTTGCCTGCTGACTATTAAAAATGTATAGTAGTCCAAACCACTTCTCTCCTGGGACTAACAAACTCACTTCAGGCAAGATTTCTGCTTGGGTTCAAACCTCAAGTTGGGAACAGCTAGTGTTTTTAAATAAGTCACCCCAAACCCTCCCAAACCTATGAAAACACACTCATACAGTAACTCCTGCTGTTGTTCCAGACATCTGAATGTTCCAGTAAAGTATCCCAGCTGGCCCCAGATGTTTCTTAAGTATAAAGCAATGCTCTGAGTGCTGGACCCCCTGCTGCCCCGACCTGGAGCTCAGCGGATTAAAGATTGACTGCACTATGACATATTCGCATTTAGCCTGAATATAATACAGCAAAGACTTATCAATGGCAAATGTTTGAAATGTAACCCAGCCAGCAGAGTAGGCTGGCACTCTGAATATGATGTATAAATAATGTATGGGAACTTAAGATCTAAATTAGATCTACAGGAAGAAAACTTTCCCTTTTCTCTGCCTCTAAAAGAAAAGTTCTCTCACAATGAGGTCATTTTCCTGCCCGTCTTTTGGTTTACAAAATTGCTTTTAGGCAGAGGGTCTTCCCTTTACTTGGGGAACATTTTGCCAGTTACAGTTTTCCTCCAGTTTTCTAAACAACCAAGCAAAGAAGTTCATTTATTTGTTAGTAAATTGACTTTGAAATCTGCAAAATAACTTCTAAACTTTGCGTGGTCGGCTGAAAGCTGACTGCAGCCACGCTAAACTGCAACCCTTGCTGTTTAAAAAAAGAAAAAAAAAAAGATAGTGGAGTGAAAGAGAGAGAGGAAAAAGAAAGGGAGAAAGAGAGAGAAACAATCCCATTTTGGTTTTTGTTAGAGGACGGCATACTACATAGATCAGAGACTTTTCAAAAAATAAAAACCCCCACTGTACACAAAGCACAGGAAAATGTGAGGAAAAAAGGAAAAACCTAAAAGCAGCTTAGAATGTGTTAACTCTGCCATTCTGTCAGCTTAAAGAGTATTTTATGCTTGATCAACAGCTCTCTTTTATTATGCTTTTCTTTCATTCATTCAAGACATCAAAGACCAGAACCACCAGTGTACCTGATCTACCAGAAGAACTTGTAAGGGTGTTCTAAAGAAATGGGGGTATTGGGAGCCAGACACCCCTGCGGACAAGGCAGTTCAAAGAGAATATTTCAACAATGATTACATTTTGTAAATCTTTGTACGAAAGACAGCTTATTTCCTGCTTTTTTCATGAAAAATAGATTCTATCCATTAAAGTGAGCCCACAGTATGAAAGTTACTTGAGATCTGAGGTACAGCAAGCGGATTAAGTGGAGGGTGAGATGAAATCTTTGAGAGAGACGATGGCTTTCTCTGATATTTGTCGCTGCCATAAGGTTTTCTGAGTGGGCTAGAAATTTTCTTTTTTTTTTATTATTTATTTGTAGACTTGCTGGTGGCGGCGAAGCCGTTTGTAAAAGCAAAATAAACCGGAATGAATCAGAAAGGAAAATCGCAACAAATAAAAAAGGAACTGAGAAAACAAACGGCTGCAAAAAAACCTTTTGACATGTTTGAAAGGAAAACTATATATATTTGCCCCGCTCCGAAAATCGCAGGCGAGCCATTTAAATCCTGCAGACAACTCCAAAGTGCAGCGCACAGACCCAAGCCAGCTGTTTACTTTTCCAAGCCCGTGGTGGTTTCTGCATTGATAAACTATATAACCTCACACACACAGAAGGGATTTTAGCTATGCCAGACCTCATTGCTCTGTCCCGCTCTCTTTATGTGCTGTCACAGAATAAAAATGATCCTAACACAAACGCTGAAATAAGATCTCGCTCCAGAAAGAACATCTTTGTAGATATTTCCTGAGTTACTGCCAAGCGGGATTTTTTTTGCCCATTCATCCTTTCAAAGTTTTGCTATAAACATAGCCAAAATTGTTCGGGAGTAATCAGAAATGACCAAAATATGACCCCCCAGCCAAGGCCAGCTGTGGGGAGAAGGGGAGGAAGCTGCCCCACGCCTGCGGCTGGGACAGCAGCCACCTCTGCCACCATACCTGGGTGACACCCGCCGGCATCAGCACCTTGCTTCCCCCCCCTCTGTACATGCTTTTGCAAGAGAAGAAGGAACCAGCGGGATGCATGGAATCAAAGAGGCAAAACCAGCTTTAAACCCACCTCGTGGTTTACATCTACTATTGCGAGGTAAAAGCAAATGCGCTGCGAGGGGGGGGGTTGAGTTCTGCGCTTTACGCCTCGTTTTTAGACAGCCCTGTATTTTCCTCTGCTGGAAGCACAGTTAAATTTGCTCGAGAGTGCAACAATTCCGTATTTCTTGCAGCAGATCTCACTCATTTCTTTCCTTTTATGAAACAACACGTGCACGGGGACTTGGAGCCGCTTATAACCTCATGCCGGGAAGTCCCGTGGAAACTGGGACGGCAGACACACCGCTGCAACGGGGCTTTCCAGCATTTTGCTTGGATGAAAGCAAAACCCTTTGGCTCCCTGAAGTACAGCTTCCCCCTGGACACGGCACAAAGCCGCTGGGTGCCCGGGGACCCCCCAGCCCTGAGGGTGGGTGCCTGGGGCCTGCGGCGGCACCGCTCCCAGCCCCTCGCGGCCGCTCGCAGCCCGTCCCAGGCTCCGGCTGCGCCTTCCCAAGTTCAAGTTCAGGTTTAAGGGAAATAAACCGCTCCTCGGGAGCCTGCAGCCAGCCCTCATTTCCATGTGATCCCTCTGAACTTCGCCTGCGCCAGCGCGCCCTGTTTCCAGGGCCCGCCGAAGGAATGTTTTACAGTTAGAGCCCGCAGTGCTTTCTCAGGCATTTCAGACCCAGAGGCCCAAGTTTCAAGCTGCAGCATTAAAAGTTTCCACAGAGCTACTGCGGGGGGGTGGGGGGGGAGGGAAATGAGGAGAACAATATCGTCTTAATTGTCTCTATATAGCTCCACAGTTAAAGTATTACTTTTTAAAGGGACATAATTTATTCTGGAGGCACGGTGTTATAACAACCAGTACATACTTTCACCGCGGCGTAACCCGCTCTATTCTTCATTGTTCTTTCTGGTGGTGTTGCTTTTGCAGAACTCCTTGTTACGCCGTCCCCGATACTGTACTTACAGTTTTATTCAATTTAAGCCAGTTCCTGCAGTCCTCAGGCGAGCAACCCCCCCCTCCCAAAGCCTCAGGAGTTCTGCCTGCATCAGGGCTGCAAAAATAATCTCCCCTCAACCACCGTTCTTCTCCCCCCCAAAGTTTCTTTACTTTTATTGCTTTAGACAATCGGGGAAAGTCATCCAAAGAAAATCAACCCCCAGCCTGGGCCTCCCAGGCTCAGCTCGCAGCGAGACAGCCCGAGCACACACGCACAGACACACACGTACACACACACCCAGGGGTTTGCCCCGGCACTCTCCTGCCCCGTCCCGTGCCGGCGGAGCCACAGGAGCTACGTGAGGGGCCCAGGGGCCGAGGGGTCCCAGTGGGATGGATGGCTCTGCCAGCAAGCTGCTGCAGAGGCTCTGGCTCTTTGCTCTGCAGTTTGGGGTACAAAAGGTAGTTTTCAGCCTTCTTTTTCCCCATTTCTCCACTGGAGAGCAGGGAGTAGGGGAAAGTCACTACAGTCTTGAGAGGCTGAAAGCTGAGGTGGCCTTTCTCTGCCCTGGTCACCCAGCTCCTGTATCATCCTGGCTCTGACAGCCTCGATGGAGCTATGGGGGACTCATCTGCCACCACATCCCTGTCCAGGGGCTCCCCGTGGTGTAACAGGAGAAAACCCATCATGGATCAAAAGGTAGTTGATCTACAACTACCAAAGGTAGTTCAGCTGCTTTTTTTGGCTGCCCTGAGAGTAATTCAGAGCATACAGAGGAAAGTGAGGGGAGAAAATAACTTGGGCTGGACAGGGGAGTGAGCACTCCCTTCAAAATACCCGCAAAAACCAGGCCCCTGCCTGTGCTCTTTGTCTGTGGGTGAAGTGAACAAATGAGCAGCCCTGTGGGGAGAGCAAAGTGTGCCCAGCCTGATCAAAACAGGGCAAAAACCAGGGGGGACAGGTCAGTGGGGACCGGGAGGCACAGGGGAGGAATTGGAATGTGGGCAGCAGGAACAGTGGGGCTGGCAGGGCACACTCCAGGCCAAGGGACAGCTGGGGATCCCAGGATGAGGGCACCAAGACAAAACAGCATGTTTTGAGAAGTGGGCAGAGCAAGGTTGGGTTTGGAGACCGCAAAAAAGGAAGAGGAATTGGGGTTTTGGCAAGTCCTAGGTGTTACTGGGCAAGGAGATCAAAACCAGTCTCCAAATTAACACGGGCAGAAATCGGAGCAGAGGTAACTCCGGCACTTTTGACCTTTTAAAATTACAGGAGACAGTGAGCTGGAGGAAAAATGACTTGATTCATCAGGAAACCCCCCCTTCCCAAAACTCCTCCTAAAAAAAGAAAGCCAACAGGGCAGCGAGCTGAACAAAAAATCTCTCCTGAATGTGGGAACTTTTGACATCTGCCTTTTTCCTGATGCTTTGTACCTTGGTAAACTGCTCTAAGAAAAATGGAAGGTCGTACATCATGCTTGTGTTCAGGGATGCAGCTGTGGGGATCCATGAAGGGACTTCTGTCACACTGTGGGGAACCCCATCCAGGGATGAGTCCTGTAAAAATCCACTGGGGCCATTGGGGTCAGGATGCTACAGGAGCAGTGTGAGTGGGGCAAGGAAAGACCACCCCAGGCTCCAGAGGTTGCCAGCTCCCCGTTGGAGAAATGGAAAAGGCTTTGCAGCACATGATCTGCCTTTGGATGAGGAAGGACGTATTAGACATGGTTGGCTAAAGGGAGTTGGGTCTTGGCCTAGCTTGGAGCAATTTTCACACATACTGTGAGATGCCAGTGAAAGTCCTGGTGGAGTGTAAAGTCATTAAATGAGATGAAATTAAACAATTTAGTTATTTCTGCTTCATCATATTTGTGCAGTATGGCAGGCAGAATGAATTACTACTAATGATCAAATTTAGTAATACTAATTAAACTATCTCAATTTAATTAATACTAACAGAGAAAACAGACAAAATTACTAATGTAAACCTTGAACTTAAAATCAAAAGGTGCCTCTTCGCTTTTGTGAGTCACTGAATGTGAGGCTTTTTCCCTGAAAATAGCCTGTGTAGAAGTGGCTCTTTGTACTCCCTAAGTAAGCTGCTCCATTGTATGGATAACTACAGCTCTCCTCCAGCTTTCTTTCTCCCCCTTTTTCTCCTAAATGTTACTACTTTTACTCCTTGTGTTCCCAAAGAGCTTCCAGGAGAAGAATCTGAGCTCTGTTCAGACTCACTCAACATCAACAGCACTGATAAAGCAGTTACCACTACTGGGACAAATTCTGCCCTGGGTGCTTGCAGGAAGAGAGTTTAAAAAGAGCCTGTGGAGCCTCCCTTGCTGGGAAATCAGGGAATCACAGAATGGCTTGGGTTGGAAAGGACCTTAAGGATCAGATGATCTTCCAAACCCCCTGCCATGGGCAGGGACACCTTTCACTGTCCCAGGTTGCTCCAAGCCCTGTCCAACGTGGCCTAAACTTTCAGATTTAGCCTACAAGACCAGTAATTTGGGAAAACCCCAAACCCATCTCTACATCAAGGAAGATGGCTTTAGAGTCCCTGAGAGTTAATACCTGTAGCCACAAAATAAAAACTCCACAGATGCAGAAGACTGCACTGCAAACCCTCTCCATAAAGAAAATTAATTTTAACCTTTATCTTATCTGAAAAAGACTAGATTTACTCTACTGTGCATAGTTATAAGCAAAAGACAAGCATAATTAAACAAAAATGTTATTGTATTTCTAAAACAAACTCCTGCCAATAACAAATCTTCCAGCTCCTCCTCTCATCAACTTCAGTGAATGTACAGCTGGGTCCCATACCACAGATTCTCAGACATGATCTTTAACCCAAAGGACTACAAGAAAGTCCTTAAAAAAACCCCAACAAACCAGAGAATAGCCAAACAAGGAATATAATGTGTCAAAGTGTTCTTCCAAAACCTCAAATCTCGTTGTTCAGCACATGCAAAGATGAAAAAACGCAAGCCCACATGCAAATGTCATACTTCAGTTTATCCCTTCTTTTTTTTCTTTAAAAATAGATACTTTTTCTGTTGTCATATTTAAAAAGGTGTAGTTATAGCAAAAGCACAAAAGGATACCTGAAGTTGTATAAAGCTGCTCCAAGCAATGCAGAATTGCATAGAATCCTAGAATGGTTCTGGCTGGAAGAAACCTTAAAGCTTATCTTTTTTCATGTCCTGCAGGGCAGGGACACCTTCCACTATCCCAGGCTGCTCCAAGCCCTGTCCAATCTGGCCTTGGACACTCCAGGGATGGGGCAGCCACAGCTTCTCTGGGCACCCTGTGCCAGGGCCTCCCCACCCTCACAGGGAACAGTTCCTTCCTAAATGATTGTGTTCAGCCTCCAAGGTGGCTGCAATTGTGTTGGTTGTGACTTTGGTTACTCGTATCTCATAATTAAAATTACATTTCATTGCCTTCTGCAGTTTATTCAGCGGCATCTCTTCATGTGTAATAACCAGTGTTTGTAGAGATGATGTAACAGCTGGGTCACACAAGTGAATATGCCCGAGAATATTATGATTATAGTGTCAGTACTGTTTTCAAAATTGAATATTAATAACTAAAGCAAGTAAAAGGAAACCTAGAAGATATTTTTAAGTTTAGCCTCTTGGTTTTTTTTAGGTCTTTTTTTCTTGAAATCCTGGTTTTAAATCAAACTTTTCCAGTTCTACCTCTGTTCAAGCAGAAAATGCTGTCAAAGCAAAAGCCTAAAATGAGACGTGTTTTGCTGTTCTAAACTAAAGCCAGGTAAAATTTGAAAGATTCAATTTCCCATGCTGTTAGCAATCCTTACTAAGAACAGACACCTTTGTCAAATTTAAAATATAAACAGGTTTTACTAAAATTGAGGTAATTTTGCTGTATTTCTTTTGAAATCCCAGTCACTTCCCCTAAATGCATGTAATTTACATTTCTCTAGGGCAGTCTAGCACTAGGGAGGTGATACTCAGTGTCTTCGGAACTTGGAATCTGCTGCAAACTGGGGAGTCCTTCTCTGTTAGGAAAAGGCTTCTTTTGGTCCCTTCTTGTGGAATTCAGTATTAATTTCAGTGCAGGACAGTCTGTTTTGCAAAGTCTTCACCTCTGGAGCTTATTCATTCCTTGACCTCTGGGTTAGTGCCATTAAGCAAAGGTGATTCTTAGAACACAGGTTGCTTAATGCCTATCCACTGGGAAGGGTGTAGGGATAGTGGCCTTTAATTTTTGACCTTCATTGTAGACTGTGGTCCTAATCCTTTCATTGCAAAATTGTTAAAAAGTGTATATGGCAGTTGGCAAAAAATCTTAATGTTCCAGTAAATGCAAAAGCCATAAATTTAGCTGCTGACCTTTTCCATCCAGGTCACATGTGACACCTACTGGAGTTTGTCAGGCTGGGTGGAATTTATGGAGCTCATATAGGTATCAGCTGCGAAGGCTGAACTTTCATGAAATGTCTTTCAAAGGCACTTCCAAAACCCTTGTAAAAAGTCAGTATGGCTTTTTTCTTTTTTAAGGGTATACATTCTGCACACATTTTATAAGGTCTCATCGTGCCACCTCTGCAAATCTTCAGCACTCGGGAAACTTCAGCTCTTAAATTATTACTCTTCACAAAACAGAGAAATCAGGCCAGGCATATAATTATTGTGATTACCAACTTCCAGCAGCCCCTTCCCAGGCCTGGCTCTCTGTGCACTCCTTTCTTTCTGGTGTGCAGCCTCCTCCTGCCCCTCTCTGGGATCGATGGTATCGATGGCGTATTGTCAGTCAGAGAAATGGGATTTGATAGTGCCCTCAAGCAGTTGCAAAAGGAGGGAAGGAATACAAAACCCACCCAGGTCCCCACCGGCAGCGTGAGATCAATGCTCTCAATAATACGTTTGCCGCCACGTAGCGCCCTAACTGTCGCAATTAATAATGTAGAAGGAGCTGATTAACTTAAGTAAAGTGCTCTCCACTGTGTAAACACATAAAGATCTATAGGGCCAAAGAGGAAAGAACGAACAAAACGTCATTTTTATATTTTATGTGGACACATTCTTGCTTTCTATTCTGCTCTTGTAACAATTACTGTACTAGCCACTCTGACAGAGTCAATAAATTGATCGTGGACCTGATGCAGCAGCGAGCAGACTAATCCAATACAGCATTATCTGCCATGGAGGCTGGGGTGGGCAGTGGTGGCCAGGAAATCAGCCAAGCCAGCCAACAGCAGCAAGAGGCTCATAGCTATAACCTTGCCCTAGACTGGCTTGATTTGTGTGTGTGAACATAGGGATGGAGCAGTGCTCTGCCCATGCTGCACCCTCAAAGCCCTTTCAAGACTCCAGTTGGCCACAGGACGCCGTGGTTCAGCAGGGATCAGCCCCTAAACAGGACCCTGTGGCTCGGGGAGGTTCAGCTCCACTTTCATTTTCTCATGTTGGCAGCCATGAATTTGAACACCTGATGACTTTCTCCCCCACCACGCCGAAGTCATGCTCCCCTCAACTGCACCCACCACAACACAGCAAGAACTGCTGCCTGTCTGCTGAAAAACAAATCTGGGAGTACCCTCCCATGCCCCCTGACCTGTGAACACAGGGAATGTCACATTTTGTCATCTTAAATGGCCACTTGGGTCTGGTATTATGTCTCTGACAGTGGTTGCAGTCCTCTTGGGAGGAAGCTGCAAGAATCCCTACAAAGGAGATGGACCAAAATGATTTGGCCTGAGGGGAAACGTCTTCCCAGCCCCATGCAGTAAGTTGTAGGCCTTGTAAATCCATGTTAGCAGGGAATATGAGATTGAAAAAATAAAAATAAAAGAAAGTTTCCTGCTGAATGGAAAAAAGAAAACTGTTTTTTGGCAGAAGTTCTTCAAGAAGGAGAACATAGGCCATTGTTATTATGAAGACTTTTCAATGAAAACACAGAAAATCATTGCCTTTTAGAGTAATTGTTTAGCTAAAGAAAGGTTACACAGCTTGTAGAGAATTTAGTAAGAAATTAAATCTCTCCAGCTCATTCATCATATTTCTGCATTTGCCAACTCTTCCCACCAGGCCCACACTTACTTCTTCCCTTTCTTCTCCCCCACTGTGGAATAAGTAATGGCCATAAAACCCACAGAAAGGCAGCCTTGCGCACAGGCTTCCTGGTTATTGTGAGGAGGGGGAAAACTCAGTAAGTTTAATTGCTTAGTTTGGGAAATTCGTCTATGTCCATTGTAAATAATTCTATGCTGAATCTACTGGAAATAGGATGCTGAGTGCTGGTTTCCAAAAAAGAGTCTGAACTGTTCACCAGAGCCTATGAGGAGGAAGAAGAAAAAGCCCAGGAATAAGGATCTCCCCTGCTGAGGACTAACCCAGGCATTTTGGGACTGATTTGGCTCCAGCCCACTTTGAAGATGCAGCCAGATGATGGTATTGGGAAGTTTTCTGCGAATCTTTACCTTTATAGTGCAATATGTGCTTTTCTTTTTGAGGTGTGCTGTTCTCAGCTCTTTCTAAGAACTGACCTGAGAGTGGAATTCCATAGTCCTGCTCTGTGCAAGTTAAGTGGGCTCTGTGCCCTGAGCTGAACGGGAGGGAAGGGGAGTGACCCTCATTTCTGGTCACCTTTGTGAACCTTGATAGAGTCTGGCACTGCATTTTCTCTCCACACTCTCTCTAGACTAATTTCAGAGCCTCCCTCAAGTTCAAAATGGTATCGCTATGTCCTGGGTGGAAGAAGAAACACAGCACCAACATTCAGGTCATGTGTCAGTACCCTGATGCCACTGGTCCAACAGCAAAACACTTTTTGGACAGAGATCAAAACTTTGAGTGATCATAAGAGGGCTCAGGCCTCCAGGTGTTGGAGTAGAGCAGCCCTCATTTCCCTTTGCCAATATGGGAGCAGAGTGATCCCTCTAACTTCAGCACCTCTAGAAAGTAGCAGTCCCACACCCCAAAACTGTATTTTTATATCTGATCTATGCAAATTTCTCTTCTCTACACACTAGAGACGTTACTCCTTCGTGGAAATGGTGTTCTGAACCTCCCACTACATTTGCTGGACTGGACAAGAGAAAGAAAAGGAGCAGTCAAGTCTCTGCTTAAAAGTGCTTTACAGCTGAAATTGGACACATGTACTGGCTTAGGGAGGTTACTGTATGGAATATGGAATTCTTAGGGGGCTGATTCAAACAAATGCTTCCAAATTGGTGTTCTTCATCTCCATTCACAGTCAGACACAAGCAGTACGTCCAGTCTCGAGGATGAGTGTTCTGATCCTGAGGAGGGACAGTCAACAAGTAGCTCTGACCTGGCTTATAAATAGTTCTGCTCAGAACCCCCAGAATAAAAGGCCTGGTGTTGTTCCTGAAGCCTCTCATGTTCTCTGCCATGTCCCCCACACCCCTCGAGGTGTCCCTGCCCTGCCCCACGTGCGGCGCGAGGCCGTGGCTCAGCACAGTGCCATGAAACGCTGCCCTACCCCTGCCTCCTTGGGGCCAGCAGGTCCTGCCTGTCTGACCAGTGCCATTCCTGGGCTCTGGGAAACGGGAGGAAGGCAGCAGGGTGTGGAGGCAGAAAGGCCAGGCAGCCCATGGTGCTCATTAATAAAGCACACGGCCACGAGCTGTGCCGGGCTCAGCGTCCCCTTGGGAGGGGGCAAAGGGCACAGCACAGTGGCAGCGAGTGGCAGGGATGGAAAATCCCTGTGAAGCCCGGCACACGTTTGATTTGTCCAGAGGAAAATGTGTGCACTGGTTTCTTTCTTCCATAGGGTGGCAATGGAACCTGGGCACAGAGCAGCTCTGTGGTTTCAGCTGCGGGAGCGAAGCACTGGAGGAGCTGCATCAACTTCCCAGTCAAGGTGCTGACTTTGATCTATGGATCCTATACGCTTTTGGGGCCTGCCACCTACGGGGCTGCTTCCCTGCCTCCCCTCCTCCAGCCTGCAGAGGGGCATCACCTGCACCACACTCCTCAGATTCCAGTGTCTGGGCAGCAGCGCCTGGCTGTTCTCACAGAAGGACCCTCTACTCTGGAATTTGCCTCCCCCCCCGGTCTGACAGAGCTCACATCTGCTATCCTACAGGACACAGCATCCAGCTCATTTTTTTTTCTCGTGCCCTTTGTTTTAAAGTGCTGCCAGTGAAAAATTGCAGGTTGCAGTTTGCTCTCTAAAAGGCTTGCGGGGAAGCAAAACAGGCTTTGCCTTGTCTCTGGGAAGGAAAGTAATTGTACAATTAGGTTTGTGTATGCACCTGAGGCACATGGTGGGTTTTTTTAGAAATAAATAAAAGCCCAAAAAGAGAAAGCTACAAAGATACCACTGTCTAATTTGGGAAAGGCGGAGAGCGGGAGCAGATCTAAAGGAGTTAGCTAAACTTCAGTGATTTCCCCCTAAGTTACTACTGCTCTTTTAAAGAATGTATTTCACAGGGTGCATTTTTGTACCTGCTCCTTATAAAGCTGTTCTGCTGAGCTTGCTGTTTTTCATACCTGTTATTTTGCTGCCTAGATAAGCTTGTTTGACTTTTGGGGTTTTTCTTAGACTTTATTTCAGTGTTCTAGGCAGGTTACAGGCCTTTTGTTTCAGTTGCTTTGTGTTATAAAGGATGAGCTCTAGACAGAGCTCTCTTGTAGTTGGGTGGCTCTAGGGCCCCACCAGGGAAAGTGTAAAAACACAAGACCTTTGCTTATTACCCAGGATCTGACTGTGCTTGGGCACTGTGCAAAGGCAGAACCAGGAAGAGCTTCTACTTCTGTTCTTCTAGAAATAAGTTTTATCTTTTCCTACAGAAAGGCAAGGGAATAAATATTTGGGTTTGTGCTTAACTAAGTTTTAGCAACTACCTGGGATGGATCTGATATAAAGTGTGTTTACATTAGAGAGGGATTTTTCCTGAAAGAGCTGGTCAGGGCTACAGGATTCACTTTCTCATAGGGTAAAGTGGTTGATTCTCTGCCTGGGTGCCTGCAGTGGGAGGCAGTTTCTGTTCCCTGCATCCTCATAACCTCCCTGTGCAGGGCACATGGGCCACTGGCAGGTAGGAGCGATTAGATGGAGCAGGCATGTGTTTCTCAGGAGCTGTTTTTAGCACTCCAAGTACAATTTCCAGGAAGATGCAGGCTAAGTAGGTGGCAAACAGGACTCAGCCTAGTAAACAATGTTTAGTGTGAAGTGGAGCTGCAGCACTCTGAGTACAGCACGCTGATCCCTAAAGGAATTTTGTACCCTAGAGCAAAGCCAGGGCATTAGAGAGCAGCAAACAGCTTTTGGAGTGGTGAGTGGCAAGCCCTGGTCACAGGCTGCTGGTTTAGCATTCCCAGCTGCATGCACTCCCAGCCCATAGCCTGTGTTTCACTAGTAATTTTAGGATAAAAACACCCCAAAATCCAGATCCCTTTATTCACCTTGTTGCTATGGACAGGCTCGTCCCTAATTAATGTGATGGGACTTTCCCATCCCTCTACCACTCTCCGTATTACAAGTCCTTGGCAATATGAGAGACGTATCTATTACTTAGTCATGAGGTGTCCAGACCAACTTGCTTTTGAAACCAGAGTCCCTGTACCCCAGGCATCCTGTATTTCTGATTTGCATATGGAAAAGGCAGTTAAAAAGCTGATGCCCCCATACTGCTTGCGAGTCAAGTAGCAAAAGTAAATGATTTATCAAGCAAAGGTTACAACACCTGTGCCTTTTTGTCAACATATACAGGGGATGCCAAGTTAAGTGTTGCTTCTAATAGCGCAAACAGAAATTTAGATTCAAATAACCCCCAGACAGGACAATTGTGCAGTGAGTGGAGTGGCAAAGTGATGGATGGTGTAAGCAGAGGATGGAGAAACAAATGAACTGAAAAGTTTGGAAACTGCTAAAACCAGGCAAAGCCAACAGCCCTTTGGGGGCTTTTGTTACTGAATCAGAACTACTGACTTAAAGCCGTTTAATTCCCCATCTCTTCTGTCATGGAGTGGTCATCCTGTTACAACCTTTGTTGACACAGGAAGATGGCTTTTTTATAAATATTATATAAATTCTATAAAATTCCTTTAAGGGGTTATATTTGACACAACATGACATAAATCAGAACATAGTGCTCATGGAAACGGCTACTGATAATTTCTCTAATACCGATTAAGAAAGGTGTGTACAGGGTTTGGTTGTTTAGAAGCAGCCCGGGACAGAATGATCCTTGCCCCAGCCCAGTCATGCTGTTGTACATTTGCCTGGGATTTTATTCCAATGTTCTGTGAATGCCCATGTATGGGAACCTGCTCCTGTGCACAGACTCATTTCTGCAGCATCTGAAGACTAATGATGATGATGTCCAATGTTGCACCAAGCAAATATCAGAGCCACCAAAAAGCTGACGAAAATACTTTCATATGAGTTGTAGCTGGACCATAATTTTAAAAAAGCAGATGTTCAGATACAGCCTTCATTTTTATTTTGTTGTTCCAGCAGTAAAGAGTCGCTTAGCCCTTATATTTAAGCTTAACTTCCAGAAGCTCAGAGTGTTCCCTGCTTCCTCTTGTCTCAGGGAGCTGTGTCCCTGGCAGGTAGTGGTCCTCAGGACCTGTATCTTAGCCTGACTCTGAATGTATTATAAAGATCCTGATGGAAAGGAGCCACCCCAGCTGCTTTTTATAACACAGTCCTATGTGCTTTTACATTTTCATTTTGAAAATATCCTAAGTGGTCGTTCTATACACTAATGCTCTGCAAAAAGAGCACAAAAGCCTGTCTTTGTCTAGAGGAATGCTACATAAATCCCAAATCATTGCAGTTACCACTTTTACCTCACTTCTCTGACTCAAAGCACAGTCATCTTCAGAGTTCTTTCATGAATAAGTAGTGAGTTTGCTGATAAATTATATATTTAGTATCAAGTGGGTTGTGGTGGTGTAATGATGTATAGAAGCAGGGAGATGCAGCTGGAGTCAGAGACTGGAAGTCAGTCTCCTTGCCCACTGCAGCATGTTAGACTTTAATTGAAAGCTGTGCTTGAGTATTGTTTTTCACTGTACAGCATTGTTATTCACTACACTGCATTACAGAGGAGCACTTAAAGTAACGCTAGAGCACTTTAAAATGATTTAAGTCATAAATAAGGAGGATAAAAGTTTACAGTCAACAAACTTATCTGGGAAACTTAGGCTGCAGGATGCAAGTAAGTTTTAAATATTTCTGGAGACTTAATACTGTTGTGTCTTACTACATAATCAATTTACCAACTAGGAGTTTTTCAAGTCTTCTGGAAAAGGTAAGTAGCATTCTCTAAAGGGTTTCAGGTTTCCTGAGCTATGAAGGAAAAGACCAAGTGCTTAAGGACTTTAGCAGTGCACCTTAACATTCCTGTTTCCTGATTTCAGCGTATTTCTGTGTATTCCAGTTGCTTCCAAAACAACTGGAGAAATATGATTTAAATGTGAAGGTGCACGAACACTTGTTGCACACATGAACCCAATAAAGAACAAGGCTGGAAAAGTAGGGTGCAGGCTGAGTTTTGTTAAGGCATGAAAATACCCCCCCAGAATCTGATGGGTTAAACCCCTCTCTGCATTGCTGTTGTACTTTCTGTGACCCTATTTAATGCAGAGAAGGTTTGAGATTCGATATAGTTTAACCTGTGCTGTGCACAGAGCTATAAACTAAAGCCCCTAACAAATTGTACACAAAGAACAGACAGCAAAAAACCACGTTGTGCTCACAGGCAGCTGCTTGCAGCCTTGTAAACTGAAAATCTTTGGGAATGAGTGACCTGCGTTTCAGTGACACTGGAGGTGCTGAAGCCATCACAACGAGGAGTCTGTCTTCATGCACCTACTGTGGCTTGTGACAGCCATTAATCTGCACACTAATTATTCAGAAGCCTATAAACCATTCGAAAGAACTTACAAGAGCTAAGGGTAGTAATGCCCAGTTTGCTAGTTATTTGAATTATTACTTTTTAGTCATTGCAACCAGCTCAAAACAAAATCACAAATATTTTGTGCAGTTGACCTTTAAAAGAATTGCGACGTAGTCAAGCAATCACTTCAAACTATAAACTACAGTTGTCCTAAAGCACTAACTCTGCTCACTTTTTTATACCTTCCCCCCCATGATAACGTGTTATTAAGCCCAGACTCAATTTTTTCAACATCTGGCTCAAATTAGCTGCTAACAAAACTGCCAACAACTATTTTCTTAATCGACCCTGGGAATTTGATACAGCTTGGAAAAAGCACATTTAAATCTCGTCCTTCTCCTAAAGAAACACAAATGTTTACTTGAGCTTCTGATTTGACCATAGCAGGACCATGAATTCAGCTAACCCAGCTTTATAGGCCTGCCTCAACTGGACTTTTTTCTCTCTGTGTAAGGAAACAGATGTGCTCACAATTACAAAATCTCCTGCTCGCTCAAAGCCCACCATGCAAATGACCAACCAGGAATTTGAGTATTTTTTTACATGAAAGTCACTGGAGCAGTCTCCCGTTGTGTCTGGTGGGGGACCACAGGGCACTGTTACCTGATGAGTCTCTCTGAGCTCCTTTTGCATATCACAGACTGGTTGGGGCTGGGAGAGACACCTTAAAGCTCATCTTGTTTCATGGGCAGGGACACCTTCCACTATCCCAGGTTGGTCCAAGCCCCGTCCAGCCTGGCCTTGGACACTGCCAGGGATCCAGGGGCAGCCACAACTTCTCTGGGCACCCTGTGCCAGGGCCTCCCCACCCTCTCAGGGAAGGATTTCTCCCTACCATCTAATCTAAACACACCTAATGCAGTGCCTGGGGAGCAGGTTGCAGCCAAAGCCTTTGAAACCCCGGCCCTAGAGCAAACAACTGCGCGCTAGGAGCCAACACCTTAGAAAGCGAGAGAGGCCCTTCCAGTTACGAAAGCAGCGTTATTACCACACAAGCCCAAAAAAAAAAAACCAAACCACAACAGACAAACAAACTGCAAGTGACATTTCACTGTAGTTACTGAGACCATGTGGGTGAAGTGACAGCGGCAGTGCAGCTGCTCCGCAGGGACACGTTAGAGGACACTGGAGGAGGAGAAGAAGAGGCTGCAGGCAAACAGAGAAGTCGAAAGCGGCCCACCTGAGTCTGTTGAGGGATATTTACAAAGCTTGGATCCCGTGGTCCAACACTGACGAATCGGTTTGCGGGGGAGGTGCTGGGTGTCGAGTAGGCTGTGAAGGGAAGGGACACATGCGTTGAGGAAGCGGCACTAGATTGCACACGAACAACACCAAAACACACTGTCTCAGAGCCACCTAAGCAGATGTTTAACATAGAAATGTGCAAACGTTTTAGAGAGCGAAAGTTTGGTTTGAGACACTGGAAAGGTTTGGGCTTAATGGTGGGGGTATCAACACGTAGGGGACTGGGCTGCTGGGAGAGGGGACAGCCACAACGTGGGCGCAGGGGAGGGTGTGCAGCTCTCCAGCCTGAAGGAGAACCATTGCAGGCCTTTCCATGATGGGCTGGAACAGGAGATTCCTGCAGGTCCTGGCTGTTTTCACTGGAATGTCTGGTATCTCTATTTTTAACAGAGTTTTGTATAGCAATACCGAAGTGCTCATTAACAGATTCAGACCCTTTATTTCATGCTAATCCAGCATTCTCTCTGGATATAAAGTTTTGGTTTTCATACTGCTGTGGTCTGCACTCTAAAATGTTCACTTGATGTGTTTGACAAACTAGGAAGATCCTTTCGGTAAAAAATTAATGGGTTGCAGTTTCACTGGGGTGGTAAGTGCAATCAGTCTGAAGGCTGAAGCTGCCTTTAAAAACTGGAGTGGCTCCCATAAATGTAAAGCTATTAAATGCAATGCAAGCCAAGAACCCAGATTACTTCCAAACTTGAAGTACTTTAATGATTTTATTGTTGCATTATATTCTCCACTGCAACTGTCCACAATGCCACGTACTTCCACATCCAAAAGCTTTCAATGCCTTTTTAGTCTTCTTCTCATTTTAAAACCCTCACACAACCTTCTCCCTTCCTCAGTTTTTTGCATGTTTACATCTAATTTCAAATAACCTACATAGATGCCTTAATACAAAGAGGGCTCCTGTCTATTTTGAATATATTTGTGGGAATGCATTCTGTTGAATAAAATCCCCAGACAACCTAACTATCCAATGAAGAGACAAAAAAACAATAGTAAAAGGAAAGTCACTTGCCAAATTCCAGTCAGGCTAAATATAATGTTGAGGCCTCAACGTTACAGAAGAGTAGAGGGAGTTAAGAGGCAGAGAAGACACTGAGTTGGCTGTGTGGAGGAAACCCTGTTGCCTTTCTGAAGGCAAATGTTTGGTGAAGAGGTATTACACTGGAGAAAACATTAAGACTGTGCCAAATCAGAACAATGCTCCACCTTAGCCATTGTCACCTCTCTTAGAAGCTATAAGCAAATGCAACCAAAACAGGTCACATATTTACTTTCTCCTATTCTTTCCCAGCTCTGATTATTTCCAGCTCAGGGACTTCCTGTAGTTAAGGCCCTGGAGGGATTTCTCACTGATGAATGCCCAATCTGCACTTGGACCCATGTGGATGTTCTGCATCCCATGAAGCCCTTGGGTGAGGAGTTCCCAAGTCTAGGAACATGCAGGACCACATCCTTCCCTTCCCTCTCTGCCCAAGTCTCACAAACATCTTGTGAAGCCTCTTAGTTCTTACAGTTTCATCAGAAAACTTCCCTTTCTCAAGATTCCCTGAAATCACCCCAGGAACTGCGTATCTTCATTTCCTGCTGATATGAGGGGAGATAAGGCACTCCTGGATTTTAACAAGGAATTTTTCCCACTTGTTTCTGGTGAGGTGATCTTTCCTCTCCAAGAAGCTAACACATGCAAAAATCATGCAAGGAACACTTCTCCTTCACAGAGTCTTAAAGGAATTTAAGTACACTAATTCGTCTTCCTGAGATAGTTTTGCAAATTGTGGTGAATATTACAAACAGGTACACTGGGTGTTACTCGTACCTGCAACTCAAGGAAGAAATTAACTGAGCAGATCTGGTGAGATGTTCTCCTCACCTTTTTACCATATTAATTTGGTTAATAATTCAGAGAATCCACACATTTGCAAAGGACATTTCCCTGTTGCTAGTGCCATGTATTAAGATTCTTCTGTGCTGTTCTTGTGGAGGGGTTTTTTTTAACTAACTAATGAACTAATGTTGTGCAAGACTAAGAATTCCTTCTGCAGTGGGGAAAATTAACTTAGAGCTCAAAAATCAAACATCTGTTGTTTGGTTCTCCTGGTGTACTTTTAAGGAAGCAGATTGAGTGGAGAGGCCATTTAATCCCTTAGAGCAGGTAAGTTCCACCCAGAAGGGAAGGAACTCAAGATCTTGTTTACAGTTCCCAGTTGGCAGATACTTTTGCTGTGATATTTGGTAGAAAATCAAAGGGGAACCAGCAGAATGCTGACTTAAATGGCTTCTCTGTTCAAACAAAAATTCGAAAGCATTTGAAAAGTGTGCAATATGCACAGAAGTCCCCTCAAAGCTCGCTGGGTGAGTTGCTATGTATACCTTCCTTCCGCTCCAAACGATGTTTAACTTGCTTTCTGAAAATACTCGGATGTCAGCTTGGTATTTCCTTCAGGTCATATAACTGCCTTGCTGGAGCCAAGGGGGGAAGAGCACCAAAATGACAAATATGCAGAGGATTTACACTGGACTCTCCCAAGGTGCTGTTCCCTCTTTGCTGTAAAATGTCCCGGGATGTTTGCGGATTGTTAGGGGCCATTTTGGCTCGGAATATTAAGCTGATGTGGAACACACATTCCCCTGTTAGGGGGAAATTTGTTTCAGTAAAAGAGAGAAGTACTGAGTGTTGCTTAGACCACGATCAACTTCCAGCTGCATCTTACTGTCTTCAGATAAATACCCTTGTTTGACATGGAAGTGGGATCCTGGAAGTCTGATCCCTAGACTTCGCTCCAAAATTAGGATGGGGCAAACTGTCTCACTGGATAAAGTTGGGTCACATTGTATTATAGCATACATATAAGCTAAGCTTATGCTGGGGTCTTCAAACTCCAGTCTGGGAAAAGCCAAAGCATGGAAAGGAACAAGGAACAGCAGCCAGGTCTCTTAGGCAGATCTTCTCCAGATCTTATCAGCTTTGCTCCATGGGAATTTTTCAGACCTACTCGAGGTTACATCAGCTGATAGCTGTCCCGTTGGGCATGAACAGAACCAGCTTCCTGCCCAGCCTGCTCTTTCTGCTACTGGGATTCACTAAGGATTGTCTGCAACATCATAGCCCACAGCCAAGGAAATGAATGTGATGCCACAAATTTGGTATGATGCTTCACTTCAGGAACAAGCAAAACAGGGGCTAGCAGAGAAAGAACATTTGCTCACACAGACAGCTTTGATATTCAGCCAAAATGGCAAGAAATTGTATGAAAGACAAGACAAACAAACAGTTTTGGGGATGCTGTGTGTTTTAAAGTTGCCTGCAGTAGGGAAATGTTACTTTTAAATATACTTTCCTGAAATAATTGCTATTAAGAGCAGGAGTGTGTAATTTATCATGGTTCTGGATTAAGAGGATAAACTTCTGTTTGGGAAAGATGATTTGGGTGAGTGATGACCTAATGTACCTCTTGGTCTCCCTTTTACAGACCAAGATGACAGATGTGTTTGATGTGAAGAGTTGTCCTGTTTCTCATGCCATAGCAAGAGGATTAACTGGAAGAATGTGGTGCAGTAGAACGATTCCTACTGCAGTGCATTCTGCAGCTGAGAATCTGAGCAGGAACTGCAAATTTTAGCAAATTGAATGATAGAATCAACCCTCTTTTTTATGGATGGGGAAGGGAGCGAACAGAAAGCTCAAACTTGCCCAGAAGATGCTCAGTCAATGCATAGCAGAGGAAGGGAGAGAAAGCCAATCTGATTGCAGGATCACGGAAATGTTTAGGTTGGAAAAGACCTTTAAGATCATTGAGTCCAACTCCTACCCCAGCACTGCCAAGGCCACTACTAACCCATGTCCCCGGGTGTCACATCCACATGGCTTTTAAATCCCTCCAGGGATGGGGACTCCACCACTGCCCCTGCTCCAGTGCTTGACCACTATTTCTGTGAAGAAATTTTTACCAATATCCAACCTAAACCTCCCCTGGTGTGACTTGAGGCCGTTCCCTCTCCTCCTGCCCCTGTTCCCTGCCAGCAGAGCCTGACCCCCCTGGCTGCCCCCTCCTGTCAGGGAGTTGTGCAGAGCCACAAGGTCCCCCCTGAGCCTCCTTTGCTCCAGGCTGAGCCCCTTTCCAGCTCCCTCAGCTGCTCCTTGGTGCTCCAGACCCTTCCCAGCTCCATTCCCTTCCCTGGACACGCTCCAGAGCACTTCAATGTTTTTCTGCTGGATTCGAGGTGTGGCCTCAGCAGTGCCCAGCACAGGGGACAGTCACAGTCCTGGTCCTGAGGCCACACCAGTGCTGATCTAGGCCAGGTGACATTGGCCTTCTTGGCCACCTGGGCATACCTGGGCTCATGTTCAGCTGCTGCTGACCAGCATCCTCAAGTCCTTTTCCATCTTTCCAGCCCCTCTGTCCCAAGCCTGGAGAGTTCCATGGGGTTGTTGTAACCCAAGGGCAGGAGCCGACACTTGGCTTTATGAATCCTGTACTACAGCCACAAGATCATTCTTCTCATCCTGACACAAAGGCCATTTAACAAGAAAGCTCCTTTGTTGAAAGGGACATTAACCAGTAATGAGTTCGTTAAAGTTGTTAAGAGTTGTGAATCTCAGAAAATAACACTTTGTTTAAAAAAGCTGTTTAAAAGTCAGGGTGTACACGATGGCAGTATCTTAGACTTTGCTCTGGAATGATTCAATTATGATAGTGATAAAGCCAACGAGAACGTAGTGGAGGTGGTGTTTGCTTTGGGCAGTGAGATATTAAACCCCAAAACTGCCAAGTTCAAGAAAATATTGTGTTATGCTTGTAATGGGTTACCAACCAAACAAAATCAAGAAGAGATCTGAGATAAGATAATGTTGGGACTGCTTCTGATATCAAAGATGTGTTCTATTGAAAAAGCTTTCTGTGGAGGAAAAATGAACCTCCCCAAACCTTGTGAATCCCATTTCCATTTTGTCATCTGACTGAGGAAAATGCTGGCTTTCCAAAGGGATAGGATTCGCAGCTGAAATTGTCAGCTCCCAGAGCATGCCTGGCCACCCAGTAGCAGCAAATCCCCAGTGTGCATCTCCAGGGGCTCTTCCTTCCTTGGACAGCACTAATGTTCATGTTTTGGTTAATGTCACAGCTGGAGAGTTTCACTATTGCTCTGAGAATCATTAACCACCTTGTTGTGATTTTTAGCTCTCGTTCCCAGGAGGCCATGCTGTATTGAACAGCTGCTCCTGGCTCCTGCACCCCTCAGGAGGGCCATATTCCAATTTTTGGTTGGGCCGTGACTGCATTTTGTTTCTGCTGAGGGCTTTCTCCTAGACCAAAAAAGGGAAGGAGAACGCAGCAAATGCCAATCCCTTTCACACCATTTCCTTGGGGGGGGTGTTCATTCTCTTCCACATGGCTAAGGAGACAGTCTGGCCAAAATTTAGCATCGCTCTTGCCTTTGTTGCATAAGTGACTTTCCAATATCCTCAAGCTCTGCAGGGCAGTCAGCCATAGCCCGGCGACACTCCCAGAACCGGTGCGCTCCAGCAGCTCGTAACCATGGAAAACACCTTTTTGTGCGGCTTTTATGGAACTCTGGTGAATCTGCACTCGCTATTTGAAGGCTAATATTTAGTTAAGGAAAAAATAAACACGGAGGGAAATGGAGGGTTGGTCCTGATTGACACACTGAATGGAGCCCAGTGGGTCCTCCTGGCAAACCCTGGCTGCGACGCCTGAAACTTCAGTTTGCTTTGCTCTTTATGTAGCCAATACTTCCACTGGCTTTGGTTTATATGTCATACTTTTTCTTAGAAAATATTTCCTATAATCTACTTTTCTGTAAAATTTGTCCCTAAATTAAATTATATGCTTCTTTACAACTCGAGTCACTGTTATTCAAACCCCTCACCAAAAGGAAGATGCGTGCCTGAGTACGTACAGAACTATATGTTTAGACATCAGCGTGGCTAATTAACAAACAGTAATTATTTTCCTAATCTTTTGTTTAAATACCATTAACTGGCTGCTCTTGAGAAAACCTCCATTCCCAATTAACGTGGCAGCTGTCTGCTGAACACAGAGCCCAGTGACCAGCCCCAAGCTGACACCGATGGATGTCCTGCTCCCTTCAGAGGAGAAATGCCCATTTTTCTGCCAGCTGAGAATACGGCCAAACACACTCTGAGCTTGTTTACACAATCACAGTATCATAAAAATTAAGATTACTGCTAAAATGTTGTTGGGAATCTTTTTCTTTTTGACACCAGACACTGCCAGTAAACTGAGTCACAACCGTAATGACAAGTACACACTGACCTAGTTTTGTTTTTCCTGGTTCTGAAGACAAGGAAATAGTAAGGCATTGCTGACTGTGTTCAGTGATAACTATGACT
This sequence comes from Corvus cornix cornix, assembly GCF_000738735.6. Lineage (NCBI taxonomy): Eukaryota > Metazoa > Chordata > Aves > Passeriformes > Corvidae > Corvus > Corvus cornix. The sequence continues at coordinate 2,681,315 of NC_046338.1, forward strand.
AAACATTAACCTTTTAGATCCCACCGCTGAATCTTATTGATAGGACTTGAAAGTCCCCTCAAAAAGTTCTGATAGCACCAGTGTTGGTCTAAGGTCAGAAAGAGGAGCGGAGGGGACGGAATGAATCAACTTCTTCACTCAACAAAAATCTGCTGATCAATTCGTGAAGTCCTGATTCGAGAACATCGCGTTCACAATCTTACCAGACTGTCTCATACTAAAACCCATTTCAATTTCCAAGCGAGCCAGAGCATCTTGCTGAGTTTGCAGTTGATGCACTATCGTGTAGCAGAAGGCAATGAAAACCTCTGAGGAACTACCAGATTTTAAAAATGCCCCCTGGAACCTGTGCAAGTCTCCTGAACAGTATATAAAGCTTTAAAAACCTAGGCTTCACTTGGTCTGAAGAGTGAGTACCTCTTTGCACATCAAGCAGTGGTTGCATATAGCATTTAAATAATAAGCTTGAAAAGCACACAAAGGGATTTGCTCTTTCGATTAGATTGATTTTTGTTTGTGGATGTTATTTGGACTCCCTTCACTGTGGAACAAGTCCCCTACAGTTGCCATTAGAGCACTGAAAGCTTCCCTTTTGTTTTTAAATGTCAGTTTGAGCATAGCTTCATTAAATCATTTCACAATTAACTCCCTGTACGTCCAGACTTTTTTTAAAGCATCGGACACAGCTGAATTGCATTTGTTTCCCAGAAGAGTGACTCCAAAGTGGTATCCCCAAGTGTGTATCCAGGAATTCATATATTTGACTTGTGGCTACACAAAATGCATATGGGAGCCGCGTGGGTGGTGGGAGAGGATTAGAGCTCTCTCCCTGGCCCTAAGACATACCAAAACTTCTTGCCTAAAATCCAAGGCGTAAGGGAAAGATGTCTGGGTTAATCTAGGCAGATTTATTCCCAAAAGAACGATAATTGAAGTAACCTGGAAAGGGTTGTGAGTTTATCCCAGTGTGATGAGCAGCTGTGTTTTCAAGGAGATTGCCTGACTTCCATGTGGGGTCTATCCTCTAAAGCCTGACTTGAGATACCAGCTTATCACAGAACCATGGAATGGTCTGGGTTGCAAGGGACCTTGAAGATCACCCAGTCCCAGCCCCTCTGCCATGGGCAGGGACACCTTCCACTAGATCAGGTTGCTCAGAGCCCCATCCAGCCTGGCCTTGAACACTTCCAGGGATGGGATGTCCTCCTGAGTCCTCCTGGCAGCAAACAAGATCCCAAAGGTCCAAGCTCTGTGTCACAGCTGAGCCACCGGCCTCGATTTCCCACACACGTGGCTATGTGAAATAGCAACCAAGTCAAAAATAAAACTGCAACCTTAAGCTAAGGCTTTCCCTGCTAACACAGGAGCAGCTCAGAATTTTGTCCATCATGGAGAGCAGAGAGCTCTCCCGCTTCCCAAGATGAGTCCAGTCCTCATCCCTGCACAGCCGAGTGCCGGCGGTGCCGGTAGCCCTTGGATCCCGCTGCGTCTATACTTACTTGGAGAAGTGGGAGAGGTGGCCCCTCCTTCTGTTGATGTGGTTGGAGGTTTTGTGTCTGGCACTGGCAGAGGCACAGGCCTAGCCATTGGTGGCGGAGGTGGTGGTGGCAACATTGGGGTAGGAAGGAATGGATTGTGCACCTTGCCTTGGCTGCTACCATTGGGCTGCCGAAAAACAAGCAAACAGACAAAAATTATACTAAAAATCAGCTATTAGGAACCTCCAGTAACAACAATCTAGTTGAAAACGATGTGCAATACATTTACAATTACTTGAGAGGTGGCAAAGAAATTTGCTGGCTCAAATTCTCCATGGACTTCAAGAAACTGTCTCAAACTCTGTGAACCTCGTGAAACTACGGAAATTCTGGCTTTTAAACACTTGTCCTATGAGCAGCTTGTCTGAACTGTCCTGGATTAAATCCTACTCCTCTTTGCATTTCCGGCAGCACTAAGCCATGCTCAGTGAGAGGTGAAGCAGTGTTTTTGACCCCTAAAAGCCTCCAGTTTCGTGCCTCTGTTATACCCTCAGGATATCAGTGCCTAGGACTTGAGTGTAAATTTCTTAAAGATACTGCTCATTAAGAGAAAAAACAAGCGTTTTTGGTGGTCTTAAAAATCATGCTGATATCTTATTACAGGAAAATGAATGAGTGTATATTAAAATAACTGCTCTCCCACATCCCTTTTGAGTTAGCAATAGTGTAGCTCTTGGTTTAGCTGCCATTAGGATCATCTGGAGAAATGAGTGAACTTAGAACAGCTTCATTTTTACACACTGAGAGAAAAAACCACCCTCCCTTCAGTCTGGGATGTGGTCAGTCACAGGCTGAAGGGGATCAGCTATATGAGTGTGGTCTTTCAATTAATCACCAGAAAAATGTGTCCATAAGTAAAAGTGTTTTCAAGTATCACAAAAACAGGAATCAGGCTTAGAAAAACATGCCAACCCTCCCTCCAGCTTATTAAGTTTGCATTTTAAATGTAACCCAGCCTGGACACTTGAAAACCATACAGATAGATGCCAAATACCATTATAAAGAGAAAGTAGGGCAGGCTGTGAATCAGGTGTTCCTTTTAGTGACAAAAATGATGAGATCATTTTTGACAGCACTCTACAAATTGATCTCACTGCAGTTCTTCTGGCACTGAACATTGCCTTTTCCATTGATGATAAAAGCTCAGCTTTAAACACAGATCCATATTCTAAGTACTGCTAAAGAAAATAATATTTTAATTCCTGTTAGGGTTTCCATTAGCCTGAATTGCTGGGGACAAAATACTCATCCTGGCAAAACACTTGGGACTTTATTTTCATTTCACCTGCTTTGGCACTGACAAAGGGCCTTAAAGTCGTGGAGGTGCAAATCACACTTGTGCTAGAGCAAAAGTGGTTCAGGGGATAAATAAGACTCAAGTTCATCTGCATTTTACTTTACAGCATTCCCACAGACTTCAAAGACTGCAGTTACTAGAGTTTGCAGCAAGAAGCAATCCTTCAGGGATATTTGTTTTTCCAACATCCAGCACCTTTAATAAACTAATATATTAGTGACATCTCTCAAACACTATCTTGTCTCCCAATTAAGTCCCTTTCCTGCCAAGAAGACCCCCGCTGCCTGTTCATTGTGAGTGTGCTAACAGTTCATAATGCTGAATGGTTTGGGATAAATTAAGCAAATGAATACTCAAGGAAAAAGAAAAGCACTGTATTGATTTGTTGTCTAGACATAAATGTATCTGCTAACATATTGCAGACATTATTCAAAGCCAGGACTGGCTGGAATAAGTAGAGTCAGTTTTTCTGCTGGGGAAAGGAAAACACTGGGAACAATACAGCTTATTAAATAAGTGTAATAAATTGGATTCTAATAATTAAACTAATTCTCATTAACACTTTCAGCCCTATGTATGTCAGGAGAGAAGCAGTAATTTTGCGAGTTATTACTTCATTGGCTGGAAAAAGTTACATGCATTACATTTCATGAAATATTCAGAGCATTATTTTAGATTTGATTTACATAAAATTTATAATTTCTGTATTCGTCCAGAATGCTATTTCAATAATAGCAAGATGATTCACTTTATTTGATTAAAAAAAAAAGAAAATGGTTATTTGAAGCTTTGGAACTCTGCTTAATTTTTCATAGAGATAAGGGGAAAAGATAACTGCTTACAGAAATAACAAACCATAATAAACTGTACTTTTAACATCTTGAGTTCAAGTACTGGTCAACTTGATCTAAAGTGCTATAAGGCAGTATTTTTTTTTTTTAATGAACTTAGCTGATCTGAAACATCTGTTTCTCACCCTCCCTTTTCCTGCTCCTCCCCCCCCCCACTCTCCCCTGAACTTCAAAAATAATTAATAAAAATTATTCTGCCTTTGTATTTTGTTAACCCTGGTTCCACAAGGGTTACAACACATGCAGCAAAGTCGTTTGTGGGGGGACCCAGCAGGTCACTGAAGCACCAGCTTCTCTGACAGTTTAAGCTACTTTCACCACAATGTGGTTGAGCGGTTTTTTGGGGAGGTCTCTTGTTGTTTTTTAAAATACTTTTGCAGCACAGCATTATTATTTTTCTGTTTTCCTCCCTTCCAGCAGCTATCCCAGGTGTGCTCCTGCAGGCGACATGCTGTTAAAATAACCCCGTCAATAACCCCGTGGTTAATTTTTACATAGGACAAACACTTCTGAAGAAAGAAAAACGGCTTCCTTACATTTAGGAACCCCACCTGTCCAGCCTGCTGACCAGCGTCGGGGCAGACAAGTTGGACAAACTCTTTCAGAGTCTCCTGAGGATGATAGCGGATTGCTGGGTGTGAGAAGTATGGCCCAGGCTGTTGAATAATGGGTGATGTTGGAAAATGAAGAGTCGATGGTGTTGCATGTGGACTTGCTATAGGAAAGAAAACAAAGACGTTATATAGAGTTTTGCCTCTGGAAAATAAAACAGTTTAAATCTATTGTAGTTTTAAGTATCTTTTTTTTTTTGGTTTGGTTTGAAATGTACAGTATTGTTTATACATCAAGTAATATATTAGACCACATTGTGTCCTACACTCACTTCATCTAGATCCTGGAAGCAAACAGAGCCAGACATTTTGAAGGATTTTCTGTGTTTTTAGTGGACACGTATAAAGGAATCAGCAGTCCTTTGTGAGAGTGAAAACTATTCATGACCTTAAGAGCAGCCCTCATCAATCAGGCAATAAAAAAATGTATTTGGGAGATTAGGGTTGATTTAATTGACATTTCATGTGACTTGGATTTGCACACACGAATCCATTTTACATTGTAGTATAAACGGTCGATAATTTAAAAACGGTCTAACGCTTCTTGTTGTTGGGGATTTTTTCTTCCATCTCACTTCAGGAACATTTATTTTAAGTAACGTGTTTTCATTTAATGAACATGCACAAAGTGGCGAGATCGTTTGGAAAATTACATTTACACTTCTCCTGAATAACACTGGGCTCAAATCTTCAGCAAGCCCCCAGCTCACGCTCAGGGATGAAGTTTAATTTGGTGAATTTATGGGCCAACAAGCCAGCTGGAAAATGTACTCCAGAGAAGGTGCAGAGGTGTGATGTACACAAGCCCACTGGCAATGACCGATTTTACCCTCAGCTGATTTCAGCAGAACTACAAGTGCAGCTGCAGAGCCTTTTGCTCTCCTACATATGTGACACCTTTGCCCAGTTCCTCGGCCTTCAAAATATATTGGGTTGGACTCTTGTCACCCAACAGAGCTTTCCACTGTTAGCTGTCACCACGAGGTAGCACCTGCTGTCACTTACAGTGCCATGAATTCTCCCCTCTGAAATGAGGATTCACTCTTCCTTCAGAATGACCAATTAATCTGGTTGCACACAAGCTCATCTGTAAATCATTGTTTATTTCTCACCAAACAGTCGGTGTTGCTCCCTTGGCATGTTACCCTAGGAATCTTTCAGGGGTGTCCATGTGCAAAGATTGTGCTTGTACACTGCATATGACCAGTCAGATAAAGGCTATAGAAAGGAGGAAATATCCCACAGAAACTCAGGTGTTGCCTTTGAAGTAATTTAAATACACAAGAGGGGGGGGAAAAAAAAAGCCTTTGGCACTTTTGGAAAAATTGGAGAGATGCAGGAAAGTTAACTAAAATCAAACACAAATGAGCAAACATTCATTTCATGATGAATGTTATGAAAAACCTTCAGTTAAATAAAAGCTAAAATCTGCTTCTTACTCTTGTTCATTGCCAGTTTAATAATATGACACTTTATTAATAATTTTTTTCTTAAGCATTATTAAACCATTAGCAAACTCAAAAGCTTGAAGATATGGGTAAAATGTGAGCTCAGAGACAGTAGCAAGGAAGCTACTGCATTTTCCTGTAAGCATTCACTGAGGGTTGGCTAGGCAGCTCTTCTATACACGTCCTTTTCCACCACAGGATAGGAATTACTGCTCCAATACCACCACCAAAAAGAGCTGCACTCGTGCCAGGGGTGCTGGTATGGGATGGATGTGAAACCCCTGCCCTTGCCTTGAAAAGCTCCCCTATACCCATGTTAACCCCCCAATTCTGCTCACATTAATAGTGTTGAAAATATTCCCAACAGAAGTAGAAACATCCAAGGTAGAGATAATGGAGATTCCCTTCAGTAACTGTGGGGGATCACCATGGAGCCAATTACTAGAATGGACAGAGGACTAAACAGTGGCCAAGGAGCCACCTCACCCCCAAATAATCCCCTGCCTTTGACTGGTGCTGCTCTGAGGTTGACACCTCCATTCTACACACACACCTTCAGTCAGGTAGATCCCAGCCAGCATTTTGATGACTACAAAATTTTATTAGCCTACAGTATTTCTGTCTTCTTCCTTTCTTCGTATCTCCTTTTGTAGTTTCCCCTTTCCTTGTGTGCCAGATGGAATATGAGGGATGAAGATAAAAGTGAGAAATGGACATTTATGTGACAAACATCTAATAAAGTAAGAAATAAATTGGAATTTCTAAAATATTTTTTTAAAATTTCCTTTTAGTATCAGCTCTTTTACTACTATCTGAAATTGTTATGCAATTGCACCGTCCTTCGTATGCATCTGGGAACCAACTCATTTCTATTCTTCTGCTGGGTGAAAAGGAGTTTGAAATGCATTTCAAACAAGAAGGAATAAAGAATTGTATCCAGGGAACATGTGGGAGTTCAAAACTTGTCCTGAGACAACACTCTGTTTAGCTTTTCCAAAGTACAGCTCTTCATTTAATAATTTGATTTGCTCCGTGGAAGACGAAAGAAATATTCACTGGCATGTAAGGAGTGAGCCTTTCTCTGCTGCCTTGACCTCCTCAGCATGTCAGGGTAGAAAACAAAGTGGAGAGTGTGTGTCAGGGATCTTCCCAAAGAGAGAGAGAGAGAGAAGGAAAACGAATGCAGAAATGTTCAACAATAATTCAGCAAGGCAAAGTGCTGTAAGGAGAAAGTGGCTCCTCTTAGGAGTCTTGGCCAACTCCTCAGCCCATCTCCAAGGGCTTCCTGCTGATCAGGGAAGGACTGGGGGAGGGAAACAAGACCAGATTGGCATCATTCCTCGGCCTGTGCCATACACTGACGTGAAGGGGTCATTTTCTTCTCAGCATAAGAAGTAACGAGTGCAATAAGGATCTCCAAAGGTTTGTTTTTGCAGTCTCTGACTAGGAAATAGCAGATTTCTCAAGTGCCAAAAGAAAGGCCTCTTTGATAAGAGGAAAAAACCCACTACTATTAAACTGATCAACATTACAAATGTGCCTGCCTGATACTAGAGAGAGGGAATTAAATGTTAAAGTCTAAAATCTGCTGGCCCAGACACAGACCATTACTCTGATAGCTGTGTTGTGGTCAGCAACTCTGGTGAGTGCAAAACTGGCCACTCCAACAAGTTCTGAGCGCAGAACGCAACCGTGTTTCCAAATATAGGGGCCCTCACAAGCACTTTTAATCAGTTAAAGCACAAGAGGTAATGAAGCAGCTTGTTATTTTCCCTGTTTGCCTCTAAAAAGGCCAAGGGCCCTTTCAGTCATGATTTTCAGACTTAATAAAAATGATAAAGTCTTTAATTCCTAAACCCACACCTACAGTGATGGAAATTACCCTGTGTAAGAGAAGAGGCTCTTATTACTTCTGATGGGATATTACAAGCCTCAATCAGTGATTGTAAATTCTTTGAGATCTTCAAATGGAAGATAAAATAGGTCTTTGTCTATTATTTATTTACTTATTGACTTATTATTTATGTATCCCTAAGCAGCTCCATCCTGCCAAACCATATTTCTCCTGGCGTCTTTCAGCCTGTGACATTTATATTTTATTATTGACCTCAGTAAATGACATAAAATATGACTTCTACAACCTATGAAAAGATGTGTACTCAAGAGCAGAACTTCATTTCTACCTGCTGTAGGTATGGAGGAGTTGGACTCTCTGGCATTATGAAATCTGTTATTTTGTGCGGGGGTTGGAGGCAGGAGTTATCCTTCCATCTCAAGGCAAGCATAAATATTTCAAAGTACACATGATTCTAATTCCATTGAAGCTCGTCTGAAACATCCCAGACTTTTTATTGAAAATGAGATGATAATGTATGGTGGCCTGCAACAGATATACCAGTATTTTAAAACTACTGCTATAGGGCCAAGTAATTATGCAGTACAGCTGTTGCGTGCTACACTGGATTCCTCAGTGTTTTATGAGCTCGTGGTGCTGTGCAGCACAGAAGCCAGAGGATTTTTCAGAATGCTGAATTCAAACTTCTGATTATGCAGGTCTGTCTTGCCTTTTCCCTTCTTGATTTGGAGCAGCCAATAACAAAGTAAGTCACCAATAAGATAAGCTGCACCCATTGATTAGGTGAGCACTGCACATGGCCAAGGCTCTGAAGAAGAGCCAAAATTGTGAATTCTGTCCAAGCGAGCGATCAGATAATAAAGAATCAGTTAATTTGAAACAGGTTATGGTTCTCTGCAGATATTTAGGGTCCTGGAACAAAGGAGCAGTTCCTAATAAAGAGCCCTGGGTTCCTTGCTCCCAGGGAGTGCTTGCTGACATGGTGAAGGGACACCTACAGTGCTCAGACAGGTTTTCCACCAGCACAGCCCAACATATGGGGGCACATATTGATCCATCCACCTTCCATCTCCTCTTCCAAAAAAATGCCCTGCCAACCCCTTCAAGTCCACATGACTGGATGAAATTTCTTTCTTCCTGAAGTTGTTTGAAGTCTTTGAAAGGGTCATTTGGTGTTGCTCAGGAAAAGGTGTTATCACCCTGGACTCCTTGCCTGTTCCAGGGAGAAGTGTTGGGAATCACAACCACTGTTCCTTCCCAGGCACAAGGGCTGGTCCATCAGCTGGATCAGGGCACAATGCTCAGATACCTCCTCTATAAAGTGATAATTAAGTTTACTAATACTTCATTAAACATTGATCAGCCTTCCTAGAAATAGTAACATTAGAATCATAATGAAACGGGATCGGTTTTTATCTGCTTGTTTTTGAGGCCATTATAATTGGCTTCATTACAATTAAGAAAGTGTTTTTTGAAAAGTCATTTCCCTGGAAATGTTAGAGAACAGTTTGTTCTGCTAGCTACTTCCACGTCAGGCTTCTAAGTTGCTTTAACTCCCTGCGTGCTGCAAGCTCTCTCCTGCCATCCCAGTGATGCCAGTTCAAATTATGCAAGATGGATCCTACCCTTTGTACCCCAAAGGTACTTATTCTGAAAATTGACCATATTAGAGGACTAATTGGCTAAGCCACCATGCTGGCTGATGTGAAATGCTTTCAAATACCATGAAACAGCTGTGTTTATCGGAAATATGAAGAGTGACTTTTTAATAAGGAGATCTGGCAATAATCCAAATTTGTTGAAAGGAACTTACACTTCTGTGTATAATACAATACAAGAGGTAAAGAATGGAAGCCTAAAACAATAGCTTTAAGCCCACAGATTTTGGTGATGAAAGCAGTTACCCAAACAAGAAGAAAAAATAATTAAGAAACTTGGGCTGGGATTTGTAGAGGTCCTGAGAGAATTCATTAACTGCTTTTGAATTTCAGTGGGAGCTGCTTCCCCGTAACACTTTCAAAGGTTTCTGAAAGTCCCTATTTTTCTTACTGCCCATTAGGAACAGACTTTAGGGTGATAAATGTAGAGGAATTGCTTACTCAGGTTAGCAAGAACCTGCCTCTACTTAAATACTGAGCTGCTGAGGGTAGGGCTGACCAGTCCTAGGATCAGCCCTCGGAAGGCAATTCACATCCCTGGAAAACTTGGGCATTTGTTAAGTCCCATAACGGTGCAAAGGGGTTGTCTAGTAACATGTTTGTCAGGTCCAAGGATGAGGTAAATGCAAACTGATCCCATCTCACTTTCCCATTTGCAGTGTCAAGGCTGGGAAATCGTGGAGCTGGAGAACAAAGATAGGCTTTACCCTCTAAGCATGGGTAAAATTCAGGTATCGCTGATACTCGCTCCCACATTATGTAGACAAACATAGATGAAAGATCCAAAATACAATATAAACAGCTGAGCAGTGCAAGAGATAGTGAAACACCCTAGATAGGATGGATGGGGATTCTGTTCCTGTCCATGAACATCAAAAAGATGGGCTGAATTGCAGGCTATCCATCTCTCAGCTCCAGAAGTCAAGTGCAGCTGGGCAGCTAAGCACTGCTGAAAAGAGCAGAGCCACGGTATCTCCAGATCAGGGCTGGCTCTCAGCCCTTTTCTGCTGCTCTGAGTGGTATAAGGCACCTGGACCCTTTGTTCAGAAACACTCCTCCTGTAAGAAATTTTGCAGTAGCAAGTGGGAGGCAGGAGGACATTTTGCCAAGGCCCACGGAGTTCCTAGCAAAAGGAAAATATGCTTAGGGCTGTGTTTGAGCTTGGGGTTTATTGGTGTACTCTGGGCTGCTGAGTATTACGGGCTGCTTTTGAAAACCTGTGGAGCTGAACTGAGCACTGGTTCCAGATTCTGGCATGGGCAGGGGGCCAGTTAAGTTAGCTATTTTGAGCTGAATGTTTTAAAACATGTCAGAATTCTGCTGCCTTTGGGAGACCAGAATACTACAGAATTGATTACATCGGGACAGAAATAAAAATCATACCTATAGAAAGCACTCCTTCCTTCCAAGACTACAGCTAGAGGTCAAAAAGACCCTAATTTAACATATTTGTAGAATTCCTGCATCACATCAAATGCTGTCAACTTCTGCATATTATTATTACTTTTAATACACATGATGCATTCTCATATATTCTCATCCCAAGATAAAAACTACTGCTAGGAGAATATATCATGTCTTTCTTATAATGAAATGCAGTTGATAAGTTTACAATAGAAATGTAAATTCTCTTAAAAACTACAACCTTTATGTGTGTGATGATATAATTCTGCTTTGATACTAAAAAGGGCATGGTAATGGAATCTGTGACTTTGGAGTGATATATTGCTGTTAAGTTAATAGGACTCCACATTCCCATTTCTAATATCAGTGTTTTTCCTCCCTTTCATTCTGTAGATGGTAAGCTGATACTACATAAACATTGTTAAAGCTATAGTTCCACGCTACAGTAATTCACTTAACTTTAACATGATTTATGGTTCTGTCAATAGAGGAGGTTGAAAATCCAGAGCTCCGATGCTTAAACATGGGTTCCATATTTAAAGCAATAATGTGCTTTTTGTGTGTGTCTGAAGCTAGAAGAATTTAGCATAAAGCAGAGATAAAAATATTATAGTTCACTGCACTGTTTAAAGCATATAGTTTAACTCCACGGATACATCAAAGAGAGCAAAGGAACCAAACACAGCATCAGGAAAAGCATGGGCAAAATACTTTGTTCCTGAAGCACTTTATTTTTATATTATTTTTTAGGGATGCATGAAATCCTATTAGTATTTTTAACACTGCCCCTCTTTTTTTTCATTCTTTTGCTCAGTTAGATCAGCTCCTTTTGTCAGGATGAGTTTAAATCTGGGTCCACTGTGTTAATCACCCCCCTTTCTTCTTTCTGGCACTTCCCCTCCAGGCGTTTTGCCTCTTTAGGAGATTAAGCTACCAAGTCATCTTGTTGCTCTAACATGTCCTCACTGGAGCAACATATTAACACAACTCCTCTGCAAAAGAGCCCTCTTTAGAAGTTTGCTGCAGGGATGACAAATTAACCCAGCATGGTGTCCCACACATCTATCTCAGTACAAATTATTAGTGTAATAGAGCTTTTAGTTATGCATTTATCTAGTAATTATTGAACGGTTATACAAAACGGAGCTGAGCAATCATGGCCCTTTATGAGGCGAGCTCGGTGGGTGGTCTTACAGTTAATTTAGGATAGGACTGTCTAAGCAGTTCACTCACACACAAATTAGCTGAACAGCCTGCTCCTTTAAATATTTCCTATGTCACAGGCTAACTCTTGACAATACAACAAAGGTAGAGTTTTAATTACACGGTTCCTGACTTTTGTTTAGCTGAAGCTTTAACCCTTTGCAGGCCTCCCTCTCTGCCCTCCTTGCCTGGGCTACGGCAGGCGGTGGCAGTTTGGGGATTGTGTCATGGCTAAAGCCTGACCTTGAGGCCATCTGTTGGGAAACTGCTTTTCCTTCAGCACCAGGTTGCTCCAAAGCGAGTGCAGGAAATCAAAATCTTCCCCTGCACAGTCAGCTCTCCTGACATTGCAAACTGGATCATGTAAACTCATCTGATGGTCAGCGTTGTGATGTTTATGGCCTCACCTCATCTTCCTCGCCCTTGTGGTGTGACTCTCTCTTTTTGGCTCTCTGGCATCACCCATCCCTTGCTCTGAGGTGCCTCTGTCAAGTTGCACTGCTTTGTTTTTGTCAAAATTCAAAGGGAATTAGAAGGTTACACCACTGTGCCACCTGGCAGCATCAGGAAGCCACAGAGACTCGTACAGAAAAGGACATTACAAGATGTCTTTTTACAATGTACACCAGGAACCATCAGTTTGATTCACTTGGAGCTGGCTGACAGGACAGCGAGCAAGGCACCAGGACTTTGGTGACCCACTGGAGGATTTTGATAGAGAAGGACACGGTATCTTTCCAGATATGTCACAGAGAGGTTTCGCTGCTTTGGCGTGAACAGAGAGTACTGTGCTGCAGCATTTCCCTGGCAGGCCTTGTCCTGATAAAAGTCTAAATGGCAATGGTAATTATGGAGGAAATTAATATAATGGAAACCAGTCCACTAGCTGACTTTCATCCCTTCTTCTCACACACCCACTTCCTTGGGTTCTTGCCTTCGTGCTGTGTTTCTTGCTTCTTGTAATTGTGTTTCTCCTTCATTTATCTTCCTAACATACCATCTCATTGTTATTTTTTTTCCTTGCCTTGCCTTTTTTTCCTTGCTTTTTTGGCTTGCAGGATTCACACTGTCATATTCCGTGGGAATGCTTGAATGCTCTGCAGCACAGGCTGCTGTACATCCTGGCTTTACAAGATCGTGGTCAATTTAACGTTTCAGCCAGCTCCAGTTATAAAGTCACCAGAGTGTAAGTAGCAATACATGGAAGCCTAAAACCACTTATGTAAATACTGCTGTCACCCATAGTATTTAAATCCTTCACTAGCTGGTGAAGAGTTCAAGTGGTCTGGGAAGCTTTGTGAGATGCCAGCAATCCACGGTGCCTTTGCAATGCTGCAGTGCTGTGGTGAGCTACGCCGACCACCAGATAATCCCATTTGCAGGTAACAAAAGTATGCTGAGTAGGAGAGAGATCTGGCTGCTCGAATTCTCAAGGCTTTGAAATAAATTCTAAAACTGATAGTGATGCTAAAGCCACCCTATAGGTGATCAATTTACCATCTGCCAGACACTGAATCCTAGCCACGCTGGTCCAGAGAAGACATATGGTGCATTCATAGAGTCATGCCCAAAAAACTGCCATCATCAAGTGAGGCTCCATGAATCACTTTGCTAGCTTATCACCAAAGAAACTTGGATCTTGCCACCATCTGTTGGAAGTACTGAGGAGTCACTGAAGCATTGGCATCCCTGCGCCAGCACTCACTGCACATCTGGTCCGCTGGTCAGCCAGCTCGGATCCTCTCTCCTGGCTACTGCCCAGCTGGGCCGGGCACTGGCAGCAGCACCAGTGCAGATAGGAATGAGTGCACAGCCTTCCACAGCACAGCACATCCAGACAATTCCATGAGAGCAGAGGTTTTCCAACTGCTTCATCGGGTGGAGCACCTTAGAGCTAAGACATCCTCTCAAGGATCTTCCTCCTCCTCCAAAGGAAGTTTTGTTTCCAAAATGACTCATTGTGGGGATCACAGGGAAGGGCATTCAGTATCCTGGGATACCCCAGCATCAGACGTGCAGTGTATTCTAAGGGATGTTTGGAAGCTTGTGAAGGATTCGGGAATATTCCCGAGAAGTTATAAATCACTGGTTGTCAATGACAACACCTGCCATGAATAGTCTACAGCTTCTTCTCTGCTGTCTATTTTGATCATGCTTTACAAATGCATCTCATACACACATCCAAGTGATAAACTTGCACATACGAACATGAGAAGGAGATGGAACCTCCCTGTGATCGTTGTTCTGGCTGAGGAGCTTACTCTGATGGTGACCTACTTATTCACAACTCCCCTTTCTCTGAAATCTCTCTGCAGAATGGAGATTAAATCCTGCTCTTTGTTTGCCAAAGACCCCTGAGAATGACCTGCCACTGACCATTTACATAACGCACCTGTGTCCAAAGGGAATTTAGCCTGTGTGTGCTGTACCATCACTTCTGCCGAGGCACAACTCCCAGTAACTACTGGTGGATGTGAATCTCTCAATTATATCCTCTTATACGACAGCATTATACTCTTTATGTTGCCACTTCTGATACCTGAAAAGCTTCTCTCTTCTGCTTACTGTCCCTAAAGTATGCTGGAGGCGATGGGATAAAGAACAAAGCTGGATTTGCAGAAAATAATCCATCTCAGTGTATCACCCTTTACTAACAGAATGATTGTTGTGGCAGGGAAATAAACACAGCCAGCGTGCTGTGGAAGAAGAATACTGAGGAGGAATGTCCCAAAAGAACAAAGAATGAAGTCTGGGACAAGATTTTTTCAGGATGATGGCATTTAAAGAAACCATGGATGGATGCAGAGGGATTTTTTTCCTGAAAATCTGCAAGACTTTGTGAATGAGCATAAAACAGAAGACGCTTCTAAATGATGCTGCAGAAGAGCAGTTTTGGTTAACTTTTTAGGAACCATGATGATTAAAAGCTCTGTTGCTTCTTTATGGAGTTAGTAAAGAACATCTCCTTCCAAACAATCCAAATTTGGGACTGTAATAATTCTATTTGCTTTTCTGGCTCCCATTGAATGTTCTTCTCACATCGCCAATGGAAATCCCTCAGTGCACAGAAAAAGTCTTGTGAAAACAGACTGTAGATGAGATTTAAACAAGGCCTCACCACTGAGACATTTCCTCTCTCAACCACACAAGAATCCAAAGCAGAGAGGGTCTAAACAGGGGCAGACAAAGGCAGTCAATGATCTTAAAAAATTAGTGTGAGGTAAAACACAGCTAAATAAAGAAAGGCCTATTAACTAATCAATCAACAACTGAAATCTAAAAGGCTGAACTTCTAAAAGACAGGAATTGGAAGTCAGCTGATGTGCACTGAATAGAATGTTAATGGAAGCTTCATATTATTCATACTTGTATCACCAATTATCAAGGCTTTTAAAAGAGGATATATTTGCCAGACAGCTCGGATCCAAATTTCAAGGGAAATCTCTATAGAGCTTAGATGCCTAAATATCTTCTGAGGATGTAGGTGTATGTCTAAGGATAATGAATAATTTTTATGGATTAACCACAACAAATCAAACTACAATAAGCAGATTTAACAAAGCACAAAACCTCATGAAGTGCAAGTCTGACCTTGCTTCAACTTTGTGCAACTGCACCATTTCTCACCACATCACCTGGACTGTGCAGACAAAGAGGCTCCTTCTGGTTTATGCTGCCCTCAGTAAAACCACACTGATGCCAAACAGACATTTCCAAATAATTTCTAGGATGAATTGCTAATATGCCTTTTTATGCTCCACCATTCGACCAATTCCTTAATAATCTTCTCTAAATGAGGCAAAATTTCATAGCAGAAAGAAACATGTCACAACCATTCATTCCTATTTTTGTATCTTCCAAAGAGGTTTGTAAGAGGATTCTTTCGTGTCTCTTACTATGCCCAAGTGAGTTCCTTTTCAAATGTGAACTCAATATTGCATTTAGTTTTCTAGGCTAAATGCAAATGCATCTTTCTAACAAAAATACATAAGCACATCTAGACCCAGAGGACATCTCTTTGACTTGGAAAGTCAGTCAGAAGAGTACTGGGAAGAAAACCAGCCAAAGTATTGCAGGAACCAACTTCAAGAGTCCCCTAACAAGGCACACTGACACCAACAGCACGAGAATAAATGACGTGCAGAAGGAAATCCACAGGGCTGGAAGACAGGTGTGGGTCAGAAGTGATGGATGGGTCCCTATCTCGAGCTGTTGGACCGAGTCAACGTGATGAATGGTCACAAGCAGAAGACACTTCCCTGCAACACCTCCTGTCCCTTTCCCCACCCTCTTCCAACAAAACCCCAAGGCCCCAGAATCCAGCGTTTCCACCTTGAGCGGCCATCAGGAGCTTTCCCAAGCAGCCCAGCCTAACAGAACCAGCCTCTAGACACCTAAACCCTCCTGGTTGTGAAGGTTCTGAGCACAGCCCCTCGCTGGGCGGTCACAGGTGGCGATGGCTTTCCGTGGAGCGGCGCTGGCACGGCCACTGGGTGCCGTGGCTACCCTTTAATGCCTGGGGGCTCTCGGGAAAGGCCTCACCTCTGGGTCCTGTAATGACAGGTCGATGGTGCTGTGTGAAAGCCGTTCCAAGGGAGGAGGTCTGCGAAGGCGAGGGACTGCTGAAACCAGACTTCTCTGACTTCTTTAATGTAGTTGGCGATGGCATTCCTGGCAAGAATGATTGATAAGTGCAATTTAATAATGCTAGGTCATGGAACGACAGCCTATGCATTGTGAAAGGGGGTGCAGGAGCAGCTAGACACACTTAAAGGACAAATGAGATGCAACACAGCAGCAAGCTGAGAGCTCACTTTTATTTGTGGGGTTTTTTTCAAGGCAGAAGCAGCCATGGTTTGCTCTGAGCCATGAGTACTAAAAGGCAGCCATATTTTTCTTATAAATCTGAAATATGGGTAAGATGCAGCTTATTATTGCTACTGAAACCTACTCTGCTTTATTTTTAGAAATCTGTAATAGCTGGAGCACTTGGATTTTTACAGGTTTTTTTATGAGTTCTGTCTTTCACTCCTTGGTTTAGTAGATTATTGCAAATGGATCTTTTAAATGTGCCGCACGACTCAAGGCACAACTAGAGAATGGAGTTCTCTGAGTTCAAACTCTGCCTCCCCTCACTCTCTTGACTTCAAAGGTATTTAAAAGTTACATGTTTATGTGGTTCCCTTTCGCTTTCAAATTTTTTTTTTAAAGGGTGAATGGTATTTTTGCCTTGATATTAGAAGCCGCACTGGAATTATTTCAGAGCTGTTATAATGCCCTTGAACTATATCAAAAGCTCCCAATGAAAATCAGAGTTAAGTTGTCACTGGGTGCAACCTCTGCCATGGACAGGCAGAAATGGTGTGGTGGTCATCTGACTGGTTTGGTGTACGGGGTGAGAATACCTCCTGTTGATGCCGTATCAAGGCTGTGGAATCAAAGAAATTAATGGAATGAATATATGGCAACAGGCTTGTAAAATCTGAGTCTTTTCTGTGTATGGTAGATGCTTGGAGGAAAGAATTTTACAGTATATAAATGAAAAGTATGCATGTTTGTCTGTACTAGCCTATATTTTTGCAGTTCTAGATGTACCTGGGTGTTCTGATTATCAGAATGTATCCTGAAAACTCAAAATTTCCACTATATACAGCCCATCAGGCATCCTGCATATCCATAGGGATATAGCAAAACAAAGGTTGATATTTCAGGTGGAAAAGCAAAATATCAGGTAATGTGCAAGTTGAACTTTCACTAGCAAAGTAATTTAATTTTATTTCCAACTCTGTATTTTATAGTATTTAATTGTTAAAAAAGTAAAGAGAGAGGCCTGGACAAGATTATCTCTGGGCTATATTATTAACTTTATATTTAATAAGACTAGTTTTATAGTCCCTGGGATGTTGATTGCAATATGCAGGAGCCTTCTTGTACTTTATACTCTGCACTGCTGTGTCTTAATGGTTTCAGTGAGGCTTTGGAGTTTATACTGCTGTAAGTTAAATAAAGTAAGGGAATGGTTTGAGTTCCAGTGTTGTACTCGCAGCTTTCTGCCTCGAAACTTGTTTGCTACAGGGTTTGCTGTTGTGGTGGCTTTTTCCTCATAGCAGGAAAGGTTACAGAGTTAACCTTTTAAAAATCAAAGTTTAGAACTGACTATGGTGCAAGAAAAATATTGGGTTGGGGATTTTTTTTTTTTTGTTAATGTGGTCTTAAGGACTTTGGAGTAGGAACAAAAGCAGAGACTGGTTGAGTTTGGGGGGAAGAGTGGAAAGGAGATGGAACTGAGGTGTTTCAGTGCAATATTCCAGTGCAGCCTGCTGAATTTCTGCTCCGACGGGATGTAACTTAGTCGTGGAATGTCCGTATTCAGGACAAGGACACTCAAAGGAATTAACGGTGCTGTTGACCCAGATTTCCCTGTGATGGAAGAACTGGGGATGGAGACACCAAAGGAGTGTCAACCCCAGCCCTAAGTGCAAAATATCATGGGCAGGCCAAGCGACTTCTATGGACAGGGAAGGCCACGGTAAAATTTGCCAGCATGGGAGCTGCTCCAAGAGCACGGCTGCGCAGCCCATGAGCAGGGATCCAAGTGGGACAGGAGTTACCTGTGCCCCTGGGGTGGTGACAGAGGTCGGGGAAGGAGTGAGATCTCAACTCTATGGCTCAGCTGGCTCAGGAGCTCCCTGCTTGCCCTGGCTACAAACCCTCTTCAGGGTTATGGCGAAGATAATAAAGCTTCTAAAAAAATGAAACAGCTTTTCTTCTACCCCTGTGTTAAAAAAACCCCTGCAGGACTCATCTCTAAACCACAGCAGGGAGAAGGGGCAGAGGCAGTGGAATTTGGTTTAAAGCTGCAGCAGTTTCGTGTGATTGTGTCCAAACACTGGAACTTGAGGAGCTACAAAGAAGCTGATGAATGACCTTGAATGTGGCAATGCTGAGCAGTGTCATGTTCATACGGGGATGGGTTTTATAAGGTCGAGGCAGCGGCTTTCATGTGAAAATAGAGATTTTAATGTAACCCCATGCAGGGAAATTGAGCAGAAAAACAAACTGAAGCACTGGTAATTGGTTGCTACTTTTGCTCTATTTGTTTGTTATCGTTCTGATTGCCATTATTATCACAAGTTTGGTTCATTTATTTATTTTTTTTCCAGGGTATTTTGAAATGTATTGGTTTGGAGCAGTCCAACTATACCATGTTTTTGTTTTGTTTGGGGTTTGTAATGACACATTTTATTTTGAGTGATCACATCCATCAGATCTCAAGAAAAAAATGGCTGCTTCCTAGTTCAGAAGAATATGCAAACAGGAGCTTAATTACATCACTTAATATTGACCAAGAGAAAGAAGAAGATGAGCTTGCCAGCTCATTTCCAAAGCATGTTTTGTCCTTTAAGAGGGGAGGGTATGACAGAAAGTTAGGCAGTGCAAAGCAATTAGCATCATTCACATTTTATGTTGCGCTAGCATGGTGCTCTAGCAGCAAAATTCAAACATTCTTTGAATGGGTTAATAAAAGAAGAAATACAGTCGGCATGCAAGAAAAAGGTTTCCAAGAACAAGCCAAAATATGTCCCATTCTTCTAAATTTATCACAGCCATGTCACATTATCCTTGAGACTGCCAGGAATGTCAATTTTTTTGCAATTTAAAAAAAATATCTCATTTAGCACCATATGTTTGGTTAATGTGCCTGATATATCCTGCGTATTCTTTAGTCCATCCATTTCTAATACTCACTTTCTCTCTTTTTTTTCCTCCCCTTGCTAAGCCATATGTTACAATGCTGGTCATTCTATCGAAGCTCTGGTCGGGAGCTGAGAGCAAGGGAACTCTGGTTTAATCACCCAGAAAAACTTTGAATTCTACAAGTCTCACTTGGGTGAGCAGTCTCAGCACTTGAGTTAGTTGTAGGTGCCTGGTGCCTATGAAAATCAGGCCACCTCTGAGGCGGCACAGTGGATATTAACTATGAGGAAGGAACTAAAGGTGGACGGCTAAATATTGAATTAGGTGTTTAATTTTTGGCACCCACGTTTGAGATTCTTGGCTAGTTTTAAGGGTTTTCTGCTCCGTACCTAATGAGTTTTAACACATTCAGTGGCCCCCAGTCTGCAGGGTCCCTCCTGTGCTGCTCAGGGATGCAGGAAATTAAAAAGTTAAGGCTGAAGGTAGCTTGGGCAGAGCTGGGGATGCATCCTGGGAGGATGCTGCTGCCTTGCACGGCTTTCCTCAGCATTGGTCCTGGGAGCCAGCGATTACTGGGGACCACTGCACTGAAGACCAGATTTCAGCACTTCACAGGACCCCAAGGAAGGGGCAGTGCCAGCTCTAAGGACACCTCTGAGTCCCTGCTCTCCTCTCTCTGCTCTCTGGTGCAGGGCAGCAACAAATTACAATATCCCCCAGCCCGTCTCAGCTGCGCTGGCCGGTGAATAGGGAATGGAGCCAAGGATCCTCCCCGTTCCCTGCCTCTTTCTATCCATCTGCTCCGAGCAAGGAATAAACAAGAACAGCCAGAACACAACGGCTGGGTAGCCCAGGTGGGGGTTAAAAGTGTTCCTTACTATTCTGTGGATAGGACTCTTGTCCAAATCACAGTCACACCTGGCACTTTTAGGGAACACAGCTTTCAGAATCCAGGTCTGAGTCTCCTCTGAATGTTATTTAGAGTGTGAGAGAGGAAAATCAGACTTTGTCTATTTTCATCTTATGGCAGCTTTTAACTACAGAATAAATGGAGAAGTTAATTGCTAAATAAAAGAAGAAAATAAAGGGATTTGTGGCATAAAACGCAGATGGAAGCCTGAGTGGGTGTGTTACTTTAACTTACTGTACTTGTGTTCATGTGGTTCTGTATGTATGCCAAACATATATGGTCTGAGCCTGCTCCCATTAACATAAGCCTGCTTTTTTCACTGGACAGAGGGAACCTGATCAAAGACCATGATGGTGCTAAATGGAACAAGAGGTGTATACTTTTGTATTTTTTTCCAAATGGAAATATTAATTTGACATTGGTTTTTCAGTTGAGAAGAATTTTAATTGCAGTACACAATAAGCAGAAAATTCAGACAACAATAATCTTGAAACTGTTAGCAGCATTATATTTCTATCAAGGAATTTGTGTGCCTTTTCAACATTAGAGCTTTCTGAATTTTCATTAATTTGGCATTTCCCTGAACACACAAGTTATTTTGTTCATTCCACATCATGCATCACACCCTTCTGCTCAATGCATAATGCAAGCGCAAATGGGATCCTCGTCCTTGGGAGACTCTGGTTACTGGAGCCATTGGATGTTGAAGTCCCGCAGAAAGACTTTCCAAAACTCTGCACTTCGCAAACCTCCAGCCCAAGTTTAATCAGTGAGTGCACAGGAAAACTTCGTGTTCCTCATCTTCTAAGGGGCACTGGAGCATTGTGATGGGTTTAATTCCTCTACCTCCTTATGTTTGCCAGTACTAGAAACGCACCACATAAGAGTCTTCCTTGAGTACAGCTAAAGGTCTTCAAATGTTCATGTATGAGGCTGATATATATTTAAATGGACCAGAAAATGATGCGTGAGAATTGAATGCACAAATCCTTCCCAGAACAAACAAGTATCTGCGAACCTCTTTTCCATGTACCTACCACGTGCCTTACTGAAAAATCAGGGTTAACTTCGATGGAGTGAACAGAGTCACAGCAAGAGGAGAACAATCCCCCTTCTCTGCAAGTCTACACCTGTATATCCATCCAATTTCACTTGATTAATTACTGACATTATTCTACCTGCACACATCTCACACAACAACTCCATCTCTCGTTAGCTACATTGGTAGACCAGCTCATATTCATCTCCAAAGACCTTTGGATAATTATCCCGATATTCCCAGTAGCTCTCTGCCACTAGACTCTTGATGGAGAATTCATAACAAAAGCTATGAATGAAACATGGTCTGGACCCTCCTTCCCAAGGCACACTAGGAAAAGGAACCACGGAAGCTCAGGTATTACCAGGTGGACCATGAACTCGACAACATGCAGAACCAACAGATGATGCAGAAAAACAAGTCGGCTGTTGAAGAAAAAAACTGATATATGGGAAGCATTTTTTCAAGGAATTTTCATCCTCATGTGTGAATTATTCCAGCAATTCCACTGAAATCAGTATCAACAGAAATGCTGATCAGCTGCTATTTTTTTTTTTCCTCCTGGGGAATTCCTAATTTCAAGCTTCTTGAAATGTTGACGGCTACGCTCCTGCCAGTCATAGTAAGTCTGTTCTATTTAGTGCTGAGCAAACTTTGTCATCAGCCGAGATACGATCACACTGACTGCCATCCATCAGTTTACTGTATTAATTGCTCCAGTATACACAAAATACAACACAGATGGAAATTCACTCATCCTAATGAAGTGCTCTTTAGTTTCTACGTTCTGAATGGGTACTGGCTCCCCTGGTTGCAGCCGGAGTTACCATGATCACTGATTAACTACCTGCCAGCGGAGCACCTCGCTTCACAAGGCTAAATCCAGCTTAATAAACAGTGATTTTACAGAAGAAAAACGAAAGCTCCCCCTCTATCCACTTATCAAACTGCTGCATATGCATCACCAACACACACATCCAGTCTCCTCAGAACTCGACATCTGACAGATCATCAGGAAAACAGAGCTAATCTATCCATACCCATCAACATCGTATCATAGGTGACTGCCAGATACTTAAGAAGCCATCCAAAAGAAATGTCACAACTCTTTTTCAAGACACTACAAAAGAAATGTTCCAAATAAAATAAAGCAAATGCACGTACAAGTAAATGAGCCAAAGAACTTAATAAAAAGAGATTGATTAAAATGAGGACCAGAATGTTCAAAAAGGACTGAGAGAGAGAGGTGCCAAAGGCGCATTAAATGGATTCAATGGCTTTAGGTTTTAAATGCTTTTGGACTCCTCAGCAATTTTTAGCCAAAAATGATAATTCAAGTTAGAATCAAAATTCTGATGTCACTTAGGGAAAAAGAAGGTTGAAACTTCTCCTTTGCAAATGAGCACTGATCCATTTATGAAGGAGAAATACCAGTTTATGGTGATGGACAACCTTACCTACAGAATTTTAAAGCCAAGCACTACAACATTCACAATTATTTTAAAATCCTACCCATGAAAGTCTGCCTGAATTGTTTGGTACAACGTTCTCATAGAGTGTATTACCTTGTCTGTTTGTGTCTGTGTTTACAGCATCATCTGGATTGTTTTAGATCACTTAAGTTAGGCTTCATTCCTGCTCTGCCACCCAAGCAGTTCTTTCAATAACTAATAAACTAGTACTCAACATCTTACCAATTTCTTCAAAACATAATTTCATGAGTTATATATTTAAAAACTTTAATGAGAAGAGGAATAAACAGCAGGATAACAGTTCAATTTTCCCTTTGAGTTAATGTCAGCTTCGGCATCATTTTCCATTGTATAAATATATATTGCAAGAAGAAAAAAAAAAAATTTCTAATGACGTCTTTAGACATCTTGTCTAAAATTCATGACTACATTTGTTTCATTTCAAATGCTACTTGAGAGTTTTTCAGCACACTTGGCAGATTAGATATAGCAGCAGGGACAAACTGCAGCCATCCATAGGAGAATATACCTTTATGTGGGTGCTTTGGGGATGGAACATCTATAGCTGCAAGGCAAAAAATGCCATCATAAATTTGGATGGCATTTACAAAGCCCTCTAAAAAGTCTTTGCATATGATTATAGCTGAGGTATGATATTTTTGCAAGTAAAAGACCCAGAATAGATTTATGTTTCAACTATATCTTCCTGAGATGCATATGGATCCTAAATTGCAAGTGATACTAAAGGGAATTTTAGTAACTGAAGAGGATGGAGTCAAATTTTTTGGGTTTTATTTATTTATTTAATTTTCTGAAAAATCATTTGCTCGTTATTTGCATGTCATCAAACCATCATTGGCTACCCAGGCTATATGTAACAATGATGGCTGCTAAACACCCCAGGCATGAGATGGAGATGGGTAAATATGCAGATTTTCTCGACTTGTGACCTCAGTTACTGCATGTGATATTTTCAAATGACTTTCATGATGACAAGACTAAGTTTGGTGCTAATATTGGTTTTGAAGATTTAATCGGTGTACACTGCCACTGAACATGTGTTTTAATTAATAAAAGAGCTGTGGCCAGGATTGAAAATAGCCCAGGTGATTTACCACGGACTGTAAAGCCACCTGATTTCTGCACAGTTTGAGGTGAAGAGTTTATAGGTTATTCCAAAGGAAGAAAGAGTTGCAAAGTGAACTCGTGTGCATTGTACCAAGGGATTTATAATTTGGCAGGTCAAGAGTGTACTCATGGAACTGTTATGTTTTGCTATCCAGTGGTTCTTTGTGTTTCCACCCTCTGACTGCCCGGGTGTGACAGTCACGGGACCGAACTCTCTGTAACACCAGAAACAATTTGTAGCTGACCTACAGCTGCTGTGCTCCTTCCTGGGAATGCCCATTTCCAGCTGCACACTGGAATGCCACTGGGCACCTGCCACCAGCAGCTCCCAGGCAGAGAGACTGAAACCACTTCCCCACAGGTGGTATCAGACAGGTGAGATCAGCCTCCCTTCTCTGCATTCCCAGTGGCTACAGGATCCCCTGAGGAAAGGCAGAGCACGGCAGCTTGGCTTTGGCATCATTTCCAGAGGAGCCTGGATGGCCCTGCTGCCTGCAGGTCTGCTCCTGGGAGCTGCCCAGCCCCTCTGTCACCCACTGAACAGGTGAAAACACACCTGACAGAGAGGCAGAGGGCTCCCAGGGGAAATCTCCCTGCAAATTCCACGAAAAGAGGCACGGCAAGGGCAAAGGTGACATGTGAGTGCTCCCTCCAGCGCTGGCACTCTGGCAAAGTGCTTGGCACGAGCTCTGTCCTTACTAGACACCGGAGAATCCACACAAGAGGGGACACCTGGGACATCCCCCCCAACCAACACAAAAAGTCTGTGCACCGAGAACAAGAGCATTGGCATTGTTTGAATAAGCACACCCACCATGAAGTGCTCCGCGGTGTTCGGGGTTTCTTAGATATCCTGATTTTATAAAAGAAAGTAAAAGAAGAAAAAAGAAACAAGGTGAGAGAGAACACTATCATATTTTGTAGCAAGCAGGATACTGTGTGAAATCTTGGCCCAGTGAAGTGATAAAGGGGAAGCTTTCAGTTTGCTTAAGGGAAAAGTTACGAGCAAATAGCGAAATTACCAAAATACCACATTGCAGAAAATGGGTGCATTTAGGTTCAATTAAGCTGTAAAAAGGAAAATGGCACTTTAGCTTACAAAAACCAAGGGACACAGGGAGCTATCAGAAGCAACTTTACAAGATTTGTGTGCGTGAGGATGCTGCTTCACTGGACCAAGAAAGCTACAGTATGGGATAGGATTTTTCTTTTATCAGACACTTTTGCTAGATAGCTTTGTCCAACCTCAGAAACTGCTGCTCTGGCATTATGAAATAATCCTACATAACTTGATCTCATGAGCTTAGGAACACAGAAAAATAGCCATGCCAAATCAGATTACAGGGATCCACCTAGTCCAGAATCCTCTCCCTGACAGTGGGAACTAATGGACGCCTAGAAAAGAGTAAAAGACCAGGGAAAGCATACAGTGATAATTCTCCAAAACACTCTCCCAATGATTTGTGATTCAAGGACTTCCAGGACAAAGTTTATATCATGGTATCGAAGCTGCTCGAATCCAAATGCACAGATTTACACCCCCCCCTCCTCCCCCTTTTTTTTTTTTGATTTCTACCCCCATGAGATTTCTACCAGTCACACAGAAAAGGTTTCACAGTTTGGTGCTGGCAAGTCCAGCGTTCTTGCCACTAACTCAGAATGAGCTAACAGCTTTCAAGCCCAATGATGTTTTGTGTTTAAGAGCATCCAACACTTTTTCCTACGTAAAAAAAGTGACATGTGTGCTGAGGTGCTCTAAGTGTAAATAATTTGGGAGATTTGATTTTTAAAATCTTTCTTAAAAAAAAAAAAAAAAGAAAAAAAAAGCAAGAATCTGGCTGTAAATTGATATTAACATTTTTCAGTATATGTGTAAAACACATGTTTCAGAAGAATAGAAGAGAGAAACTGTCACTCACTGGGAAGCTTTAGAGCTATCTGGCTCCCTGGGAAACTGCATGCAACTATTCTGGTGTCCAAGGGTTTGACCAGTGAGTTTCCTCTTCCTGCAAAGAATGAATGCAGAAGTAATAGAAAGTCTGAGGGGGAAGATTTTAGCAAATGGCTAAAGATAATCCTATTCTGCCCACTCCAGCAGGTAGGAAGCAGGTGGTGGTGGTGGAAGAAAAAGGGTGGGAGAGGAGAAACGCCTCTGTGTCCCTCCCAGCAGCTGGCACAGGGAAGGGCAGGAGGCTGCACTCGGAGAGACCCCAAGCCTGGCAGCTCGGCCCAGTGAAATCCCTTTGTGTGTGCAGCGATGCTGACAGGTCACCCCAGTCCCAGCACTGCCACACAATGTCAGCACGTTCTGCTCTGATTCTCCAGGGCCTGCCTGTGGCTCCCTTTCGGGACGGAGCACGGCTCGCCAGCACTCGGGGACTGACACTCAGCGCTCTGGGCTTCACTAACACAGAAATCCCATATTCCCAGACAGGAACACTGGCTTCTTCAGCATCCTGCTTAGTTTACTATCCACTTTTCAGGGGGTTTTTTAGAAAGTTTTAATTTTCTAGTCAAATCGGTGCCTACATGTGAATTTTTTTACTTCATTTATTAAAAGAATTGGTAAAAGCAGGGATCAAAAAAAAAAGGCTTATCCTTACATTTTTGATGGCAAATTGACTTTGTAAGAGTCTACAGGCAGGAGTGATATATCAGGGAGTCCCTATAACTTTACTTAAAGCAAAAATTAGAAAGTGATCGAAAAGTTTTATAGAGGAGAGCAGAAACATAATTTTAAGCCTCTTAAAATTGCCTGAACTGTGAAATCAAGTAATGAACACTAGAAAAGGATCTGTCAGCGGGAATCAAAGCTTAGACTAGTCAGCATTTTCTTCCTAAACCTTATTATGGCAAAGATTTTTCATCTCTGCACTCTGTTCAGCCCAACAAATAAACCGACTTGACCTCCACCTGTTACCCGGTGAAGTTTGCTGTCATCTCTGACTAAACCCTTTTCTTTCCCTTCAAAGCCCTCGGCACCACTGAGAAGGTGGGAAGACACAGCTGTGCACTGACTCAAATTGATACCAGTTCATAACCAGACAGCGTTTCACAGTACAAATTACAAGCAACAGAGGAGAGAGGGGAAAAAAAAAAAAGAAAAAAAAAAAAAAGGGAGGAAAAAAAAATGTAGTGCCAATGAATTCTGGAAGGGGGCAACATTTTTCATCCATTTAACAATGAGATTTTCATAAAAAGAAGTTCTTTTTCTTTTTCTTTTATTTGTGTGTGATATTATGGACTAGCAGTTGAGGCAAGAAACATTTTGCTTATGCCATAACAATGAACCTGTGCTAACAGCACAGAGGAAGGACTGAAGAACATAATGGAAGCTATCTGTGCTGCTTTTGTATTTCACAAGTTGAATGCATTACACTGGTTCAAAGAGGTTCAGCTCCAACTGCATGTAGGTTTCTAGACTTAGGAACAAGTCGCAGCTATATAATGCAACACTGCTAAATAAAAAGAATTAAATATTATGGAACACAGAACAGCAGGAAATGTGTCATGAGGAAACCCGTGTAGCTGTTGCAGTCATTTCTTCAAACATATCATCGTGGCAAAACCGTGTGAGAAGCTTTCTAATACAAAGACATAGCAGAAAAAAGCCATTTCATATAAAGTTGGACTTCTCTGGGTGATTAATGCTACGTTCAACAAAGGAGACAGTGTCTGTCTAATTACATTAAATGCTTATCTTCTAGGGATTGGCAGGGTGTTTCTGCTCAATGTCACTTTTCATGACAATGTAATGATAGATCCGTTTACTTACCAGTGCCATTAGCAAAAATTGTACTGTTTTCTCAACTGCCCTCATATCATGAAAATATTTGATTAACATACTGCAGCTTATCTAATACTCTAAGCAACATATTCTGCATAGTTTTCTCTCTATTAAAAGAACAAGATTACAGCTTGTAAAATTTTTATTGCACTCACACAGAAATAAATGAATAATGTGTGATAATAGTTCAAGTATCTTACTAGTTCACAGAACAGGTTTATTTGACTTAAAATATTAACTTGTACTTAAAATATTAAGATTTTGGGGGAAACAAGCAAATAAACAACTCTGAGGCACTACTTCCCATCCAGGCTTTAGCCATTACTTCCTTTTCATTTCAGCACATCTTTTGAAGCTTTTAATACCTTAGGGGGGAAAAAAAAAAAAAAAAAGCTTTCATTCCTTTGCTGAAAAATAGATATGGCCATCTCCCAAGTCTTTAAAATTCACCACATCGTGAACTGACTCTTCGGAGTCATGCTACTGTGCCAGCATCCAGCAAACAATAACCCTCTGGAAGAATGTACCCAGCCAAGGCAGTTTATATAGTAACAAGATAATTTCATAAACTTATATTGAAGAGCAAGGCTGTGATGTAACATTCTAGCAGTATATATCAGCTACCTGATATTTACTAACAAGGTTAAACTCCTATCTGTTTGTCTCAGCACTCTTCATAATTCACTTTTTAATGGATGGACAGGAAAAGTCAGCAGTGTATGGCACAGATCATTTTTGAAATAGGACAAGACAGCTTATGGCAGTAGCTGCTCCAAAACACCCTTCCTGTTCCCACACAATCACATCAAGCCTAGACTTTGCAACTACAGTGCTTCAAATCTACTCATAAATCCTTTAGGGGTGGGTTTCTATTTCCAAGTAAACCAGCAAATTTGAAAAACAAAGAATCCTGAGGAGAAAGTGTCACTGTCGACTGCTGTCAACTGGTACCACGTAGAGAGCATCAGTTCTCAGCTCGTTGGGATGGTATTCCTGGGCAGGAGAAGGCACATGGGGAGCTGCCTTCCTTCCATGAGGAGTTAGGACATCAACCCCATTTTGTTACAGCTCCTCACGCTGCCGCGAAATGGCAGCAAGGACGCACCAAAAACGACTCGTACGAGGCATAAATCGACACAGCGATGCAGAATTAACCAAAACTGCCTTAAAATCCCTTGCAAGTGACTCTTGCAGCGAGAGGATGACACCACAGCCAACTGCCACATGCGACTCTCCAAATTAATAATGGATTTAGGATATTCATTCCCTGAGCTGCGAGGGTTCGGGGTGTGTCTGCAATTATCGAGATATAAGTCTGACACACATTATCCTTCTATCAATGTCATTTCCCTTAGTAGCCAACAGATTATCAGCAGCTTTGTGATATTCCAGGTGTCAAAGAAGAATTAAAACCACAACAATTGCACAAACAAAGGGACAAAAGATGGGATACGTGTTTCTGAGCCCTGCATATCAATTTAATATGTGCAGCTGACAATGATGCAAATGTCCTCGGGAGAGAGGCAGCAAGATCCGTGCCCAAACATACACACACCACTGTCAGCAAGATGGCAGGGAACAGAAGCAGTAGGATTCCCAGCCCAGGACACATGCCTCAGCAGGCAGAGCAACCCAACGAAACAATCCTCTGGTTGGGGAGAATTTTGGAAGCACCTGATATGGAAAAGGGCCCTAAACAAGCCAGATGGTACTTTTAGCTGGCAGCAGAAAGTAGGAGACAGCCAAAAACATTACAGCATTTCCCCAAGAGGCCAGCAAATCGATTTTTAACCATTTTTTTTTAAAGTGACGCTATGAATATGAAAAATAATGTTTCGATGCCTTTTTAAATCACTAATTTTATGAATAATATGCTTAAGGAGGACACAACTGGAAGAGAGGAGAAAGCAATGGATTTTGACTTTCCCAGGGTGGCTGTATATTTGACATCAAGTTTCTATTCAGTTGCTACCACTGTTTACTCAGAATTAAGTGCCAGTTTTTGTTCAGGGTTTTCCACATAACATTAAAGAGAAAAATCCAGCAAAAGTGGAGAAATAGCACTGTAAAACCACAATAGCACAACAGTTCACAGGGCATGAGAGAAATGCACTTTGTAAGCCTGCTTTGTCCTCCTAAAACCTTTCCCCCCACCAAATTAATGGGTTTCGGGATGATCATTTTTTAACAGAGGACAAACAATTTCTTTAACACTTTTACAAGGTACCATTTGGCAGGGGATTTGCATAAGAAACACAGCTGTTTGGGAGAATCTTTTAATTTTTAAAACCTCCAAACAGCCAGAATTTGCAATTCTGCCTGGATGACAGGGGTGTTTTCAGGGATCAATCTGATGTCAGATGTCGAACCTTCCCTCTGGCAGCCAGAAGCAGCTCCTTGCAAAGCAGGTTTAGGCTACATGCAGCCGAGGGGTTTCCACTCAAGGATGGAGAACAGAGGTGGGTTGTAGGGGCTGAAAGGGCAGAGCGAGGCAGTGGAGTCATGAGCCAAGTGGGACTGAGCACCACCCTCTGACTCAAAGCTGCCCCTCACACGCAGGATTGGCCACGCCCCAAGGAAGAGTCAGGATGATGCTTTACTTCCACTTGCTGTTATTTTGGGTAAAAGTAAAAGCAAGCCCTAAGACAGGGTTAAATCTGGACTACATCCAAAGTGCTTTCTCCTGTTCAGAGCAAGGTAGTGCATTAGTGTGCTGCATCATGGATAATACTCCTGGAGACAAACGTGGGCTGCTGCAATAAAACACTAAATGCGAAGAAAGATAATCCATACATTCATATTTTTCAAATCTCGTTGATTGTAAATCCTTATTTTTTTTTAAATAAAAGTATTTCCCTCCTATAGGTGGAACCTAAGACTTTGCCTCCAACCCTTGCTGATATAAAACAGTCCCATTTTTTCCCAGAGTGCTGCTCTTGAAGCTGAGGACTGCAGGTACCACCTCACTTGTCCAGCTTTTGGGGGTTCAAAGATCTGCGCGCAAATCCTATTGAGGCAAATGAAGACTATGCACAAAACAGTAAAACAGCCTATAATTTTCCAGCTAATTTTAGCAAGA
Source organism: Corvus cornix cornix (assembly GCF_000738735.6). NCBI lineage: Eukaryota > Metazoa > Chordata > Aves > Passeriformes > Corvidae > Corvus > Corvus cornix. The sequence continues at coordinate 2,712,293 of NC_046338.1, forward strand.
GGATCTCTAATGTTACGCTTTTTGGTGTATATAACACTAAAAATAGCAGTGGGCATTGATGTAAGGGAAGAGCAGAAAGGATGATGTCAGTAGGGCTGTGCTGGAGTGATGTGAACAAGCAGAGGTGGAGGAGGTTGTGGATCTCCTGCTCTTCCCTGAGCAAGATGGAACCAGAACAGAGCTGTAGCCATGCTAGATGAAGACACTGCTGAGGTTTAAGTTTCTTTGGAGCTGGAAATTGAAAGAACTTAAACATCATCCCTTCTTTAGGCTCTCTGGGGGGTCACTGCATTCACACCATGAGCTCTGGGGTGGAAGTCACAGAATACCCACTTTGGGCGAACACACAGCCGCTGTCACAGCACACAGATGTTCCTGCAGGTATAAGATGGCTCTGCAGCCACTCAGCCAAATTGTTACCTGAGCTAACAAGCTGCTAGATGGATTTCTGTGCTTCCCTGTGCTCGCTGACTGCTGCGGTCAAAGTGTTGGGGCAGCACTTGAAGGAAAGTAAAGAAAGTAACTGGGGAATGATTTATTCACTGCTTCTGGCAGTGAAAAAGAAAACCACTAAGAAGCATCCAGCAAAATGATCAGGCAACAGACAAAAGAAGTGGTTCTTCCTTATGCAGCACAGAGTAAAACTGGAACTTTCTGCCACGGGATGTTGTGGAGGCCAAAATAAAGCACGGGTTAAAAGCACATCTCTGAAAGGAAAGTTCACTGAAGGCAGCCAAACACAAAGATGTGAACAGAACCTCTGGCTCATGAAACCAAGCTGTTTGCTGCCAAAATCCATGAGGCTGTACTCTGAAAAGCATCACTGGATGCCTCTCCTGCTGTTGTTACCTTTCCTTAAGTGTCCACCACCAGCTCTTGTAAGAGACAGCAACCTGCATAAGGTGAGCCTTTGGTCTAGCTAAGAAGAGCCATTTGCTCCTCTCTGTGGGCAGATTCCAGTTTTTGTAGCTGGAATGTGCTGTACCTGGAAGTTGAGAAGCAGGAAAATTGCAGTAGGCATCCAGCACAAGGAAATTAGGGAGAATTGCTCCTCACCTGGGGCAGAAGCAGGGGCACATCTAAAGTCAGTGTGGCAGAAAGTGTGGGAAAGAGAATGGGAAAAAGAGATAAGATATGGTCTTCTTCCCGTACCTGGTCCTGTACCATCTTCTGGAAGTGTCCAAGGCCAGCTTGGAGGGGGCTTGGAGCAAGCTGGGATAGTGGAAGGTGTCCCTGCCCATGGCAGGGGGTGGAACAAGATGAGCTTAGAGGTCCCTTCCAACCCAAACCATTCAATGATTCTTTAAGTCTCCCTGTCTCCTAACACCTTTCCTTGCACCTTTTATCTTTGGGTGAAAATGTTTCCTTTAAAATAAAGCCTGTTTTCTCCTCTAAAGCCAAGATCAAACATGTGCAGGGAGTACAGTAGCTGCACTGTGTGCTAGGCACTGGAGTGATGGTTGTACTGGGAATGTTAATAAACAGTGCCCAGAGCAGAACTTCTGCATAAAAAAAGGGTGTATGTTACATCTCTCCCCCTCTCCCCTGTCTCATGCAATATTTACACAGCTGTGCTTTGTAAAAAGTGTAGGGGGGGGTTTATTATTATTTTTTGGTAATTTATTTACCTAAGATAGCCCAGCATCTGTTTTGGGGTGAGCTTCTTTCACAAAGTTTCACAGTTGCCTTGACTGATGCAAAAGGAGGTCATGCTCCTTACTCAGTGATCTTAAAACCATTTGTTTCAAACACTTAGACATTCTATTTGGCTAATTTCTGTTCTGTTCTGTGTTTTTGGTTTGTCCTCTGCTTGGAAATGTGCATCCCTGGGGGAACCGATCTGGCTAGGTGAGTATTTTAGTTATCTGTTTTATAAAATGCAGAAGTGCACAGGAATTTGCAATAATATGCATCATTTACTGGCTCTCAATATGTACTGTATATGGGCTCTGAAGATTACTAATATTTTCCAGCTGCCTCAGGAAAAAAAAAAAAGAAAGAAAGAGTTCAATGGAGTCATTGCAGTGGGTCCTTTCCCATGACTGCCTACACAGGTGATGAAGACTTTCCTGTGTCCTGAAGAATTAATAAGCCTGAACATTTCTATACCAGCAGCATACCACAGGAGATAAAATATTGCTCCTGCTTCCCAAACACATTAGAAAAAGCAAGTCTGCTGATCTCAAGTGCTAAGACAGCACATGAAAGGAATGTAGTCCATTTCCCAACCAAGATCTAATCTATAGGAGAGTTTATAGATCCAAGTAAACATCCTGAATTGGTCCCAGAAGCAAATAAGAAGACTAGTTCAATTTCTGGAAGACAGTTACACTACTTTTAATGTGTTTAATGCCATTTTGCAACTGAACAGCCCCATGCTGCACTATCAGATGATCTTCAAGGATCTCTGGGTCAGAGGAGACCTGTCTGGAGCTCACAAAGATACAGGTTTGACAGACCCCAGATCAGCAAGAAATGCACAGGCACAGTCAGAGGACCAGAGGAGCTTCTGTCTTTCAGAGCTCACCTGTGGAAAGAAAGTGTCTGCTTTTGTCTCCGTGCCAAGGAAGGTGGTAGCTTTCACTTGGTGTCAAAAGTGAAGCCCAAGCCACGTCACTGTCCTTGCTCTAAGCTACATTTTGTGGGCTGTTGTGGACAGAGGTTGAGGACTGCCCAGCCCTGGAAGTGCCCAAGGCCAGGCTGGATGGGGCTCTGAGCAGCCTGGGATGGTGGAAGGTGTCTGGATGGGACTGGATGGGTTTTAGGGTCCCTTCCAAGCCAAACCATGCAGTGATTCTTTGATTCTCTGATCAACAACAGGTGGCAACAAAATGTTGCTTGGCCACCAACAACATCTGAGGAAGGTCAGGCCCATGGATGACCAATACAGCACGGCCATCCCAGGAATCCCGCTCTCATTGGGAAGCCTTTGTCAGGGAATAGTTTTGCATGCACAGAACCCTTCCTATACGTCAAAAAAAATGATGCAGGTGATGTGAATTGTGTGTGGTGACAGGAATACCTCAGGTGACCTCCTGCTCGTGACACTGCACAGAAGATCTGCTTTCCTCTAGGTCACTGAGGTCAGTGAAAGCAGCACGTAGGGGTGCTGTTAGCACCAGGCCAGTTGAAAACAACTTTGGTTTGATAGCTACAGGAAAATTCTTTCTGCATTTTCAACTCAGAACTCCTACAACTCCAGCTCCATTTTAAAATGATGCATTTCCTGACATCTGGAATTAGATGCAAGAAGCAAAGCCACAACACTGACCAACCGCCCGACTTCTCCGGGCCCATGCTGAAGGGATGTTTTCCTCAGGGGATTACAGCAAAGCTGAGGCATGTGCTTCAACACTTGCATGGGATTACTAATTTTATTAAAAATGGAAAGTACAGTTTAGGCTGAACCCCAAGGCCAAGTCTGTTGTGTTGTCCAGTGTCTGGAAAAAAAATAAAAGGAGCCTTGGAGGGATGTGAAAACATCTAGAACTTTCCAATCTGAACTGACTTTTCGGTGAGCAGTTCTCCCCCCTCCTCCCACTTCCTTCCATGATTTGGAGGCAGCACTGCCAGCAGCATGGCATGTTGTCACAGGTCTCATGCTACTACGTGAATTGCCAAAGACAAGCTGAGCTATTGATCCAGTGGTAATTTGCTGTCAAAATGACTCTGTCTGCAATGGCAAATGAGCAATGTTAATCACTTGACTTGACGAATGCCACTGCAAAAGACTGACAATGCTCAAAGCACCACCATAGACCTGCTGCATTTTTCCTGGCTCCATTAAGTTCCTGGTCTTCACTGGCCTTGACCAATTAGAGTTTAACTTACCCATTAAGGTGCAGTTCTGGGAAAGTTCTGTTTAAAATAAACAACAACTTATATTGGTGAGTAACTCATCAGCTATGCAGCAGCCTGATTCTGATTGCCTGGCAGAGAAACACACACATTTTGTGCAGTATCTGATAAAAGATCTATAATGTGCTAACACAAACCTATCATGTAGCACCTGTGACTAACAGATTGTGATATCAAAGTCTTGATGCCTAAGTGCTCCTGTAAATGCATTAAACTTTTAGCGGCAGGAACTGTAGACTGCCAGTGACAAGGAGCTGATATGGTATTTCAGTAAAAGTTGATAAGTGTTATTGCTCTTAGAAGAAAAGAAAAATCTTATGTTCTTGAAAACCACTGGGCAGCTTGTGTTTTGATGGGATACTGTAATGCAGAGAGCAGGGATTCGGCAACACATGGACTCTGTGAAAAAAAAGACATTTAAGAAAAGCTCTGTATCCTACAGCTGCTGGAGTTCCTTGAAGTGTGTTCCCATCATACATTTCACTTCAAGCATCTACCTGTTCACTTGGAGTCAGCTTTTTAGGCGGCTGCACGCACGTGGGGCCTTGTTTAATTCTGTGTTAAAGAACGAAGTTCCTCCTGAACATGAGGAACAACTTCTTTCCTGAGCGGGTTGCCCAGAGAGGGTGTGGAGTCTCCCTCACTGGAGATATTCAAGACTGTGCCATGTGCTCTGGGATGACCCTGCTTGAGCAGGGAGGTGGGACCAGATGACCCCTCGGTGGTCCCTTCCAACCTGAACCATTCTGTGTGAAATGTTCCCACTGTCTTAAGATATTAAGTTCAACGGAGGAAAAAATGGCACTGGTGCCTGCTGGGAGATGTGCTGAGGTGTGTAATGAAGCTGCTGCACGAGGCAGGTACAGGCAGAACAGCTCTGGGACTCCCTGACCTCACACGCCGAGAACCGGCGGCAATTCAATGTCACATCTGGGAAATGCTGAGTAAATACAATTGGCAGGGATCCTGGATCTGGACCTCCTCCGGTCTAGGGAAAAGTGATGTTACCTAGGCTTTGTCTTTCTTCTGGAGGCCTATGAGTATCCAAATAGTTCAGGTCAGGGAAATCAATAAAGATCATGAAATTCCTGTGTCTAGTTATGATCCAGTGAAAACTGCCCACTGCAGCAAGCCACTGAAAGGTAGTGCCAGAGAATTACTTGACATTGACTGCTCCAGGTCTGAAGTTGAATGTTTTCCCAGTGAAAAGGGATTATTTTTCTATTCCTTATTTTGTATAATACATGGCTCTCTTGCTTTTCATCATATTTTCTGCAGGCAGTCCCTTGAATCATTGGCAGTAACGCAGCACAATCATTGAAAACTTTTCTGGGCTCTGAGTTAGTGCACGACATCAAGGCCTTTGATGAGCCCACAGACCTTTTGTCTGAGGACAGATCAGACACACTCTTCATCGCTGATGCTGGGACACACCACACATATTTTATCTTCCAGGCAGTGCCAGGCAACAACTGTGCTTAGGGCATAAAGAACACAATCCAGGATCTCCCTTATACCACTTTCTCTCGAATTTCCAAGATATAATTTCAAACAGAAATTGAAAACATACTCTTGTGGTCATCTGAACTATGCCTGAATGAGCTTTTCTGATGCATATGGCATAAATAAAAGTTCCTCAGTAAATATGGAGAAGTTTTCTTGCATGCTGAGGAGAAAGCCCATGCCAGATTTAAGAAAAGCATTATTGAAACAAGAGTTTGGTTGCATGCATGTGGTTGTTCCATAACCAGCCATGGGGAGAGGCACGGCACCATTAAGTTAGGGGTCACTGCCACTGCAAGGGAAATACTCCAAAATAAGATCTCAGCTCCTCAGTTGCATAGAAATTCCTCAGAAACTGTTTTCAGACGGTCCCATAGATGGTGGCATGGGAACAAGCAGCAGTAGCCCAGGTGGTTTAAAGAGCAATCAAGAGGCCAGCTTTAATGACATCGTTATCACCACAGACGAGTCCAGAGGTCTAACGGGGAGCTCTCGAGCTTTCTGCAGGTTCATATAAAACTATCAACATCCTAAGCCCCTGGAACTGTGGATATGTCTGTGAGCCATGCAGTGCAAGTAGTATTACTAATTCCTTAAGGTTTCTGCACTGAAAGTCTCATTTGGTTCCTGGTTTTCAAGGTGAAGGCACACAAAGGCCCAGCAGGGCGGGACAGGAATGGAATATCCAGGGTGGAACTGGGACAAGGGGATGACCAAGACATGAGCAGCCCCACCAGTCTTTCAGTGGAAGAAGGACCACAGAGCTCCAGCCATTTTGCAAACCAAGTTGGTCAAGACCACAACCAGAGCAGAGCTGTTTGTGCCCTCAAATACCTCAAGAAGTGCAAGGAGTACAAACATGTACCTTTCCTGGGATTACTGTCCTCTAAGGACTAAACTACCATGTGGAAATACAAGTAGAAGATCTAAGAATACAGGTAGAAGATATAAGTAAAGAAACAAGTGGAAGATCTAAGAAAAGAAACCAATAAGATACTCTGAATTTGCATCTTAAACATTTCTTTCCGTGCCACGCTGTAGAAACACAATGGAGGCAGACTTGGCAAATTCCATCCACGTGCTTCACAAAATGACTGATGGAGCACAATGCGAACATTACTCCTGGACTGGATCAAGAGAATGCATTAAAAAAATGCGTAAGTGGAATACAGATATACATTAACTCAATCTTTGCTTATTATGGAATTAAAAAACGTATACCTGTAATTATGGCTTACCCCCATTACAAGCAGAGCTGCCACAGAACTGAACACGGGCCAGCTTTGTGCAGGAGTTCAAAGCCAGTGTGATGCTGCCTTATTTTCTTACTAACATCATCTTTATCCTCTCTTGCCCCTCTTCTCAGTTAACAAGAGTTATGTACTGAAAGTGCTGAGATAAAGTAATGGTAAGGAGGATACCGCAAAAGGTATTTGAAAAGCAGAAGTAATTTACTACATGTCTGCTTTGTTTTACTTCCTAAGCCTTCCTGTTGTGAAAGGAAATTCATCTTTTCTGGCAGACTCCAGCCTTTTTAGGTCGGAGAGCTCCCCAGGAGCTTTCGAGTGCAGGTAAATGGATGTGAGCCTCAAAGAGTACAGTACAAGGAACATGGGATTAATGCTGGGGTTTGCTTTGGCTGTCACGTCTGACGTACAAGGAGAGTGCTGCACCCTCGGTCGCAGGAAGTATCTAAAGAACTAAAAGTCTAAAGAACACAAGGCTGAGTCCTTTGCTCATCACTACAACTCTGATATGCCACAAATGGGAAGGTCGTGCTGCTGAGGGGTGAAGCACCGAGGGTCTACACCCAGGTGGGTGAAGCACGGAGGATCTACACCCAGCAAAGTCTCCACATGAGACAGACATCAGGGTGCCTCAGCAGAGCGAGTAAAAGCTCAGAGGAAGGGCTGTGGATGGACAATAGGTGCAGCCTGTATCCTGCACACAGCGGGGACCCCGGGAGTAGGCACGGGGGAAGCATCCACTGCCTAATCTAAATAGCACACAGAGTGGTTTTGTCCTCTTCTGTTCTCCTGCCAGTTTGCACATATGTTCTGAGCATACAGCCTGCCCTCCAAAGACCACTTACAGGGGCAATCACAGGGAAGCAAAGCAGGAAGAAAGTATCCAAAAAGGGAATTTGTTCAAGAGAAAAAAATGGAGACAGATGTAGAGCGACTAGTCACGGCTGGCGGTAAATAACCCTCTGCCTGGAGTGCTCTCTTTCTCTAAGAGGAGCTCACATATTCCATTTCATATTTCCTTTCTAGGAAGTCAAATCTTTGTTTTCCTGGCATTTGTTCTTTTTCCCTCCTGTATGGTCTAAAGCTGTCTTCTCATTTTCCCTTTCTCTTGTACCTTTTGCTCTCTTTGAAGCGCATTTCTCCCATCTCCCTCTCACACAGACCTGATTTCCCTGCACTGTCCCAGGCCACACCTTTCACTACCATCCTCTCCCAGTGCTTGTGCCACGAGCACACGTGTGCTTCACACCTGCTCCAGGGTTTGAGTCTCCCCTCTTTCTCATGTGCACACCTCAAAATTAAGCAGATGCAACACACAGAGATGGAATACTCATCCTCTCACTCCCATAAACCTGTCAAGGCATATAGGCCAAGAAGCTATCTCTGCATAAATCTAAATCTCCTGTGAGGAAGCAATCTACTCAAAGGCAATAAAGGCAAAGGATGTATTATTATCTTTGGTGTGGATCCTACTGGGCTGGGAGGTTGGCTGCTGGCTCCTCTCTGAACTTTCCTTCCCAGCCAGAGCAGCCATCCCACAGACAAGTCTAAGCTTCCTTTCCTTGGTCTGATTTCCTCCTCCCGTTGTTTGGCCAGTAACCCAAAGGACAGGGTTTAATTATGGAGTTTGGAAACCTGGCTTGCACTACTCTGCCAGCACAGGATATAACTTCAGCCTGTCTTCTGAAACAGCATCATTCTGCACTGCTGATACCTGTGTTATCCCACACAGCACAAAATGAGCTGCAGGGAAGAAATGCCAAGTCAAACAAAAAGATGGGTTTAGTCTTTAAACTTTTACTGCAAACTTCACTGAGAAGAAAACAAAACACTGAAGCTCAGAGATTATTGTGTGCTAAAAACTGTGCCACCATTTTGATTGTAGATTAAATAAGCGGCAAGGCCTTTCTCTGGAAATAAAGACATCAGACAGGATGGATCTGAAACTGGTCCAGGCTCCAAAGCTCCCTCTCAGAGAGGAATGCTGTGAAAAGCCCACAGCTAAAATGGGATGTTAACATCACTTGTACAGCTTTCAGGTGACCAACTTATTTTCTAGGCAGATGCCCCACTCAAACATTTTACACTTCTGGAGGCGAAACCCCCATGTCAAACACAAAAGGGCACATGTTAGTTTGAGACCCAGGTGTGGTGTCTGTGCACAGATCACAGCAGGACGTGTCCCTCGGGGGAGCACCTCGTGCCAGTGACACACCACTGCTGCCCTGGCAGGGAAGGACATTCAGCACTGTTTTGTCCTTCACCACTGATGAGCTGTGGCTCTTCAGGTAATCCCTCTGTCAGCCGTGCTCTTGCAGTGACCCTGTTTTACGGAGAAGCTGAGGCAATGAATTCAGAGGACAGGCTGCTGGAAAGCCATGGCAGAAGCACTGGGGTGGGGCTGCGTGGATATAGCACAAGGATGGCTTGGAAGTGCATCCCACGTGGGCAGGACAAAGCTCTTTTTCTTCACAGCTGTGACAGTGATAGATGGCTTGGTGAATCTGAGCTATATCTAGTTGGTACCTGGCTACAGTCCCTGATGCTGCAAGGTGATTTTCTGCCATTTTACAGGCAAGACTAAGCAGAATCTGGGATTTTTCTATGCTAAATGAGGAAGGTCATGAGGAAGGAAGAACCTTCTCTTGTCTGACTTGTTCTTGCCTTTCTGAGCACCTCAGGAAGTTTGACATAGGCAGCTGTGCTTCCTCATGATGTGCACCCAGTGGTGCCAAGAGCAGCAGAGGTTCTTTAGAGGTGTAGGGCTTTGGGTACTTCCCTTGCCCAGCTCAGCAGCTCAGTGCCACCATCAAGCCAGGACTTGGATGAGCCAGAGGTAATGACCACATGTGGGGAAAACCACCAGAAGTGACAGCAGAATTAATAGCCAACCTCTGGCTGCTGCACAAATGGAGAACATTTGTCATCAACGAGTACCCCAAACTTTGGGGGGAGCTGTCCCCCAGCCTGACAGGGATGCAGAAGCAGTGACCCCATCAGTTTTTAGCCATCTGTGTCTGCAGAGCAGGTTGTGATCTCTCCCTTCCAGTGGGCACTGAGCTTTTGTCCGCGTTTTTGCCGCTCCGTGAGCAGAGGTTTAGTACAAGGTGAAGCTCTGCCTTACATCATCTGGAGCCTGGAGCTGATGGAGAGAACAGCCCCTGGTGCCTGTGGAGCAGGACTCCTCAGTGCAAACACCAGAGCCCTGGGGACGGCGGTGGCAAGGCAGTCACAGGGAGCCTGGCACTTGTCTGCCTGCAGGTCCACCCGCTCCTCCTGCCAAAGTGCCACATCTGCAGTCAATAAGGGCCCACAAGCTGGCTCCTCCTCATTAGAGGAAAGAGGGCAGCTGGCAGGGGATCCTCCAAGGGCTCCCAGGCACAGGAATCAGTCTCCTCCCAGTCTGGAATAGCCCAAATTTGGTGACTTTCTGGGCATGCTGTAAAGGACAGCTGTTTGACAGGGTCTCCAGAGAAAGCTGTGGGTATGTTTCCTACATGATGAAGGATATAGGTGGCTGGCCAAGTGCCCACAGAACTGATTTTAATGCTGTGCAGGTCGAATTTACTTTTCTGTGCTGTACAGTTCATTATACACAGTGCCCTGGACAAGCATGTGTTTTTTTCCAAACAAACGAAAACCATACTATTTTAAATCCAGACAAACAAGAAAGACCAAAAATACGTATTGCAAAAGATGCTTCACACTTTTAGAGGACCTTCTCAAACCCTGGGAGGCACTGCTTGCCTTCTTCTAACAAATAAGAGTTCTGTTATTTTTACTGGCAATAAATACTCAATTATTTAGCTGTAAGCAACACTGAGACATTAACTTCACCTATGCACGTAGCACTGACCCAGAAAAATATTTCCAATAGTATTAAGCACCCAGATGATCTCAGGATAAGTGATCAATGGACAGTTAAGTATGTAACATAACATAACCCAAAAAAAATGATCAACAGGAAAGATCACACAAAAAATTAACTGAGAAGAGGCCAAAGAGCTGCTTCCTCAATGTTCTGAAGTGTAACACCCAGTGATATCTATTTTGATATGAAGCCTCCAATCACACTTGACAGCATTACAGATTAATAAAACAACTCCTTCTGTAAGTCTCTTAAAAGTCATTACTAAGTTATCTCAAGTGTTGTATAATGCTTGAAAAGTCCTTCTACCTTATATAAGTTTAGGGATATTTATTTAAGCAGCATAACTGATGGAGCACAGCCCAGACAGGTACTGCTTTTTGCTAGAAAAAGCTATCCCAGAACTGAATCTGGACATTTTGACAGAAAAAGACCGCCTATCTTCTGCTGCATTATTTAAATACTTCAGATATTTGGCCAAAACACAGAAGTGACACACTACAGAAACATTCACAGCTGCAGGAGCAATAAAACCACTACCATATTTTCATAGACCGTTTCTCGGAAGTGACGAGATGTCTAGGACTGGTCACCTCTCTAACACAGAAATTCTGATAACAAAACAGAGCAAGTGGAGATGATGTTCTGGGGCTCTGGGAGCCGGGGCTTACCTGGCTCCACTTCATGCCATCCGCTGGACTGGCTGCCGCTGCCCGGAGAGCGCCCTTGGCTTGTGTAGAACGGCTCCTCACCAGGGCTGTCCATCTCATCCTCCACAGACTTGAGACGTTTTGTGGAGCTGAGAATGCAAAAAACACGTCATGAAGGCATAGCAAAGAAACCAAGGTGCTGCTGTTGGGGCATGCTTGAGAATAACTGGGCTAGGGAAGGTAGAACAGATTTAGGGCACTTTGGTGAGCTACAGAACAACCTTTCACAAGCCAAACCCCTAAGTACACATCCTTAACCAGACCAGAAGTTAGTCTGACGTTCAGGCTTTCACAGATCCAAAAGCAGGACGTTTTTCAAAGCACGCAGAGGTCAATAAAAAGGCAAGAATTTAATTTGCACTGCGTGATTCTCGCCGTTTGAATGAATACGGTTATGACACACGAGACTTATTTGCACCGCCAGATTTTTTCACGGCTAATTCTGAAAGCCAACTGTTTATCAGTTCAAACTTTTATTTTCAATCTTTTCAATTAGCCCAGACCTCAGTCCCATAAGAAGAAACATAGGCAAGGGAATGATGGAAGAATCCATTCCTGGTTCAAATGTTCACGTTATCCTACAACAAGAAGCATTTGACTCTGCAGCTGTGCCAGCAAGCACAGAAAGCCCCCAATGGGTATCTCTGGCCAGTGTCAGCATTAAAGAATCCCCCTGTGATAGATCACACCTCCCTCACCAGAGGCTCAGGACACAGAAGAGCCCTTTCAGTGGTCTCTGGTGGCCACTGGCTCCAGCAGTTCTGCAGGGAGAGGATCCCAGAGCCAAAGACACTCAGCTTGGCTCTGTTTTCCATAATGAGTTGCACAGACTGCATGGGGACCTTACTGAGAATTTCTCTTCTAAGTACTTTTCCAAGGCTGGGCCAGCTCACTTCTCTCCCCCCCCCTCCCCAAAATCTGTATTCTATTAAGACTTGAGGCATTCAAGAACAGGCTCCTCTGTGTAGGGGGAACACATTTAACAGACATAAAATCTTCCACTGCAATTCCTATTGGTTTAGAGCTTGCAGCCTCCCGACCCGAAGCTCTGCACAGGTAGGAGCTGGCGGGTGTGCAAAACCAGCTGGTGAGAAACAGGAAGAATAAGTCTTATGGTATGTGTGGAATGCAGGTTTGGCCATTCCTTAATTCAGAGAATTGTTATGTGTCAATAGGGGAAATTGTGTGCATACAATATAATTACCGCCTGATAATTCTGCTGAGTCTGTGTATTTAAAGAATTTTTTTTTTTTCTGACTGGGAACAGCCTAATGAGAGGAAAACAAACATATTACCAAGTTATTAACTACCCATGCTGTTTATAATTAGCTCCTTATCAGTGGTAGCTATTTGCAGAAGAATAGAAGAGCAACTACTGAGCTCTTAAGTAACATTAATAACCTCACATTTGCTTCTGGAGTCACCAGTAAATTCTACCTGAGAATGGTGCTAATGATGAGTGCTGTAGGCTACACAGTTTATAGGCAAGAAAGAAACAGCACAAAGTTTTAAACTGATGTGTAATGGGAATTGTAGTCACCGAGCTTCATAATGTGCACACTAAGTGCAAGACAGAATGTTCTTCCAATCACTGCAAACTGTAAGAAGTTACTGCTAAGAGCCTCTCGTTAAAGATTATTATTTTTTAAATAAAAACAACAGCTTTATTCAAACTACAGAGATTTTTCACACGTGCACTTGCTCACTGCAAAGCTGGTGGCACTGCAGGCTGAGATAAAAATGTAAAAGAGCTTTGGGCTGGAGTTAGACTTTCTTGTCATGTCTTTGAAATAAGTGATCTATTTTGGCTGTGGGGGAAAAAAAAATCAATCTGGTTCCTTAATAGTGTTCAAGACTACTCAAGTGACTGAGCTTGTTTATAAATCTAATCTCATGGATGATTAAAGTCAAAGGTAAAAAATAAAAAATATCCTTGTTTGATAGTTGGCATCTAAGCTGAAATCAAAATCAGATGGGGCAGTCATCTGCATTAGTAATTCAGTTTACCAAAGGCTGAGTCACAAACTTCTAAATGCTTTGTGAAAACTAAATGCTTTATAGACCAAGGTCCTAAAACAGTGTTAGTCTCACAGGTAACTCTTTTTACAATAAAGAGTATATGCAAGTCTATCTTAAGACTTTCCTCTCATCTCATTATGCTCCAAATTCTCTTCTGCCACAAGGTGAAACTCAACAATTCCAGTGGAACTTCTCCTGATACACCCAGATACAACCAGGAGCTGCACGAGTCCATGCAGCAGTTTTCCTTTGGGGCTTGTACACACTGGAAGAACTTTACTGCAATCCAGCTGAACATTCAGCTCTGTGAATCTGAAACAGCTCCACATCGTGAGGCCCCCAAACAGCTTGTCAGAGAATTTAATGGTTACTTTCCCAGATGAGTAATGATGCTGGCCTGGGTTTCCAAGGAACCTGGTAGTAGGCAGAGATTAAATTACCTGGTAGAGGATGTGCTAGGTAAAGACCTCCTCATCGCTCCTGGGCTCATGCTGTAGTATGAAGAACTTTCCAAATCTGAGAGGGAGAAATTAGGGCCTGTTCCTGCAGCTATTGGTGCTGGGGAAACAAAAGAGATTGCAGTCAGTAAGTCATGTGAATATGGCATGAATTGCACTTCAAAATCACTTTCTTCTTCCTCCTGAGTGTGTTTAGTTTCACAATGGGAACAGGTGGGATGTGGAAATTAGGAAATGCTAATGGTTCCTGGCATTGCAATCAAGAAGATGGAAATTTTATCAAGAATACAATGTTCCATGACATAGACTGTCTCTTACGTTCCTCCAAAGATATTATCATTATTTTTTAAAATTAAACAACTATGGCATGACTTTCTCTAAGTGCTGCTTTTCTATTAATGACTTTCTAACATTTAATGAAACTTGTTGCTTTTAGGACCACGTTGTCTCTATTGGCATGGTTACAGATAGGCTGCATCATCCCTGTAGAGTGCTTGGCAGGATCTATAAGCAGCATAGGCAGGGAAATACACACCTCAGGACCTCTGGGGTACATGTGATGCACAGCCACAAGCGCAGAGGTTAAAAAAGCAGGTGAGAAACTTGAGCTCTTTTCTGCCTAAGAGCATCCGAGCTTTTCCTCTGCTCTTCTCCAGCTAAATCAGAGCTAGAGACATATGACTCCCCAAAAGTTTTACCCAGCAGTGGGCTTCCACTCTTCACCCCATCACCTTATCCAGTACTGTAATTTTTATTGCAAGGGATATGAATCCCTGCAATTTCCCTGTCCTGGAGCATTGGTTTTGGAAAACCTCATGGATTTCTACACACCCTGGAATTTGCAGGCACAAGCCATGAACTCCATGGGCTGTGTTCTTCTGGGAACAGACAAGGAACAGAGCAGCTTAACGTTGAAGTCAGCAGAGAATGGATTTTGTGCCGAAGTGCCACTAATACAGCAAATGGTACCATGTCCACTGTGGCTGTTCCAGTGCTATTTACAGGACAATACAACTTCGGGGGCTGACAATTACAGATCACGATTTTCTCTCACATTTCAGAGCCATCTGAAAAAGGACGTCCTGCACAATAAAATGCACCAGCTTGGCCTGGGCTGTATTGTCTGAGAACCCTGATTCACAGCCACAAAGGCGAAGCAGTCTCAGTGCCACACAGGGATGCCGAGCCAAGTTTAATCTTTGGTCTGAGAATCTGGCCCATTTTCAAACATGAAAAAATCTTTCAGTCCAACGGGGAAGGAGTGAGGAAATGAAGACAGGATAGCTCCTATCACCCAGCTAACATGTCTGGGCTGGGAGTGCTGCCACTGACTGTAACGGGGCCAGTATTTCACCCCAAGTCTTAAGGAGCTCACAATGTCAGATTTGACAGAGGAATAATGTAACTTTGCAGCTGCCTCATCATCCCCACAAGACAATTAGTTGTTGTTTGGCAAGGATCTTTTAAGAACGTCATTGAGACAGAAAGGGAACAGCCTGGATAGCCACGGACTTTTAAAAGCCGGGGACGGAAAATGCACAACGCCATTAAAACTTGAGAAAATCTGGAATGATCATTAAAAGGAATTAAGTTGGGAAGTAATTTATGACAAGAACACTCAAATCCTTTGTTATCTTCTCTTAACTATCATATGCTTCCTGCACACTGGGTATATGAGAGGCTGTGTTAACTGAGGGAAAGAAAAATTAAGCCCAGTAAAATTAACTCGTTTTATCAATTTGTGCTTTCTGCAACAGCTTCCTGACAGCAGCTACAAGAGGCTGTAAAACTGATGAATTTGCATGGAAAAAGAAACCGGTGTAAGTAATTTGTGTAAAAGGTAACAGGGACATGGACTGCTATAATTCAGACACCCTGCAGATAGCAGACTGCTGCAGTGTGTGCAGTTATGGGTTAGAAAAATGACCACACTGCAGTCAGTCTGACTTGAATGGAAATCAATCATAAAGGTACTCTCTGCAGCATCTACTCCACAGTTTTCAGCAACTTCCTTGCCAAACAGATTTGTGCTCTGCAAACCCTTTCCTGAGCAATTCCACTGCACCCTCTGCCTCCCAAAGCCCAACTTAGAGTTTAAAGCACGCAGTTTCCCAAACAGGAACGTAAAAAGGCAAGCACTAAATTAAAACACTGTTTCTTTCTGAGGCACAATGAATTTCGTGGACATTGCCAGATTTATGAAACAATTTTATTCCAAGGAGATAAGGAAGAAAAACTGGTATATGGGCAACGCTTCCCTTCTTTCTTTCCCGTGCTGTGTTTATTGCCCTTTCCCCAAATCCTGGATATTTCTTGAGTTGGCCCTATAGGAAAATGGAATGTGTGTCCACAGCAGGGGTAGGGTAGGAACAAGGTATTGCTAATGCTGTGTAAACTCAGTGCAAAGCAGAGAGGGCTGATCCCTCAGGGGTTGCTGCCTGGGTAGCAAATAAGAAGGATGCTGTGCTGGTCACCAGCCAAACCACCTCACCACACTCAAATGCCAGTTTGAAACCAGAGGGTTAAAGAACAAAACTCACCTTTAACAGACACCAGCAGAGGTTAAAGTGCCTGGCTGGGCTGTGGGGGCCAGTACCTGAACCCTGTGGCAGTCCTTGCACAGGAGCCACCACCCTGACAACCACCAGCTCAAGGTCTCTGGCCCCAGAAGTGCTGTGGCAAAGGTTGCACAGGGCTGAGCTGTTCCAAAATCCCTTCTCCTGCCTTCCTGACAGTGCCTGTCTTCCACCAAAGCCCATTTGTACCTCTGCTTGCAGTTATTTGCATTTACTGCCATAAATCACAACAACGTGCTGGAGTTGTGGCTGCCTCATCCCTGGAAGTGTCCAAGGCCAGGCTGGATGGGGGTCTGAGCAACCTAGGATAGTGGAAGGTGTCCCTGCTGGAATGAGATGGGCTTCAAGGTCCCATCCAACCCAAACCAATCTGTGATTCTATGATTCCCAGCAAAGGCAGCATCTCTGCAGCGTAAGCAAAGGGATCAAAGGGGTGCAAACTGTGGCAAAACTCTGTCTAAACTAAAAACCTCTGTCTAAACTAAAAAACTCTGTCTAAAGTAAACCTCCTGATTGCAGCATATGACAATCCACCACACAACTTCCCTACCCCTGTTCCTACACCCAGGAACACGCTCCAGCCCCACACGGAGCAGCGTGGTGGGAGCTGCAGCCTCACAAACTCCAGGCAACAACATCAAAACCACACCATTCCTCCTGGAAGAAATGCTCTGCAGCAGAGTGACCTCCTGGCAGCTCAGGAACATCCTCCAAATGGGAAAGGATGTCAGAAACTGTGGCTGTGAGTCAAAACAAGAAATCTCCACCTTGGTGCTGTCATCAAGATG
Source organism: Corvus cornix cornix (assembly GCF_000738735.6). Taxonomy (NCBI): domain Eukaryota; kingdom Metazoa; phylum Chordata; class Aves; order Passeriformes; family Corvidae; genus Corvus; species Corvus cornix. Next base: position 2,729,320 of record NC_046338.1, read on the forward strand.
CCACCTGACCCAGGGCTCTGAGCTGGAAGGAGGTGAGAGGGAAGGATCTCTCTTTCTCCACACCCAGCCTGGAGCCCCCATTTCAGCTGCTGGCATCACAGAAGATTCCCTGTGCAGCTGGGACACACTTGGTGATGCAGGAGGAGCTGCTTTGCCCAAAAGGAGGAGGAAGAGGAAGAGGAGGAAGGTGGGTGCCTCTGCCTGACACTTTTCTACTCCCAGGATGCAGGGCAGCATCACCCTGCTCCCAGCCTGCACCCTCCAGCTCAACGCCTCACCCGAAGTGTCAAGAAAAATAATGGAGAAATTAAGAAAAAGCCCTCTGACTTAACCCAATTGCAATATTTATTTTGAAAAAATTACTGAATTACAGAACAGGAAACCCACTAAATAAAACCAGCCAGGCTGGCATTTGTCTCTGTTGGAATAGAACACTTTCTTTAAGCCATGTTAATATTTAGCCTCTCTTTTTTTCCCATTTGTATGTATTTATTTTAACAGAGGGGCTGGGATGTGACCAAGATCATTACACGTGTAACACTGCAGTGAAGTGATAATGTGTTTAGGGTTAAATGGGAGAAACATGACATTTGACTAATAAACTTTTTCCTGTGTTGTGACTCCATAAACAAAGGGAAACACACTGTGCTGCTGCTGCTGCTGGGAGGAAAGGGGAGCTGGGTGGTTTTTTTTTTTTTTTTGCAAGGCCTTTGTTTCCTCCACACTGTATCATTAGATTCAAAGAGGTTTCGCCGAATACAACAGATATGAAATGTGTGATGTTCATTTTAAAATTACAAATACAGCCTGCTATTGACCATCTAATTATGCTGAGTTCCATTTATAAACATAGCTAACCACTAAGTTTATAGAGACTTTTTGTGCTGCTTTAATAGGATATTGATCGAGAGCAAGGTTTGAGTGGACTGCCATTGAATTGTGTAATGGCATACAAAAGGCAAGGTCACGGCAACTGTTCACTCTATGCCTGCAGTCTATTTTTTATTATAATCTTTTTTTCTCCCTCTCATACCCAAGCCCACACAGAGAGTTTTGGATAGCAGTGCTTTGCTAAGGAATATAGAGTATCTTTTTAAACGTTAATTTTCGTGCTGCTGACTTTAACTGCCTTCACTACTGTAGTGCTTAGTACAGCAGAAAACATACGGGCTGCAGTTCAGAGAGAGCAGCTCTGTCACACCCCGGCTTGCACACACACGCTCTGTGAGGAGGGGAACAGCCTCTCCTGCTCTCCTGGGCTACAAGAAAGCATGCACTGGCCAGCCCAGCCCCTCCACAAGAGCCAAGGTGTCCCACACCTTGCCTTGCACGTGCTGGGATTCACTTCCCCTGCGGCCTGTTTGGGCTGGATGAGAGGCGCGAGGAGGCTGCGTTTCCTCAGTCGCATCCGCGCTCCGTGCCTGGAGTGCTGGCAATCCCTCTCATTCCCAGCCCTTGCCCTCATGGCAAGGACACTTCAGCCCCTGCCTCCATCCCCAAAGCTCCATCCCCAAGCCTGGCATCTGCTCCATCAGTGTGGCAGGATCCTGAGCTTCCCAAAACGTCCTGCCCACAGAAGCACCTGTGGAATTGTCTAAGTGTTTCAGGGATAATTAGCTGGACCATTTCTGTGTGTACACAGGAGCAGTGAGGAAGTTTGTGTGCTTGTGGTGCCACAGGCTCATCAGAAGGATTAGAAGTGCCCCCACTGCTCCTGGCAGCTCCTCCCTGCACACAGCACACGTCGAACCCAACGTGTGGCATTTTCAGGCCAGGGTGCAGTCAGAATTCCCTTGTTTATCAGCACGAAGAATGATGTCATTTTGACAAATAACACGCCACCAAACAAATATGTTTGATTTGGCTCTAGCGAATGTTCATAAATCCTAAATCTTTCTTCACATCCTGGGCAGTGCAGTTTATCTGGCTGCTTGAAGGACCTCCAAGGGAGGAGATCTTCCCAGCAGCTCTCTCTGCACAAGAGCACATGGTGCAGACTCAAAGCCACGAGGGGAATGCATTCCCCATGCCTTTCTCCCTGCTCCAGCCTGCCATGACCTCCCAGCCCTTGCCAAGGGAAGGGGACACTTGGCACCACGGCCACCCCTCTGCCAGCACCTTCTGCAGAGGGTCTTCTCCAGTGCCCTGCGATAGCTGCCCACAGCCTGTGGAATATTTTCCTAACAAGGGGAGAAAAGGAGGAGGTTTCACTTGGCCAACAGCTGGCTGTCAGTTCCCAAACCTGTCCATCTCTGATGCTTCTGCCTCTGAGCCTTTTGTTGTCAGCACAGACCTCTCCAGAGAGGGAAGAATGAAGCCTCTGTTATCTGGAAGGGTCTCCCCAGTATCTGGGGTGACAGACAACACTTAGAGAGGAGCTCACACCCTCTGCCTGCTAATAATGGAGGAGAACTGACAGCATGAGCTGCAACACCCACATCAGATGGGTTGGAGAGGAGTCTTTGTTTTCTCAGATGCACATCTATGATCTCTTTTCTCTGTTTTACTAGGCTCTGCAACACTCAGCAGCTGGGCAGCATTTCGAAAGAAAATCTGCATCTATAGGACTGAAGAAAGCAAGTTTCTGTTACCAACACAGTCTAGACTTGTTCAATAGCTCACAGAAAGTGTGATGATCAGCACTGATAGGCAAGATAGATAACAGTAACAGCTGACCTTTCACTTGATTAATTCATTCCCCAAATCTGCATGATGAAGACAACTGCCTCTTACTTGAGACTCCTTCTCATGTGGACCTCTGGGAACTTTACTATATAAACCTGGCACATAATTGCTACCCACAATATTTTGTAAGATTAATTTTAGATAACAGGCCACGCCCAGTTAAAATTTTTGGGGAACTCACGTATTTCCATCATTGTATTACCCAAAGCAAGCATTGAAAATAAAGTAACAGTGGGCATAGATAAAGATGACCTTTTTGGAAAGAGGACTGGTCTCAAATCAGGACACAGGAACACGCAGACAACCCAGAGAGGGTTATATTAACTTTAAAAGACCTTGCCTACCAATTTAGGCAAATATGCAGCAATTACCTTGCTGCTCTGTTATGTTAAATAATTCTTTGAATATGATCATGTGAATTAATACTGAGTTTTCTGGGAATATGCTGCTAGACTTGACACTAAACATATCCTACTGGGTAGCCAGGGCATGTCAGGCTGTGGGCTTCTCAGACCTCATAAAGTAAACAAGGTTAAGGCTGGTCAGTACATGTCTGGGGCATCTCCAAGGAAAATCCAGGGTGCTATCAAAAGCAGCATAGCTAAATCAGTTGCTGGCACTCTTCCCTCTGAGTCAGTTTTGAAGTGATATCCCGATATGCTTTGGGGACACTATTTTTGGTAGAGGTGCTGGCTTGTAGACAGGATATAAAACGGAGGTCTTGACCTCCCAGGATTATTAAAGAGCCCATGAAAAACAGTGCAAACCCCCGTGTCTGGAACAGATAAAAGCTGAATCTTTATATTTTTCCCACCAACACCTTCTTTCTTATTTCTAATAAAGTCCATGCTCTTTCTGCGTGCAGGTGCCCCATCCTTGAAGGTGGTGCACGTCAACTGCAAGCAGAGGGAACATCTCAGACACAGCTCATAATTTGCGAAACATGCTGAGTGCTAGGATTTCTGATACCCAGTGTTTCAGTTTAGTTACAATAAAATATCAGGGAAAATTAATAAGCTTGAAACACGATGCTCATGAGGTCAGTGCCAAGCTCTGGGGGAGGCTGGGAAGGCTCCAGGCAGGAGTGGGGCACTTTCCTAGGAAAAGTGCACACATGGAGCACGGCTGACAGAGTCCAGAGGCAGCTCTGCTGTGCAGGGCTCCTACAGCCAAGATAAGATTGTGGTGAAGTGGGATGCCTTGCAGAGGGGGAGGGTGAATCCTTTGGGCTTCAAAAGCCTCATGCTGTCACACTGAAATGAAGTGACATAACACGGAGACGTTCAGATCCTGGTGACAGCCTGGGTTTGTCCACCCTGGCTGCAGGTACCAGCCAGTCTGTGCTCTCTGGACAGCCAGTTAGATGCCAAAGCCTCTGCTTAAGCACTTCAGCAAGTGAACTGATTTGCAAATGTGCTGAGCACTCAGCAGCTCCTCTTGACTTCTGAGTCCTCTTAACTTTGCCCTTCTCTCAAAATTCCCACCAGTTGTCAGGGAAGGAAGCTCAGGAGAAATGTTTGCTTCAACATTTTTCTCTCTGCCTCTCTCCAGGGCATATAGCTCTCATGTATATCCCACTCATCATGCTCTCCTTGTGCCATCCTATTTTTGAATGTAAAGCCAATTTACTAGCTAGTGTCTTTCCAAAAGAGGAAATAAACCAGGAAAATCCTCTGAGAAACTCTGTGTTCTGACTCAAAACCACAGATTTTCTACTAGGTTTGTGCCAGTTAGAGATTCCAGCCCCAGAATGACTTAAATTACATGCCCAGAACCAGTACACAAATAAATATTTCTGCTATCTAAGAGAAGAACCATTTTTATCATTTAAAGACTGCACAGCCTAAGGTTTTTAAAGGGGCATGTAGTTGAGGGTTTCACCTGGAGCAGTGGTGACTGGTGACCATCTGATGTTATCCCATAGCTCCCCTCTAGCTGGAGAAAGATCACAGACTGGTTTGGGTTGGAAGGGACCTTAAAGATCATCCAGTCCCACCCCCTGCCATGGGCAGGGACACCTTCCACTATCCCAGGGTGCTCCAAGCCCCATCCAACCTGGCCTTGGACACTTCCAGGGATCCAGGGGCAGCCGCAGCTGCTCTGTGCCAGGGCCTCACCACCCTCCCAGGGAAGAATTTTTTAGATCCCTAAAGAACTTGTTCCTACACGCCTGGCTTAGCAGCAGTGTCTCTGCAAGACCCTGTCCATACTCCTCCCTTGGACTATCTGGATTATGTCATAGCAAAATACAATCAATGCACCTTTGATCAATGGAACAGGGTGGTGGCAGGTACTCTTAATTCAGTGTTGTTAGTGAGTATTGACAAGCCTGTAATGATCATGCTGCAGCATGTCACTCATGCTGGGGGCATCAGCACTCTTTAAAGGTCAAAACCCAAACCCTTCTAGAAGACAGAATTCCATACAGTTAATGGAAAACGTGGGCCTGGGGAAGTCAGGATGTGTGAGATTATCAGGGCTGAAGCTGGCACTGTTGTTGGCACTATTAATGACTTCAGCAACTTGCAGGTGCACAAACCCCAAATTCAGAGAATATCGTGAGCTGGAAGGACCCACATGAATCATCAAAGTCCAGCTCCTGGCCCTGCACTGGGACAGCCCCAAGAATCACACACACAGGCAGGTTCACATGGCATAGATTAACACAACGTGAAAAAACAGCATCAGAAAATTTCCAGGCTTATGTGCACAGATCAGGTAATTTCCAGAGGTCTGGTTATAATACAGCCCTTGGATCCTCCCAGGGATCCATGGGAAGCTGATTTCTGTATGCATTTATCTGCACTTTGCCCATTTTCAGCTGGGTGCCAGACAAGCCTATCAACTTGCACATGCGAGTTTGCAGAATCAAATTATTTATCAGCTTACTTTAAAATTCTGCTTTTTTTATTTTCGCCCATTAAAAGAAGTGGCACATAAATGCTGTCTACTGGCAAGAAGAGGGGAGAAAAGAGTCCAATTTTCAAGATGCTGTTTCTGAATTGAGGAAGGAAACAATAAGAATCAAAGGAAAAAAAAAAAACCACCTTGAATTGAATTGCAGAAACCACATAAACTGGCCACAAAAGGATACTTACTTTGTGAGACTCTTACTAGCTCAGTCACACTGAAAACACCTGATGTGACAAAACTGTCCTGGAAGCCCAAATGTCCTACAAAACAAACAGAGTGAGAGAACTGCGATTAGCTTTAAGCATTTAATGACAGTATTCTCAAATACTTTACTTTCATTTAGAGTTAAAATGTGACATCTAATTTCCCACTTAGCAGTAATTATTGTTTATGTAGGTGGGTAACCAGTCATACAGCTATGTAGGCTGCTTTGTGGTTTCTATCTAGAGGTTAGGAAAGCTAACATGACACATCAGCAGGGAGATTTTTACATGTTAAAGCATCTCAACAGGAAATCTGAAACAAAAGAAGACTATTTTAATAAACGGTTACCTTGGATGACCCCTAATGACTTCACAACTGAAATGAAAATACTGTACCTAGGAAACAGACAGGACAGCTAAGTTCCATAATCGTTTTGAACGTTATTCTCTAAAGAAACATCTGATCAGGATTATCTACCCATTCATTCAAACAAAACAAGATTTAAAGATGTATTCTTCATTTTTCTAAGGTTACACTAGGGGGATCTTAAAAGAGCAGATGGTTAAAAAAAATTTAAATTAAGGCCTTTTCAACAACAACAACAACAAAAATTCTAACATTTAGAACTAGGTTTTGAAAAGAAAAATAAATCTCTGCATAAGAAAAAGTAATAACATTGAACTGTGGACTGTCTGGAGGAACCAGGGCGGACGCATCCACGCTCGCCTCCCTCGTGCGAGGAATGCCTCTACACTTGGTATCAAAATGTGATGGCACTTTACATAACAGTATTTTCCTTCTTCTCTGCAAACATGCCTACCACCAAATGTTCATTTAATTTTCACGGGTATGCTCAGTGACAAAGGAGCGGCCGGGCTGCAGCCCAGCGCGGGCGCGAGGGCCGGGATACGGCAGCTCAGGCGGGACAGAGCCGGACCTCAATTAGAGGGAGGGCTGCACTCGGCCGGCCAGGCTGACCTCCTGCTTTGGAAATCAGGGTCACAGGAGAAATCGCAGGATAAAGGGATTATTAAAAGAACTGTAAAGTCCTGCTTGCCCACAGGATAAGTGGCATACCTTTTTAGGCTGTCCTACTTAGAGTCACTGATTCCGGCGCACGCACACATTTATTATTGAATGTTTTGCAGGGGCACCATCTGCTCCATCGTTAATTGTTTGTCGGGCTCAGTACGATTTCCCTGCATTCCATATATTCTCCTGCACCCCACGCTCATCCCAGGAATACCTGTGCACCTTTCTCTAGTGACCAGAGCAATAGGACTAACAGCAGCTGCAGGTTGTACTCCTGGCTTTTTTTGGGGTTGTTTAAACAAACCCAGCATTTCTACCTGTGGAATGGGATGCAAAAGGAATACATCTTCTGTACAGATCTACAGAGGGTGGAATGTCAGGCAATGTGTCAGGGAAAGGTTTGAGAGAGATCTGGAGGGAGATGAGCTGTTCACCTCCAGCCAAGATCTCATGGAATTCTGCTCCCACACAGAAGAAGTTCCCTCTTTCTCCTAGGAGCCCACAGTGCCAGATGAACGCAGTCTCTAAGCTAACAGACTCGAGACAAGTTTCTGCATCAGGCATGTTTTTATACTCCAGCAATAATGATGAGTTTTCAAACTGTGTATATGTATATCTTTGGGCATCCTTGTGTATGTGTGTATACATATGTATTATGTACACAAACATATAAATATACACAAATCTGTCATGCTCCAGCTGTAGATAAATGTACTATAAAATATTGAAATTGATGCTGAAATTCAACACAAACAAATTCCTCAATCTGCAAACAAGGTTTTTATTTACATCAAGAGAATAAATTTTTCTCTACTTCAAATGAAAAAAAATGTTCTTACAAGCTTTTATTTTTCCTTATTTTCAATTTAGAAATAGCTCCCAGATAGCAGTAAGTGCTTTTGCCTGATCTGCTTTGTATTTTCCCACAATAAAGGTGATGACTACCTCATTCTGCTTTTTAGAAACAGTTGCTGCCCATACACAACGTTTGTTCACCGCCGATTTCCCAAGTATTTTTAATATGAAGATCTACTTTTCATATGCTGCAGCAGACCTGCCTATTGAATTAAATGATCTGTGAATTAAAAATAATTCTCCTAGGTCTTCACTGAAACCACTCATGTGCCTAAAATTAAGCATATGCTTAAGTGCCTTGCTGGATCAGGGCCAGGATGCTTACTACTCCGCAGAGCCCTTCGGAGGGAAGCCAGTCTATGCTATGTAACTTCTCACACTGTGCTCATCATGGCAGTATCTGAGCAACTTCCAGAAGTGCATCCAGCAATGCCACGAACATCTGCCACGTGCTGTTTTTTTCACAGCGCACCACACTGGCTCTGCTCTGGTGTCCACTCCCACCTGCATTTCTCAGGCAAGTTCCCGCTGCACAGAGAGTGAAGGTGAAATTTAAATATGGAAGGAAAAAAAAAAACCTCAAATCATAGCCATGGTAGGATATTTGGCTGATTTTTTAAAGGGAATGTCTAGAGCCCTTTGGAATTACCCAGTGAAAATGTGATTGTCGCAAGGCGAACCACATTACTTTAACCTGTCATACACAGGTAAAACCAGAAATGAAAGTGCCATTTTAAATACATTCTAACTCTCAGGGCATGAGAGAAGATGAGTAAGTTATCTTGGGCATGCTGATTTCAATATTCCTATCTTGGGTGCACCTGAAACGTCCACTTACTCCTGCAGGAGCCTTCCTTATAGGAGTACATGTAATAGTAATCATTAAACAATAGCGTGGTTAGATTATCCTCCTTCAATACTGAAAATAAACATTTCACAAATGAAAGGTGAATTTCACAACTCTCCAATTCGGTATTTACTTATAAACATTAGGAAATTGGGGGCTTGTCTTGCCAATCATTAATAATACCTTCATACCTACAAAAGCCATGTCCTTGGCTTAGAGCTGTATCATGAATATATTTTGATGTACGGTTGGTCTGTGAATTTGCAGTTCAGTAGAACTCCATGAAATTTTAAAGGTTTGCCTGGATGGCTCACACTGAAAAATCCAGGCCTAAGACTCTCATTTTTGCTGAGCTGGGGTAACAGTGAGAGAAGAAAACAAGGGAAATAGTACAAAGAACCTAAGTGTGTAAAAGAAGAATTACTGGGAAACAGCAGCATTGCCAAGAGATGTGAAGTTAACATTATTAACTGGGGTCAAAAGGCAAAAACTTATCAATTTGGCTGATTCACTTAATTTTGAATGAGAAGGAAAATAGTTATAGTCAAGCAATTACATATGCAGATGTTAGCATTAACGAGCTCCTGTACTGAAAAGATGATTAAACATTCTGAAAGCTCCCAAGATTTACTTTTCATAGGGCACTTTACTGGAATAATTGAGCTGTGATAATTTTCCTCAATATCCAAAAGACAGGACATTGAAACTGCTGTGTATGACAGGTTATGTCTGCAGCTTTGTGCAACAGTCACAGTTTGGTAGCAAAGCAGCTGCTCAAAATGAACCTTGCAGGGTTCCTTCACTCAAATTTTGGGTACAAATTAAGACACGTGGCTGGCCAAGGCAGGCCCTGACTCAGCAAAGCTGTTGGAGCACGTGCTTCATTTCCATCACATGCCTGACTAAAGCACGTCCTCACTGCCCTGCCAAACAAAGATGGGCTGACAACCTTAAGGAGGAATTAAAATAAAAAGTTGATTCATTCCTTCAGTCGAGTCTAGGGGCAGGTAGGGCTTAGCTCATCACCTAAGATCTCACTTTGGCCCACAGAGATGATCATCTTTCCCCTAAGGGGGGAAAAACCCCAGGATAATAAGACCAAATTGAATAAAGCAGATCAGGGTGGTAACTAATAAATCATTGTGCACAACAGCAGAGTGTTATTGTACCAGGTACCCATGGAAAACATCTTCCCATAACTTGATGGCTGCTTCAACTGGGGAGAAAATTTGCAATGCCATTTACATATTCTTCTTTTGGATCCCAGCAAAGAAGCCAGAAGAAAAGGCTTCAATTGCTGAAGCCTAATTCTGATCTCTCTCAAAGAAGTTTTAAACAAACCTTTCTACACTGATCAAATAGAGTTTCACCTCATTTTCTCCTAATTTACACTGGCAGAGGAGAAATCAGGATTAGGACTTGTTGTCTAGTGCTATTTGTTTTGAATTATTAAGCAAACATTCCTATTTCAATGAGTAAACGTGTACAAAGGCAACTAACCTTCGTCCTAAAATCGAGTTTACAGGGAGAGTATTGTCTGCTTTCCCAATTAATGCAGTAAAAAGGAGTCTCAGACGTTGAGCTACCAATCAAGAGCTTGTGTTGTAGCTTGAGAAAATCATGACTGATGCAATTACTTTTATGTAGAAAGTCTGAATATAGTCTATAGGTTAAAGTTCATCGGGTTATTGTTCCTTAATTGAATATCTGAAGATGTTTTCAAGGTGCTCAAGGTATTACTGTTATTTAATTAGCAGGCTTCCTCGTGCAATCCAACAGTATTATTTTTGCTATAAAATAGTTAAATTGCGCCACAAATATACAAGGTATTTTCTAAACAGAGATACAGCTGGTTTCCTGAAAGCTAATAAATAAAACCAGGAGAGAGTAACTCCTTTGAAGATGGAAAAATCCAAATCCAGTTATTTTTCTTCCACTACAATCTGTGTGACAATGTATTAAGCTTCAGAGAACAGCTTTTTGGGAGACTTTGATTACTTTTCAGTGTTTCAAAATTACACAAGTCCCCCAAACTAGCACTGAACCCATTTCTAAAGCTTTTTTTCATGTTTAGCATCTCGCTATACATAGCCATCTTAAAACCTTAAAATAGTAATAATCAATTAGGGTCTCAAGCCTATTATCTTAACCAAATGCCTGATTAAAAGAAAAGCCCTCTCTGCTCGAAGTGCAACTTGATTCCTTTTGGTTTTATCCTCTATCTAGATAATCCCATGTTTCACAAACAATGCGGAGCAATAATGTTGATGAGAAAATTAATGTCTGTATCACACAGCACATGCAGGCCTGGAGAGAGGGGATGTTATCAGAGGGAACCCGGCTCACCCTGAGGACTCCCAAAAGATTAGCTGAGGAGGATGGGGGTGAGGGAGTTACTCCTAATCTGCATTCACCAGCAAAAAAGAAAGGACTGAACATGCGTGCTTCAGTCAAGACCTTCATAACATTTACACTCTGCTTAATTGGAAGGTGAGTTTATCAAGGCTGGGCTGACCCAGCTGAGGCAGCCCCACCACTGCTGAGAAATAGCTCAGCTCTATCCCACGCTGGAAATACAAAGCAAGATCCAGGGGGCTAAGCCGAGTATCTAAAAAAACTAACTCCATATCTAAAAAAAAATGGAGATTGAAGAGACCACCTATGCCAGCCACAGTACTCTGTCTAAGGGAATGTCTGTGCCAGTCCGATGGCAGACAGCTCCAGGCTGGGATACTGCATGTTGCAACAATGAAATCTGCATTTACCAGCAGCCCCCAAATACTGATCACCGGAGCTGCCATGGTGGCCTTCTTTTAACTGCCTTGTACAAAATGCACTCGTCAAATTTGTAAATGATAAACCTTTAATGGTAAATTAGACCGCATTTTTAATTCATGGACATTTTATAGAAGAGTTAAGCAAGACATTATACATTGCAGGTGATACAGAAACATCTCTCGTTCCCTGACAAATGCTCCCACTCCTATTTTCGCTTGTTATTTCCAATTTAATTTTAATACCACAGCAACAGCTCACCTTGGACAAATTGCACATTTTCTTATGGAACGACTGCGGGGCCACATGCCACAGACGCTGTTATTTCCCCTGGCTCGCTACCTGCCTTTGGCCAAGGTTTTAAGAAGCACCAGAACTTTCTTTGTGGCCCATAGCAGGATGGATTAGACCGTCCAGGGCATGTCGTGTTAGTACAATAGAGGAACACTTTTAAGACTTTAAAGTCATGTAATACAATTCTAGGCTGGATCTTTCTTGTTAAAAAAAGTAGAATGGGAGTGATTGAAAGAGAAAAGGGCCAATATTTGACAACAGAAATCAGCATAACCTCCTAACAGCGGCAGTCATGGATGACTGCCCTTTGACCCGAGGAGATTATGTGGGATTTCAATGACAACAGCTGGAAGTGAGCATGTGAGAATAGAGAACACAGATCTGAGGCCTCCTACAAAAGACTGCACAATCCCTGCCCAGATCTGAGTGTTGATTAGAAATTGTTTCCTGGTCCTGGCTTAATAGACTGTGATAATGAAAGTTTTGTTAACCCTTCACAATATGCAAAACCACTGGTAAATGATTTGCCTTTTTGGGTTTTAGCTAAAAAGTCTGTAACCAGCAGACAGTGAAATTGTCTGTCTAAAACTACTTGTTTTTGTGGGTGCCCAGAGCCCAAGTTCAGCTCCTTTTCCATATGGTTTGTGGCCGCTGGGAATCAACGTCTGCTGGGGGCGGCTTGGAGGAAGGATTCTCACCCTTCCCTAAGGAACCCACCTGACCAGGGGTCCTCCAGAGGTGAATCAGAACACAAATACATGTGTAACCTCTCCCTGCATGTTACCATTCCTACTCACGGCACTTCAGAATCTCTAATGAGAACAATGCCTAATTATTCTTTTAATATTTATCATATTGAGCTTCAGTCTGGGTTGTGAATTAATAAACGTGGACCAGAGCAAATGTGGCATCAGGTGTGTCACCAACAGCCTGATCCTGCACGGATCCACCGCAGCCTCAGCTCTTAGGAGATTCAACTCATTTTATATTTAAGTGCAGAGATAGGGGAATTAATGGAAACTTATTACCGTTAATGAACCGATTACAGATTGCAATCAATCACGTCAGGTTTTGTCCAAGTGGTGGCACACGGATAGTTCCTTTCTCTTGAAGACAAAGGTCTTCTTGAAACACTGAAAGCATTTCAATTCATGTTAAAGCCCTTGTGTAATGGAAACCATTCCAAGATCTAAGATGTCTGGTGTGGTTTTTCATTTCTGATGAGTCCTAACATCTCTGGGTACTTTTCAGTACTTGCGTGTGTGAGAAATCAGTTAATACAGTTTTCTGATAAAATGACAAAAATTTAGAATCTCCCTGTCTACCATAAACCCAATTGGATGAAAAAACCTGCATTAATACTGATAGGGGCCTATAGCTTGAAAAACAACAGATGTCTTAAATTAGCATATTTCTGTTTCAGGTCCTCAATCCAAAAATCAAATATTAAAGAAAAGAAGAAAAAAATCATGGTAAATGGTCATACTCATTTGGCAGCTTATAAAATAATGTGCCTCCTCAAAAGCGTTTCAAAGTAAATGAGACGAAATCTACCTTGGGATAATAATTCTGGAATATTTATAGCATCCAACAATAAAAAGAGTAATAAAAAGAACAGCCTGCCTCCCTGAAAATAATAATATGAAGGAGTTATTTATCTTCGTATTTTCATATCAACCCTGGTTACAAGAGCAATGACAGCTGCGATCTCCAAGGTCTGTGGTGATATTGCCAGTGACTCAGTGTCCAAATGGAGCTTCCAGGGAAAGCTGGCAGCATGTGCTGCTGCAGGGTGCTCCCTGGGCACCCACCAACAGGCTCACACCCACCCCATGGCAAATATGGGCACTGGAGGGGAAGACCCAGAAGGGGATACTGCCATCCCTGCCCATCTACCCCTCAAATGCCTCTGTAAAACAACATCCCAATCATGAGTGTGGCATTGCACTAACCTCAGGACCCCCCAGACAGCTGGAAAACCTCCTAAAGAGAATAATGTAAGGATCACAGTTCTATCCATGGGCTAGTTTTTGATGTCAGCATCTTATTTCTGGTGGAACCTGAGAACAAGGGCTTGTACAACTCGTTTGTCTGCGGCCAATTGCGCATGCTCCATCAGCTGCCCTTGCTCCTCTCTCCATCATCTGTCCTTGCTTGCCTCACTCCTCACCAAGTATAAATTGGTATTTTGCCTCCTGAATCCGTCCACTGGTTTCTAGGAAGCTGCTGGCAGGAGGAAGGAGCCGATGGCAGGGCTGTGTGCCGTAGCCGCGTTCCGGTCCGCACGCCGCCAGAGCATGCCTTGGAACATGCAGAGTCTACTTGGGTTTACACTGCTCCAAATTAGAATTTAGCTACAGTATTAATGCCATAAATATTATTGTTCATGCTGTGTGAAGAACATCAGTGTGAAAATAAATGTAAGGATATTTAAAAACTGGTGTGGAATACTTAGGTATTCAGACTAATCACGGGCTGAAATAAGCACATTTGTTTCAAATCCTGTTTATAGCACTGCAGCCCCTCCCTCCTTTAAATCTTCCTCTTAACCATAGTGATGTTTATTGAATACCTGTCATTTCTCCAGCAGCATGTGCCAACAGCGGCTCACCAGTGCCAGGCTGCATGAAAACCCTTCTGTCTCCTATTCTCCAAGGGGCTCCCTTAGATCAACCACTACCATACCCAATACACTGAAACCCATAAATTTGCAGATACTGTAGTCAAAATTCTTAACAGGAAAGTGCACCCATTTTGCCCAGTGTAGCATACTGAAATATCACATGGTGAGAAGCATTTCTCACCATGTGTAAACTGTCAATTTGATTTGAAATTAAAATTTTTGATTAACATGAGCATTTCTGAGCCTCCCGCTGGCAGCAGCCCTATTGCTGAAAAGTGACATGATTTGTGACACACATGCTGTACAGAAGCCCCATGCCAGCAATTGTTAAAACCATTTTCATTCTACTTTAATACGGTATGACACTCAGGAAAATAATTTTAATATCTAGGAGAAAGAGGGTAAAGGCTTAAGGACTGAAGTCCTTTATGGGTGTAAAGCGGGATTAGAGCAGCATGGAAAATCAGCATGGAGGTCTCCCCATCTCACAAGTCATGTCTCTTTTCAGCAATAGGAACCATCTGCAGGAGGCTAAGAAAGGTCCATGCTGAAGCACAAAGCCTTCTTTTAAATCCAGTTGATATTTCAAACACAGCATGAGGTACTTTCCACCTATGAATGCCGAGATGCTCATGCATGGGGAAATGCTTGCAACTCCAATAATTAAACCCTCTCGGATGGGAGGTAGGATTTTCTGGTTTCCACAGCAGTCTGTTATTTTTCCATGTTTATCATTTCCCTGGAGATATCAGTGGTCACCGGAGATACTAACATTTATACGGCGAATTACTTACGAAAGAGGAAAGTTTTGTGACTACTGGGACTTTTAAGGCCGGGAATCTACCTCTTTGTCAGGGTGGTGGGAAGATTTTTGCCAGTTTAAACAGTTACCAAGTGAACACAAGAAGCAGGACAGATTTTAAGGCTCTGATGTACGCAGGCAGGAGACAAAAGTTCAGAGGGGATTTTTATAAACGTAAGCCTGTGTCACTGCTGCAAGCTGCTGACTCAACTGTGTCACCTGCGTGTTTCTCAGAGAAATGGATCATTTCTTTTCCAGTAACATCATGTTCTGAGGAAGTTTATCATGAAACAAGTATCACGAACAGTCATTCTGAGCAGCAGAACAGCTTTGATACGTGTCGACACGCATCTGACTTTTCTTTGAGCTCCTAGCACTATTCATCACATTAAACACTCCACTCTGCTGGACTCTCTGTTCCTAGTAAACACAGAGCGATTTCTAATTGCCATAACACAGCAAGTTAAAAAAAATATAGTATTTCAAAAGTAATTTTAGATGGTGAAATGAAATACCAGGATGATTCAGATGCCCTGGAAGCATTCAGGCCTGAACATAAAGCCATGGGCTCATTTATGTTGATAACAGAGCTCAAGAACTCGATCTGCATGAAAAACATGATCCTTAATAAAGCTGTGATACACAGTTACTAGAAGTATGCAGATTCTTTCAAAAAGTCTGAAGTTTAAATAAGCTTTGTGTGTGAATATCTCATTTTAATTAATATATTGCCAAGAAATTATACAACTGCACTCAGCGATGCTGTAATTATTTTAGGATCTATAAAACCCTCCCTCAGCACCCTCCAAGGTTACCCTTCAGACATGGCTTGGGGCTGGACCGAGGGAGTCTGAAGTCCTGTGGACACAGATTTAGGGGGCTATAAAAAGAGTATCAGGCATTTTTTAATGTGCATGTTAGTTTATAGTTATAGGAATAATCCATGTGTCCAGATAATATGGCAGGATTCTCTAGGAAAGCCCAGAGTCCAGGAGGAGCTGGTGGGGACAGGGTCAGGTGAGGGAAGCTTCCCTGCCCCACTTTGCTGGGTGATAAGGACACAAACCCCAGCGACTTCATCAGGTGGTTCCTCTCATCCTCCCTTCCTGGCACTCCCCTCTCTTCACACCACAGCACTTCTAAAAGGCTGTGGCAGGACACCACGATAATGGAAGCTGTAGAAATACCTGCTCAAGGTTAGACTGTACAAATGTGATGCCAAAGTAAGAAAGCTGGGCATGGAAGCTGAGTCACAAGGATCAGCCAGCTCCACCTTTCCCCATGACTTTCCCTTCAGAGCTACTTCTTACACCTTCTCAGCTGACACTACTGGTGAGCAAACTGTAATTCACAGTAAACTCCATGGATATTGTGTATTTACCTGTTGTCCTTTCAATTGAGTTCTTGGAGTTTTCTCTCCAGGAGTCTCTTACTCCTCTGTTCTTTGCACAGAACTAACTCTGATAGCTTTTAGTCCCAAATAGGCTGACTTCTGGTTACACATTAGTTATTTTAACACACTTTACACGTTAGTTATTCTTGTGGCTGGGGAGGAAAGAGATTTGTCACTAGTCATGTCATGTCATGCACTCGTCTGCCTCTGACTGACTCCACTGGCAGAGTGAAGGTGCATGGGCAAAGTACTGCACACCCCTGGAAGCAACATAACCCCGTCCCTGGGTGACCCAGGCTCATACCCCAGGCTCTGCCAGGTCTCTGCCTCCCCCAAGCACTGAGGAGGAAGCCCCACAGACTGACTGACTGACTTCCCAAGCTCTGCTGCACTCAGGGTTAAGCAGGCAACTACGCTTTCAGACAGCGGTGGAGAACACCCAGTGTATTAGTGGGCAAGTCCCCAGCCAAGTCCCAAACTAGCAACATAAATCTAGTGGGAAGAGACTGCTGGATGTGGAAACCAGCAGCAGAGGTCTGCACGATGACTGAGACTCTCTTTCCGTTTCATTCTAAGTTTATGTTTTGTAGGGCAGGATGCCCTGTCTACATTCCTTTACGGACTAAGAATGGACATTTATTAACAAGTACTTGGGCGGACAGCCCAAAACTCCAGACTCCTGGCCTGGGACTGCAGGCCAGAGAGGGCCAATGACCCCTGTTTGTGTTTACTGTACTTCTACAGACACATGGTGGTGTGATAGAGGCATTCACTTTCTCAGGTTCAGGCCAAGGTCAGGCCAGAACATGGACCAAGTTTATTTTTCTCGTGTAATCTGCTCAAGCTGTAGCCCAAAGGGGGCCTCGGAGTTCACTCATTGTGAGGGATTCAACATTAACACAGTAAACAGAGGAGGCAGAGAGGGACCTTGTTCATCCTTAACTGATTTGAAGTGCTTAGCCCGTGTGTGGCAGATTGGGTGTTCCAGGGGAGGTGCTCAGGGAATTGGGATGACGTTGGTGGGATGTCTCATCCCAGGAGGGTGCCTGCAGCAACTCGGACATGCTCTTGGGGTACCAGTGAGGACCTGAGATGAATCTGTTGCTGGAAGCTGGGCTGGGAAGCTAAGCCTTTTCACTCCCTTCCTGTGGCAGAAGATTTGCCTCTCTAGAGCCTCCAACCCATCCCAGCAGTCAGTGTGCATGGCACAGTGCAATACCCAGGGATGCAGAAACATGGCACTGGGATGGACTGCCCTATCCTCATGTATTTAAGACAATCTGAAGATACCACAGCAGCCAGGACTTCATATTTTGGGCCATGGCTAGCAGTCTGGCCTGGGACAGTTTGTACTCTGACTGACTTTCAAGTTGGCAGGGAAAAATGAAAAAGGAAAAGGAATTCCACTGGCAGGGAGCTCTACATTAAAGTAAAGCAACTCAGGTAAAAACAAAGCCCATCTATTATGGTTTATGATGCATAATCATTCATTTCTTCTCTGTTCCTCCTTTGCTTGCATTACTGAAATGCAGAAATAAAGGGAAAAATAATGATGGATGGATTTTGGAAAAGTTAGAGTTCAACTCAGGATGGATGGGATCCCAAACATTTCAGATTCTTATCTCATCGTAATTGGAATAGCTGAACCTCTCTTGTCTGCAAAATTAGGCAAGGCATCCTGTGAGAATGGGCTCGTTTTCACAGAAGTTTAGTCCCCAGACACATGAAAGAATGAAAACAAGAACTGGAACAGAACATTTTAACTTTCGAATAACGGCCTCATTTGGGCAGTTTAGAACAAAACTTCACTGGAAGAGCTGAGGAGGAAATTCTCGCTGCCAGTGTGCCCATCCCTAGACACATTCCTCCACCGAGCACACAAATACTTATCAAAAATGATAATTTATCTAAGAAACTCCCAATCTGTAGCATTCAAAAGAAAAACAGAAAGGGAAAAAGTACGCGTGGGCAGTAGATACACTGTCCACTCTTCTAATGATGAAGAAATCATTCAGCCAAATCCACATGCCCTGCTAGATCCACCTTTGCTCTTGAGCAACTCTGTCTCAACTCTGTCTATTCTGGCTTGTCAGGATGAGTGGGAGAGGGATGGGTGACTTCCTCCAGCAGCAGAATCTCAGGGCTGGAGCAATTACAGTGTTAGACTGAAACATCTTGGTTTTAAAGCTCCCTGAGGTTCAACAGAGACAGAGAGATTCATTCTCAAAAGACCTGGTATCTCCACTGATTACAGAGGGACAGTGAGGATTTTAGGTTCATCACTGGTGTCTTGTTTTAATGCCTAATGTTAGATGGGGTGAAATCCAAGTCTTAGTCCACGTATCACATCAGCATAAATCTGGAAGAAAATTTGCTTTCCTCCCCATTCCTTGCCCCAAGCAATCTCTCTTGACATTCTCCATCCTTACAGTTTTATCTGGCTACTTTTTGTTTGTTTGTTTTTTTGAGTTCAGAAGCCTGTAAAATCCAAGAGCTGCTGAGTTATCCTTGTGTTCCTGCCCTTCATCCAGTTCGTTTGCAGGAGGGAATAATGATCTGTCACCAAGGTAAATTCACTGCCCGGCAGATAATGCCACAGTGTTTCTGCTGCCCATTTCACAGTAAGACATTCTTTTTCAATGATGCTGCATCTCTGTTCTCGTGGGAACAGTTTACGGCTGACATAGCAATAGTAGTAATAACAGCTTACATTTATATTGTACATGGGATGATCTTTATTTCTTTCTCCTAACAGTGGACGGCTCCCAGTCCTACTGCAAATCCATCCTTCATGGCCATGGCAGACAGAAATCTGGGCTCACTAATACTGGGCTGCCTCGTTCCTCAGCTGCTTGCTTGGGTTGTCACATCCTTTCTAGCCCACTTTGTTATTGATTTAAATGGAGCCGTGGGCCACTACCCAACCACTGCTCTAAGCCTTCCCTCACAAAAATCTGTGGGGATCCCCTCCTGCCTCAAAACCACAGCCACCTCAGTCTGTCAAGCTGCTGTCCACCCTCTCCTGCTTCTCACCTCTTCCCTTCCTCCTGCAGCTCCAGCTCTGGCATGCTTGACTGTACGATAAAATTGGCTCCCCTCTGTATGGCGTGGGGGACGTGGCCAGCTCCCTGCATTCTGCTGCTGGAAACTTCCTGAATGCGAATTCCCCGATTCTGAAAATCAGGACTTTGAGGTCTAACATGTGGGAAAATTGCAGGAGGTCTGCAGTGCAAAGCTGGTCAGGTGGGGACACCCCCCAAACACCAGCAGGTTTTCAAATGGAGATGCAGCTGTCAAAGAGCCTTCTGTTACAGATAAAATCTTAAGAGTAAGGAATTAAAGCAGAAAAATAACAGGGACAGAGGTCTGGATTCTCTGAGAGTGAGAGTGTACAGCTACATAAGCAGCATCCCTCCCTTATGATTCCGGGAGAAGACATACCAGGAAGGGGTTTGGCCCACCGTGGGCTGAGAGCTGGTGTTGACACCCCTGCACCTGGCTAGGGCAGGGGGACTTCTGGGGTGCCACGGTGGCCCCATGGGAGGGCACACCACAGACAGGGTTAGGGTGCTGGCCATATGTCCTGCACAGGCCAGATAGAGAGAAGAGAACTATTCGGATACTCTGGAGCAGCCCTATCACTTCCTTGCGCCTCCCCTCACCAGGGATGGGAGCGAGGTGCCAGCTCCTCATCCCAGAGTGTGGCTTGCAGCAGATCCCCTTGCTTCAAGTGCAAGTGAGGGAGGGCGGGAGGTAATGATTAGAGACACTCTAAAATGATTGCATTAATTGAATCTTATGAAAATGGAAAACAATGGCAGTGGGTAATAATAAAACCCCACTGTAACCATGCACATCTCTTGTTTACTAGAAAGTGCTTCAGTGACTACAGATTTACTCTGGGGCACAGCAGGAAACTTTTCTCCTTTAAATTTAATCAGCCCTTTTTTTTTTTTTTCTTTCAGAGAAAAATACCAGCTATCAGATCTGTGCTTCCCATCCACTCCTAAGACTCCTCAGTGCAGTGCCTGGAGGTGATAGTGTGAGCTCACTCAAGAATGTGAAGGCATTTTATAAATCATTTGGTTCCAGCAGGAGGGGGAGAAAGGGAGAAGGCAGAGGGATGGTATAGTTTACAGCACATTCTCAGCAGTCACTCCCAACTGTCAAACTTCAGCATTTTCTTCAGTTGCAACAGTGGTTAACAAAAAAATGTTAAGACAGCAGACATGAAATGCACATAGTAAGCAGCACATTTAATCAACTGGCACCTTCCTACCACCCCACCGCCAAAATCTATCTGGACACTATCACAGCCCAGAAAAAAAGTTGTACAAGTGAAGATAGGGCCCTGAAAAAAGGAGCAGAAACGAACAACACAAACTGCTGTAAACAACTTGTGGCGCCCTTTCTTGTGCCAGATAACAACAGCAGAGTTAAAGGAGTGTGTTAACAAGTGTGGCTCACTCGCCTCACCTTCCTCCTGCCCCTTTTGCCATGCTCACTTCCTTGGCTCCTGGGAAAATATTTGGGGACCATTGCAAATAAAAGTCTCCTTCTCACTTTCCAAGAAACGGATCTGGTACTTTTCCATTTCAGTCACACCAGAGCCAGGCTTCAGAGGGGATTTTATTCTCCCAACTCTACGAGAGTTCCCCTAAAGTTTCTTTCCAGTTCCTAGCTAGCAACTTCTGCAATTAAAAAGTAGTACCTGCCATTAACAAATAGTATCTAATTATCTATGGAAGTGATGAGGCCTTTTCTGGGAGCCTGCTCTCACTAAAGTGCCCTCCCTGACAACAGCTACAGTCCAGTATGCTGCTTTCAGGAGCTGTGTGTTGGCCTTCACATGCACCTCCCTGCTGGTGTACACAACTCCAGGTTTACAAATTAAGGCGACTTGGAAAGCACCTGATTAACCCATGAATCTACAATACAGGCAGACAAACAGGTTTTTTCTGAGTGTGCAAACCAAGTATGAGTATGAAGGTTTGGATCCATTTGAAAGAAAACCACCTTGTACCTGTAAAACCACAAGATTCATACAGGCAGAAACCAGAGGAAGATGTGAAAAAACGACAGACCTTTTCATAGTGTGTAGATATATTTGGAGAGGTATGGAGTCAACAGAACACCTCCTGCACTGGTCAGGAAGTCAGAGAAAAAGAACACCCGAGTGTGAGCGGGAAAGTGCAATCCCTTATCTACACTTGGACATTCCTGCCCGGATGAACCAAGCTCTGGCTGAAGCCACAGAAGTTTAGGTGCTGGTAGTTCAGGCACAGTGAAGGATAAGTGTGTAAGTAGGAGGAACATATGGCTTGCTAAGAAGTGCCAGACTGGCTGGGGCTGGGGTCACAGGGAATCTCTGATGCCCTTGGGTGGACTCATTGGAAAACAGAAAGACACCCACGCACACAGACGCTGCTGCCACTGCCTCCACCTCAAGCCTTCTTCCCCTCTGACTTCTGCAGGAAGGGAGCCAGCACCTCCCCAGCTCGCCTGCACAGCACAGCTCCCAGCACACATTTTTAACTTCCAGTGGTTTGACCACAGAGGGCAAAATTCTGGCCAGGGAGCACTTCCGATGGCAGGAGAGCAGCGGTGAGCCAGCCTGGGTTTCACTGCTGTGATCTCTGAGTGGAGGGTTCCCACTCACTGCCACACTGCCACAAAGAGACACCACCTAAATAGATGTGGAGTAATGAGTACTTCGGATAAGTGACTGATTTCAGAGGGGGCTTTTATCCACAGGCCCTGTATTTATAGTTCAAGCCTTTTCAATTAATACGCACACCCTAAAAGAATTAAACTACTAATTATCACATTTTACCGTGGTTCACAGAACTTTCATCAGATCTAGTAAATGAAATCACAAGTTCAGCAGAGGAAGCTTTACTGCGCCAAATTATGTCAAGGGTATATCATGTTGATAATAAAAGATCACTTGGTTGGAAGCCTAACCTAGAAGGTTGGGGAGGCGTAAAAAGTTCACATTTTGGATCATGCTGCTCTGGTGTGGGCGTTTTGTGGTTTTTTTCTTAGTTATTGTGGAAGGCAATTCTCCTGCAAGTAAAATTTTCCCTTTGTCTTACATTACCGAGCATTAGGGAATTTTTACATAGAAAGACAAATAGAAAGGTTTGGGGTTTTGTTTTGCAAGTCAGGCCTTGGCACCACATCCTCTTTCCACTAATAAACTCCCCTCTCCACTCAACAGAAATTAAACGATGCCCATACCACAAATAAACTCCTTTCCCTAAGTGCCCAGCTTCGTGGTGGGCAGGGTGGTGTTCCAAAGCATCCTTCAGCCTGTGGTCCGCTCTGGCGGCCGCAATTACTCCGACGCAACCCAGCTCTCAGCTGTTAATTAAACAGCAACTCTCTCAAGAAGACAGACATTAGAAACAGTTGTAGGGAAAGCTGGAGGTTGCTCACAGCTCCAGCTGCCCTGTCCAGGATCCTGGAACATGGGACATGGGTAGCAGGAGGTGCCATGGCTGCCTGCCCATCCCAGCGCTGCCACAGAGGAAGGGGCAGTGACCTGGCACTGAGGTGCCCTCAGGACAAAGAAAATCCTTGACCCTGCAGAGGGAAGCTCAGGAGTTCCCTAAGAGGCTGCTCCTGGCCATCCCATTTCCAAGCTGCCCTCTAGATGGCCCTTGCTGTTATCTCATGGATAAAGATTCATGGGAAGGAATGGAATGGAGCCACAGAATAAAAATATATTTTTGAAACGACTTAGAATAATCGCAGCTGTATTTATGCACCTTATCCATTGGAAAGGTTCATTGCCTTTTTTCTGTACACACACGGAGAAATAAAAATATATACTCGAGCCACATTTTTATTTCTCTTCTCCTTTGCAGCGTTCAGCCACTCCAAGCGTAATGAACGTTTCATGTCTTTCAAGCACTGCTTTGTCATGCTATAAGCATTCATTTCATGCTTTGAATATTTCTTGTCATACTTGCCGTGGATGAATTTTTGTGGGAATGCTTTGCTTGTGAAGGTTAATGGTTAGCAGCAGCGAAAACTGAAGCCCTCTGTCAATCCCCAAGCCTCAAGCACTGCAGGTCACTGATGAGAAGGGTCTCCAGCCATCCCCAGCAGTGGCTGCACAACTGACCCCACTGACGTTCCCGTTTCTCGCCTGACTGACAGTAGTGCCATTTGCCATCACTGGATTCCCCCAAGAGAGTGCCAGCCACTGATAAGCAGGCTAAATCCTCAGCCTACCAGAGGACCCACTAAATCCTGGGAATGGTGTAACTGTGCCTTGCAGTCTGGACTCAAAAGAGGATATGGTAATATAGGGAAAAACGGTGTTTTCTTTCCTAATTATTCAGATGATTCTTCATGACAGCCATAAATCTGGATGGGAAACACACCTGGATGCTGCAAAGTTTCAATTCTAAATTATTATGATTGAAATACTGTATTTCTAGGTCTTTTTGGGAATGTAATGTAATGAAATAAGATGAGAGAAATGCAAGACTATATCACACATAAGCTAAATTTATAACCAGACATATCTGCTTTTGTTTCCTTGGGAAACGCTGGCTCTCAGAGCTGCCTACAGGCACTCTCAGGGGGTGATGAAACACAGGTTGGACCTCAGCAGACTTTTCTTGGCTGATGGGTTCTGTTAGAGTCGACAGCCTGTCCTGCCCAGTCCCAGGGAAGCCAGAAGAGACCAACCCCACCAGTACTCCCTGACTCGGCCACAGCTTCCAAGCCTGGACAAATTTCCCCACTGCTGTTCCCAGTCATCAGACAACGTGATCCATAAGGGTGCAAATCTGTTCAGAATTTGGTCCTGGCAAGTTACAAAGGTGCAAACAAGCTGACATCACCAGGAGCTCTGACTTCAGCGCCAGCGATGAGATTCCTTATTGGAAATGCTAAGGGTTTTTTTTTTTTAAAAGCTTTTTCTGAAGAAAGTTAATTTTAGATTAGTCCCTCAGGCTGTGATAACTCCTCAGCGTGGCTCTGTAAACAAGAGAGGAGAGTCTTCTTGCATTTATAAGATTCTGATGCAAATAATCCCATGAACAAGAACATTAATAAAAGCTGCCGTTACTGTATTACTGCCTTTGCAGCTGTAACTGATAGAAAACTTTCTCTGCAAGGCTCAGTTATCTCCTGAAAATGAGGTGTTTCAGGAATGTTAGTCATCTGAGACCACGTATTTTCTAACAGCACCAGTTTCAGCATTGTGTGTTCAGAGAACTGCTCGTGTCCTTGCACTCCTCAGGTGGGAGCTGAGGGGCTTATCCAAGGACAAAGGAACCTCCAGACACCTCCAGCACCTCCTTGGTGAGTTGGCATCAAGCTCTGTCACTGCTCTGGAAGCCTGTGAGGCAGCTGGACTCCACCTGAAGCAGTGGAGACGAGAGGTCAGGCATGGCCTGAGCATAAGGGATGGCCTTGGAAGGCAGAACATTTCCACTTGTTAAAAATTTGGCTGTGGAAGGACCTGGATGTCTGTCAGCTCCCATTTAACCTGCAATGTGCCTGAGTGATGGGGACAACCACAAAGAGCAGTTACTTGTTCTCTGCTTGGGAGGAGGGTTTGAAGGGTGAACTCTGAGTCCGAGAAGAGTGCCCAAGCCTGGGATCAGGCAGGCACCACTTCCACTGGCCAAAGCTATCCCACTGCATGGAACGCCAAATTTGGGACCAGAAGGAAAGCATTCACAGAGGGACTGGACTCTGCAGCCTGTTAGTTAAGGCAGAGGGGTCTTCCCACATATAATCCCCTCCTCCCTTGCAGCCAAAGCTGTTTCATGCCTTCCGTGACCAGCTTTGCCTAGAGAAGAAGCAGAAACTTCTCTGCATTTGTTCCCACTGTGGCCTTCTCTTTCCCCCACAGCTCAAAGACCAGAATTTCTTCCTTTCTGTTTTTAGGCATGGAAAAGTAAGCATATACTTAAACATTTTTTTCAGGTTTAATACTCAAGTCCAACCCTACTTAAGCAAAGAATTCACAGATGATATTTACAAGTCCAGTGTAATTACTTCAGGGCTGAAAAACGAGTTCTGCAAGTTACGGTGCATCATTGTTTTTCTCTTCTCTTTCTTTTTTTTTTTTTAATGTTTCAATGAACAATGTGCCTTTCATTTCCTGCAGTGCTGTTAAGGTACTTGCAGCTCAGTGAGACGGCATTAAAGCTAAAAAGCATTTGGTTTGGGCATTACACATTTTTATTTTTTAGAAAAATGCCTCTCCCTCCACAGAAATTGTTTGAGCAATGGCTTTGGCACACGTTTGTAATCAGCTGTAATAATGAATGCTGCCCTGCTCACTTGAAATGGGAGAATTTACCAACTTCTTTAAAAAGAATTCGCTCATCTACAATTAAAGTGCTGTGCTACCAACTCTGAGCAGCCACCAAATCACAGCCCCGCCCCGCTCGAGAGGCACGAGCAGCCTGTCAGAAATGACACAGCATTCTCCTGCTTTTGCACAGCACACCTTGTGTGCACCTTTACGCTGCACTTATTAATTCACCAGTGCCACCACATCAAACACAAACATTGCCTGACATCCATTTACTGACAGCAGCAGCACAGCTCTGTGCCACGGTTATTAACCACTCTGTGCGACATCCTCCCTGCCTTTCTCCAGGGTTAAACTCCTGATGGAGCAGAGTAGGGTCCCACTTTTAATATTTTCTGAAAGCCAGAATCACAAATATCCCCACTTTGCAGACAAAAAGACCAAAAGGTTTTCCTACAAAAGTTTAAAATAATCCTACTTACAAAAAGAAAATCTAGCTGATAGCTGTTTCCACGACTGAAACTGAGAATAAAAGCCTGAGAGAGAGTCCACAGCAGTGCTGAGCTGGGAATTCAGTTGTTCCTGATCCCCAGGCATGTGGTCACTTCACTACATCAGACTACCCATTTTGTCATCCTGACTTCACTGAAAACTAGTTTGTTTATAAAACACAACACCAAACCAGTGCACTTAACAAGCTTTTAAAATCAATAACCTTTTTTTTTTTATTTTGATTGGGTGAATTGCAAAATCACTTTGCGGTGCCAACTGAAATGAAGCTTTTACATACCATTAGGCAACTACAAAAGTGGGGAATTTTCCACATGGGTGTTCCACCCAGCTGGTCAGAAAAAATCCCTCGTTTGAGCAAAATATCAGGGCATCGAAACATGCTCCTGCCTTTCAGATGAAGTTGCTGGCCTCTTTCATTATCCCTCCTGCAAATTTCCTCACCCATATAACAAACAGAGGAATTCTGGATTTTCTGCCTCCCCCCAAAAAGCTGTTTCCCATGGTGACAGAGCAGCACTGTGCACATCCTGTGTTAATTTTACCCCCAGCTCCAGCACAAAACGTCTGGACCCTGGACCATCCATGCACCAATGAGCCCTGTCTCGCCTGCATGTTTGCTTTTCATGGCCATCAAGCTGCATCTCTCTCTTTAGAAATAATTAAATGCTGAATATTTCTGTTAAATATTTGCAGTGGTGACTGGATGACTGCCTAAAAACTATTCTGGCTTAATGAAGGCTGAGGGAAAGGCCAGAGCTGGTGTGGAAGCCACCACTGAGATCAGAAGATGTCACCATCTTCCCTGTCTGTGACGATTCTGCTCCAGAAAATGCATCAGCAAATCCCACTATTATAAAACAGAAGTGGCTCTAAAAGAGAGAAGCCTTTTTTCCCATGAACTTCACTTCAATGAAGGTTAGACATACAGGCCTTGCAAAACAACACATACAATTTAGAATGATAAATTAAAATCTGTAGTAGGAGGCCTTCTTTTTCAGGGCCATATAGTTGACCCTTCTGAACCTACATTACTCAAGGTATGCAAAATATATGTGTATAATAAATAGCTCTAGAATTTATGGAGTGGAACAGAAAGGATATTAACAGGCAAGTAGAGAGGCTGTATAACCCTCACAAGGCCTTTAAAGATTTATTTTTTTAAAATGAAGGAATGCAAGCATGGAAAAGGCAGCACTGAATCGATACAGTTCTTTGTGCCTTCCAGAAACACATGCAGAAATGCTTCCAAACCTGCCCTCAATCTGGTCACTCCACTGTTGGCATCAGTGGGAATGAGATTATTCATGATTCTATTTTTTCTTCGATTAAAAAAACCCCAAACATACATACATACATATATATATATATATATATATATATATATATATATATATATATATATATTTAAAATTCCTCTCTGTGTGGGCTCATTCCCACTCTCAGTAAAATCAATTATGAGCCTCCCATTGGCTCCAGAGGGGTTTGGATCAGGCCCGGTGGAAGTGGGTCTACAGCAAGTGTAGAACACCGCAGTTAATATGATTTATTGTGTCCGTTTCTGTGCGTGCGGTTTTTCATTTTCTAAAGCCTGCAGTTTTGCTTTCATCCTCACGTTCAGGAGATAAGACCTGCAGATCTGTGTTGATCTACGCCGGGTACCCCAGAGCTGGGGGCTGTGTGTGCTGGGAATGAGCTCAGCGCCTGCCCGGGGGGAACGAGCGCTTCAGGGCCAACACTCTGGGTTAGAAAATCTCCCACACACGCACTGCAAAAGGTGCAGAACCAGTGAGGAGGCTGCCGCTGTGGTGGGGAAAAATACCCTTTAGTAAAAGTGAAAAAAAAGAAAAAAAAAGAAAAATCCTTTTCCTGTTTATTTTAAAAAATTAAAAAAAAAAAAAAAAAAGTACCTTTTGCAGGTCACCAGCAAAGTTCCAAGAATTCACTAAAAGATTGTTTTACAAAGAAGAGTCAGGCTCCAAATCAGAGATATTTCATTTCACTAGGCTCTTAGAGATTCTACATTATTAAACACTGACATTGCTGCTTTTCGGGGCAGTTGTTGAGTAGCAAGCTTTGTTAAAGACTAAGAAACTGCAGGGTAAGAAGAACTGTGCTTTAATAGCTGCGAAAGCATAGTATCTAAACACAAAATAATAACATGCTTGGTGCCTAATACATTCTAAATTAAAATATGATTTAATAAACAGAGGCAACATATTCCCCATAAAAAAAAAAAATAGCAGAATTGGCAGAACAAAAATCACAGTTTAGTCAGTTCTTCTCTTAACCTTGCAATCCTTTGGCTACAAATTAGAATTTCTGTGAACAGGATTGATAAGGGAAATTAGGCGCTGTCTTTCAGAAACAACAGCAATGTTTTAAGACGGTATGTTTAGAGATGAACAGCACAAAATCTATCAAAATATGAAACCTTTCATATCTAATGGGAGGAAAATACAGGAGACCCCAAAGCCAAAATCTCACCAGTCCAATGAGCTCTATGTTCTATGTCCTGTATCTCATGCTGGTAGTTTAAAGGTTTTTATTTACCTAAACCTCTTCTTCTTCCCTTAGTATGATCCCCTGTTTTAAACCCTAACCCCAAAGCAGTCCGGATGTGAAGGTAGCCCCTCAGCCTCACTGTCCCTTGCAGCTTGTTTGGCTGCTAATGAAGCCCCCAAAACGCTCACTGAACACACACACAGCTGTAGGGGTTTAAGGCAAAGCTCTGTGAAAGGGAAATCACACGTGCATTATTACAGAGACTGTATTTCTACATGGATTTACACATCCCAGAAATGGTGACAGGGTTTCAGAGGCATAAACCCTTTGCACAAATTCTTTTCTGTGTATGCAGAGTAGACCCCAAGTACAGTGGATAACCAAATCTACATTTAGGTCTTACAAAAAAAAATCTGGTTATGGACCAAAAAGTCAAGAAAAACTGTCAATAATAATCATCCCTTTCACTTTGGGAGACATTCTAAGCCCTACATATAAGTAGTAAAACAAAACTCAGTTGCCAATGGGCCAACAAAAATTGTTGAGGTCTACCTTAGCTAAACACAGAAAGGAAGAGAAGCTGTTCCATTACACACATATTCATCCTTTCATGTACAGTCCCTACAGAAATCCACTATTATTGAATGATTTTTTTTTTCCAGGCTGCTTTACAAAGCAAGCCATTGGTTCAGTAAAAGCTCTTGCTTCTACTTTGAACCTGTCCTGGTCCAAGGAATATGAGTTCTCCCAAAAGTCCCAGCCCTGCTGCTGCTTCCACTCCAGCCACTGCCTCTTCAGAACACGGAGAGAAGCACCAAGGAGCTGTAGCTGAGCCTCCCTGATCTGTTTTCCTGCAGTATCTACTCCCCTGAAGGTCATGACTCAAGGCCCAGGGACTGAAAGCCTTTGCTATGGAGGAATAAGGATAAGGGTTGCATACAGCAGGCTCTTTAATGGCATCTCCCTAATTAAAATTATTTTTAAAGGGGGAAAAAAAATGTCTCTCTCCAGAACTGGAGAAACAAATGCTACCTTAGATTAGTGAAACAGTAGCATTTTAACTATGAGGAGAGTGCACAACCTCTTTGTAGCCTTCCCATGTCAATTATTCTGGATCATCTTTTTATATTAGACATGGGGGAAAAAAAAAATCTTTATAAATATGGGCTGTTTTAATATCCCAAAGCAGGAGCAGCAGGTAAGAACTTACCATTTTCTGGCTGGTCCTTAATATCAGCTTCACTTGGCTGGCTGGGACTTTCAGATTGACTTGAATCTGAAAAACATAAAATACAGCCAAAAATTACAGGGTCTGCTGTGGAAAATAGATCAGAGGCGCCAGACTTCCTCAAAAGGCTGAGAGTACAAACTGAGGACAGGAGTGTTGGTTGCACTAGGACATGATAATGTAAAAGTCCCGTGCCTAGGTAATATGTTTGCTAGCAAACAAAAAAAAACCAAAAAACCAAAAACACCAAAAAAAAAAAAAAAAAAGGGAATCTTGTTTACGGCACTGCACAGAGTGCTTGGGGTGTGTGTTGGCATAAATTAAGCTTTGAGAATCCTTCTTTTTAAAGAAGGCATATTTAAACGACTCTCCTACATGTTTTTTATAATGCAGCCTCTATGTTGTATACAAACCAGAGCCTTACTCCAACACATAGTAAAGTCTCAAAACATATCTCCAAGCAGGCATAGAAAGGTAACTAAGCAACCCTACATAGTCGTGGAGATTGTTGGCTACACATTTCTGGAACAAGATCTGCAAAACTGAGGGAAGAGCTGATTTTCTGGCGTACTTTCGCAGTGGTTACAGCACTACGAGATCCCTAAAATGTGCTGGTGGTGATTTGCAGTGGGATAAGTGAGACCAGATAGTGGATGACCTGCTTTAGAACTTGTGTAAATAATCCTACAAACTCCCAGCTAACGCTCTCCAGTGAGCACAATTTATTTGCCTAAAATAATAAAATGACCTATAAATGGGTATGTGTAAATACGAGTGTTTTGCATTTTTTACATGTTATTAACTCTACTTTATGTGAAGATGATCACTCTTTGGTCCAAAAATTATTCTTAGTAGAAGCTTTAGTCAAATAGTGTTTTCCTTCTTAATTATTTCTGTCACTATGAACTAGGAAAAAAAGGTCCCTTTACCTGTGGGAAAAAATATTTTTTAAAAAAATCCCCCAAATTACTGGGTTTTGCAATTAATACAATTTTTTTTTCCTTTCCCCAGAAATTATTCTGTAATTTATTGATCCCGTAGAAAAAGTTTTTGCTGTGAAACAAAACTTAGGTGATGAAACCACTTGCTACTGCCTCAAAACCACCCCTCATCGTGGCAAACCTATTTTCTGACTTCACCTTGACTTTGCAGAGTTTGGAATTAGCTGTCTGAAATTCGACCACATTTCAGCGAGAAGTCAATGCAAGATCAAAAGGTCACGACACTTAACTGTGATTAAATTGAAAATCTTACTTCTATTGCAACAGAGTCATAACACCACCCCTTCTTTTTCTTTGAGGTATTAATAGTGCTGGAAGAAGCAGTACTACTAGTGACCTTGGGTCAAGCAATGCTAATTTATTGCTTTAAAAAGGTTCCTTGCTTTTAAGCAAATGAAGATTTTAATTACCGCAGAGCACTATAAAGAAAATGCCTATTTTAAATATTCAAATTTTTTTTTTTACCTGCTGACTGTCTGCTTTAGGTATCATTCAGAAGCTTAGAGGACAATCTTGTATAAATTAAAAACTACAAGTAAAAAAAAGCACTCACAAAACCAAATTTAATAAATATCAGAATATAAACACTCAAAATATTTAGCAAAGAAAGCTTCAGTCGTGATACTTCTATTTAAAATCAATGAAATTCCCCTAAAAACTGATATATACCCAGTGTGCCCCAGAATCCTTTTCCTCTCTTTTGTATTTATTATTTTTAATAATTTTGCCAATGAACCTCAGGGAAAAAAAAAAAAAATCCTCACTTTTGCAATTTTGTTTTAAATACCGATCTTCTGAATTCTCTCTCCCCGAAGCTGGAATCAGTGCTAGCAGATACACTGTGGGGTAACATGCACAGTGCTGTTGTATTCTGGAGACTCGATTTTGGCAAGAAGTTTCATGTTTCCGATACCACAAAGGTAGACACAAAGGTAAAATATTAGGAATGTAAAATATTTAGTTAACATTCAAAGTCAACATTCAACGGATTTCATTTTACAGGGCGGGCATTAGGCTTTTGCTTATTTTTTAGGTTTGTCTTTCCCTCCAGCCAGCCATGGCTCAATCAGAGTTTGGGCTTTATGTTTCAAGTAGGCTCGGAATTCCACAAAAATTTATAGATTTGGAGAAGTTCCTGCTGAAATGTGCGACTGGGAGCATGTTTCCCTTTCTAAAATTTGAAACAACCTGGGCAGGCGGCAAGAAGGCCGCGGTGGCAGCCCGCGGGAGCCGGGCTCGGCGCTGGCACCTTGGCTCCAGCACAGCCCTGCAGCCGGTGGGCAGCACACGCAGCCCGAGCTGCTCCTGGCTTGGGAGAAACAAACAAAGTACTTTTGTCTGCGTTGAGTGCTGTTTTTCCAACACCAAGGCTAGTGGCACAAGAGGGGCTCCACTGGCCGTAGGACATTTGTTTGCACACTGAATCTTTAACTTTCTCCTTTTATCACCTTGGCTCCGGCGACAGCGTTTTTCCTAATTCTGCTTCCCTGCAACCCGCCCCTTCTGCTAAAATTAAATATTAATTTCCACGGAAAAGACAACACAGCTTTAAAGCAGTATTCTTCATGAAGAGGCACAGGGCACTAAAATGCAGGATGAGGTAGAATTAAAGCCACTCAATCCTGCGGTGGGGATCACGGGAGGCTACTGAAAACATGGACTGGGCAAGCGTGTGCTCAGCATTGTTATGCAAGGTGGCATCTTGTGGAAACCCCAGATAAGAAGACTGAGTTAAGGCACTTAGCCAAAATGTTTATATGCAGAATTTTGCTTCCCTGATTTTATTCAGATGCCGCAGATGATCCGGCACATATAAATGTGCCGCCACATGGTTAAGGGATTGGCAAAATCAGAGCCGTTGTGTTTTACAGTCTTGCCTAGGACGAGGGAGTCTTGCTCAGCCTCCACCGCTCGCTCTCTGCTTTTTCAGCAGTTGGCACTAACTCCTGTCGGGGCTTTTTTGTTGTTTTGCACATGGAAACTTTCAAATTCCAGTTTTCTGAACGTTTAGTGTTTTCTGGGCTCGGCTACAACAGGAGGGGGAATGTCTGTCCTGCTGAGTCAGTTAGCCAAACAGGTGACCGGAGGAATAAATTAATTTTTGCCCATACATAATAGATATAAATGGAAGATCGTTTTCATAAGCATTTGCATTAAATCAATAAAATCACTTACTATAGAGCAGTTTAACAATTCATTTGATTTTCTCTTTTCTATATATTTGATAGCCACTCTGCAAAACAGTATACACTTTATGCCTATTTTCTTTAGCAACAACACTGCCAGTTAAATTCTACCACCTGCAATAATTAGAGCCATTGGAAAACACACAAAACAAAATATACAGTAGATGCGAGCCCCTCTTGAATCCATGGCCCCCTGCGGCAACGAGTTTCATTGGTGCCTTAAGCTAAGGCTGGTAGGAAGCCAAAGAATCTGTATATTACAATAAAGTGCATGTTATTAAGGGGAGGATTTAAATGATTTCAGATGGAGTTGGAAATATTATAGTGAGGAACCACTATTAAGATTGCTGATTAAAAAAAAAAAAAAAAATCACCAAGGAATCTAGTTTTATGTTTAAGGAAGCTTAACCTTGAATATCACAATGGGTTTTATTTGGGGTTTTTTTTAGTTAGAGAAAAGTTAGTGGTTGGAATTTTTAACCCTGAGCTAGCTGGGGTTTGAGCAAGTCTGTGCACTGGGCCCAAGGTACTTGGGCAAGAAAAGCTCAAGGGGATCTGGTGCCAACCATAACCATGGTAAACAGGAGCTAAAAAACATGTTGAAGCTATTTTACTCTCTACTTCCAAGAATCAATTATGATGAAGGGATAAAGGAAAAAAAAAACCCAAACAACAAAACAGGCTAGTTTTTCAAAGTAGCATTTTCTATCAAGTTTCTATTCCCTGCTCCTCTTGGATCTGTTCCTTAAGCATATGCTACCCCAGCACGACCGGGCCCCAGATCTGCCTGATCCCAAACCATACGCAGGCAGGGACCTCCAGCTCCAGGACGGAAGCTCTGGACTTTTCAGTCTGCAGTTTTCCTTTTCAGCTGCAGCAGGAGCACAGCTCCAGCTGGGCTGCACGGCGGCTGCATGGAAGCAGGGCTGGCGGCACTGGAAGGGAGCGCTCCATTGTTTGGAAAGAATAAAACCTTCCCAGGAAAGTCTGGCCCGTGGACAGGACCAATGTCAACAGACTGACAATGTTGTTCTTTTTTGTAGACCGTGACACAGACGGTGAAGTGTTGTTGCACTTCTCCACCAAAAAAGCCTCTTTCGAGTGCTATGGCCCTTCCCAGTGCTAAACCTCTCCATGGCTACCTGACTGGGGAGATGGGACACTTTGTGGAGCACTCCCAGAAATACACCACGCTTTCCAGGGTGGGCTGAATCCAGCCTGGGATTCGCTGGGGTGGCAGTGACCCTATTTACTGTCTGCTGGTCTGCGCAAACCCAGTGAATGGGTGCCAGGATCATTTTTTACCTCTGTAGAGCCGCTCCCCAGCAGAACCTGAGCCTCTGAGCAGCCCGCGAGCTACCACAGGTGGAGACACATCTATCCTGGAAACAGTAAAGGTGATCCCCGTGTAGTGCAGGAAAAAAATGACCGGCAATGCCAGATGAGCAAGGCAGCACTGCCACTGCCCATGCTGAGCCTGCTCTGCAGTGAAATACAGCAGGTTCCTCTCCTTCACCACCAGCCCAGCACCTCGCAGAAGCACCACAGAAATGCACAAGTTAAATTTTCCATTCACATCATGTTTTGGGGGTGGGGGGAATATTGTATAATAAACTGACATATTTTATTCAAGTTTCAGAGTCCTATTTGTAATAAAAAATTTATATGGCTGGGTTGTGTTCATGCAATAAATTTTTCATCTATAATTTTGGGCATGGATTCTACCAAAGATTTATATATGTTAAAAAAAAAAAAAAATCTAAATCATGCTCTTTTATATACAGTCTTATGTGGTGAGCTTACGGGATTGACAAACAGAAACCAGCACCAGGACTGGGGCTTCTTTACACTCACTTTCCCTTCATTATACATTATAATATAAACACATAGGGGTCGCTCCATATATGCTACAATTATTATTTACGGTGATTTTGGTGGCTACTAGGATTTCTTTAAAGGAAGGCCTGGCTCTCCATTTTACTCCAGCCATCTCTTTCAAGTCAACTTTTATAGGGAGTTCAAAGTGCTTCATTATCATCCACCTCACCATCACACACGTACACGCCCACACCAGATTCCCAGTTTTATTCCATACCCCCTGCACCGTACACCCCATCCCCACGGCTCCCCAGCGAGGTTCTGCAGTGGTAAAATCCCTGTGGTGCCAGCCTGTTTTTTTTTTTGTTGTTGTTTTTTTTTGGTTTTTTTTATAAGGCGAGGACTCTTAATTCCTGTACACTGGGAAAGAGATTATCTTTGATAATAGAAATGTAAATCAAAGCTTGCTGTTGTTTATTCCAGACAGACATTTGTGTGTTAAGTCTGTTTATCAGGCAACACTTTGTCTAAGCCAGGAAGTAGTCAGCCTTTGTAACAAGATGTATGCAAATGATTTTCCCATCAGCCCCTGCCACAAAACTTTTGTGGCAAAAAACCCTCCTTGTTACTTCACCAGTAAGACGCTCCTAAGCTACCCCGTAAGCAGACTAGCAACAAAACAGCCAGCTAGACTATGCTGATGAGTTTGAATGAGCCCAAAACATGTGCCCACAGTCTGTTGCTCGGTATTGTAAGCAGACTTTGTGTATTACATCTGTTTATCAGGCAACACTCTGTCTGCTGGGGCGGCTTTGTACCAAGGTGGACGCAAACAAAGATCTCCACAACTCCCCGCCTAACTTTTTTTGGCTGCAGAAATTTCCCATTACTTCCCGCTTCGCTGGAAATAAGAACACGAAACTTCACCGAGAGGCTGCGAGACCCTAAAGCTCTATCAAAATGGTTTCATTTTAAATCAACTTTCTTTGTTCTCACAAGCCCATAAATGATTTACTGCTATCGTGTGATAGCCTAGAATGTGGGGAATCTGTGTATTCCCATATTTGTTCCTTGATATTACAAACAACTATTTGATTCACTTCTAAATGTTTGTTTTTAAAACAGTTTACAGCCTTTGATTCCTGCTTACTGATTCATTTCTGGAACATTTTCTATTTATTCCTTTGCAGTAGCAAACGTTAATTTTGACTTAATTCAAATTGTCATCAAAGGCTTCCTTAAGAAATCCCACAGCACAGATTTTATTTGTTATAATAAAATATTCTTAAAGTAAACATCGTTCGACTGTGTTTTTTTAATTCCAAGAGATACAAAAATCCGTTACCCAAAGGATTCAAATTGGTTCAGCCCTTTTTCCTAGACAAAATAAACACTTTAGGACTTTACTTGTTTGTATTCTCCTCAGTGGTGCTGTATGCATCACCAGCTAAAAACAAAGAAACTTTTAGCTGCTCAGACAAAATGCAGAAGCTCCCCAAACAACGAAGCGGGGGGGTGGGGAGGCATTCAGAAAGTCTGACAGTCCATTCAATATAGGGATGATGGCCATAATGCATCCAGGGTCCCCTTGCTAATTAAATATGCATTGGCACAGTTTTGATCGATGCAAGCCATGGATCAGATGACACACCTGCAAAATCTTGAGCCCAGAGCTCCCAGGAAAAGGAAAATACAGGCTGTCTCCTTATCTTTGTTTTCAAAGGCTCTCAATTTCTGTGCTTAGATATCTAATTTAATTCTCTCACCCCTCAGCAAACTGGATTACGAAAGTCAATACTGCCATTGTGCATCGACAGGAACACACAGCTTTCCTTTTATTCAATTTAGCCATGACCTTTAGACAAAGATAATGACAACTGTCTAAAAGTAAGGTAAGGCCTTAAGGAAGACCCTGCTGAGGGGCCCCTCTCCCTTTCCGTGGCTCCTCCAGCCAGGAAGAGTCCACCAGCCATGGAGAAAATCCAGAAATAATTTCCCTCCCCAGACCACAATGACCAGGAGTAGCCTGGCGGAGCAGCTCCCTCGGCCACCAAGGGCTCTGTCCCACTCTGAGCCCCTTGGACACCTCGACACCAGAGGCCAGACCCTCAGGAGCCCTTTGCCAAGAGGTGGCCACGTCTCCGGAGGAAGCGCTCTCCTGCCAACAGCAGAGCCCGGCGCTCGCACGAGGAGGGACCACCCTGTCCCATTTTTCCTGTGGCTGTTGGGGACACAGTGAAATGGAAGTGTCAGAAGAGTAGCACCAATTTCTCATTTCTGGCTCTGGTGCTCGGGAGGAACTGCAACCCTAGAGCTGGGAACACGGCGCAGGGAGCCGCACGCACCCGCGCGGCGTGGCGGCAGGAGGAGGAAGCGGCACGCGGATTTTCC
Organism: Corvus cornix cornix; assembly: GCF_000738735.6. Classification (NCBI taxonomy): domain Eukaryota; kingdom Metazoa; phylum Chordata; class Aves; order Passeriformes; family Corvidae; genus Corvus; species Corvus cornix. Next base: position 2,766,665 of record NC_046338.1, read on the forward strand.
TGGAGCTGAGCTGGAGCCAATGGAAATGACATTACTTTCCAATAGGTCTCGCATCAATATTTTTAGCAGCCTCCCTACAACGAGATAGCATCTTTCTAATATATCTGTAAAGGAAGGACAGAGAACATGCTCTCAGCTAACGAACAGCTATCAGGCAATAATCCACTTTGGTACCTGCAGATACAGGTTGTACCTGAATCAGTGATTGAGGCATATAAAAATTCATATTGATTGAGCAGCCCAGCTCCACAAAATGTGGGCTTCCATGCTGCACAGGGTTTTAATTCTGCAGGAATTTTTTTTTTTAGCTGCATTTAAAAATACACTTGGCATTTCTAGCTGTGGACCAATATTTTTCTCATGTCTTTTTATACAGATTTGGAGGGAAAGATATTTGTAATGGAAAAAAAATATGTGCAAAGTTGGATTGCTAAGTTTCTGTAATCTTGGGAAATGAAAAAAAAGCAGCCTATGTAAGAGCTACAAGAAACCATATGGATCAACAAGAGCTGCCCTCATATCCCTAGGAAATATATATTAACCTACATTTCATCATCATAAACCCCAAAATAAAAAATCTAATTAGAGTCTCTACCCTCAGATTCACTTGTAGAAAATTTGCTTATCCCCCTCACAAAATGATTTACAGTACTTACATCCATTTCTTCAGAGTGATTTAAATTTATTGAATCGTTTCAATTTTTAGAGAGCTTCCATTTGGATCTGTACGGGTTTCTAGACATATGCAGTGCTCAGTTATTTAAAATTAATTGCAGTACAATAATTTTAAATTGCTTCACACTATACGAATCTCAAGTGCTTTGAAATATTTGAACCATTCTATTTAGAAGCCATCAAACTTCTGAGCACATGCATCAAAGAGTTGTTTCAAAAGCCAAAGGGCCGTCCTGATGATCCCAAAGTGCAGGTGAGCACGGCTCTGGGCATGCTCAGTGCACATGGACCTGAATTTATAGAACAATTCAACAAATTTTGCCCGAATGTCAATCTTTAATTAACAAAAACTGATCCTGTAATAATTTCAAACCACTAAAAAAATTCTAGAACTAGAAAAGCACTGTTATAAAATAATGGCATACATTAAAACTATTATTACTTCTAATGTATATTTATAGAACATCCTTTTATCCTGAAAATTAAAACAGCTTATTAACATTAAACTAAGCTTTACAACACCTCTGTGGGAAAGGTGAGCATAACTATGCCCACTTTATGCAGGGATGAAGGAGGCATATAGAGGTTAAATGATTTACCTTGAGAGGCACAGTTACTAAAAGGAGTAAAAAGCACGGGGCCAGGCTCTCGAGCTGTGGATAACAAAGTCTCCCTCCCACCAAGGCAGCCATTACAATGGCAGTGGCAGTGCCCACTTAGGAAGTCTTGAGCTATATTATGTAGAAAATTACTTGGTAGAGTGGGTCCAAAGCCACCTAGAAGGGGATATTTCCAGTCACTCTCAGCTTCTGCTTCACATGCCTTTCTTTTTCTCATTAGGTGTTTTGAAAAACAAGAAATAATTTCTCTCCAAAGTATTTTCTATCTCAGTTTAACAAAAACAACAACAGTATTTAGGGAGATTTAATAGCTGGTTTTGCCATGCCTGACTTCATGTACAAAGGCAGCTGGAGATGAGCCTGTGTGATGAGCAGATCTGGTAGCTTTGGTCAAAGACTCCAGGTTCTGCTTTTGTGCAGTTTTACCCTGGTGAGTAAACCAACATCAGCAAAGCAGGATTATGTCCACCATATGGTGAGACTCCATTGGCGGTCGAACAGCCACCCAATTAATCTCTATCCCCCACCATCCCCTTGTTATTTATTTATTGTGACAAACTCATCCTTACGGGACCCTAGGCGGGGAGCTGCATATTCCCAGGCTATTGGCGGCAGTGCCCATCCTCATCCTTTATCCCAAGCAGTAGCTGGCGAGCTGGCGCCTCTCCTCTGGCCAAGGCGCAGCGTGCTACAAGGTCACACCCAAGGAGGATCTCTAGATTTTCTGGAGCAGACGGGAATAAGGAATTTTTCAAAGCTGCTCTCTATCAAAGAGCCAAATAAACCCCTGACAATGAGCACAAGCCTCACAAACTGCTCTCCAGAGCTGGCCTTTCTAACACCACACGGATAACCAGGCTGTTTGTGGAGACCATCAGAGTGCTCCTGTATCTCAGTCTGTGCCTCTTCCTAAGGTGTCTCCGCAGCCTCAGCCATTCAAGACTTCATCAGCCAGCAAAAACAAAGGAAAACCTTCACCACACCAACAAACTGGGCAGGAGCCCCAACCTCCTCCTCCTTTTTCAACCTCGCCCGCTTCTCTTTCCTCTAAAGGACAAATGCAAAATTTTCCTGTGATCAACCAAAAATTCAGCTAGGAATCTGTACATCCAACGGAGTGAAGAATACTTTAAAAGAACTAATACCTCAAAGAATGGGCCCATTTTCCCTATTCAGGATTATTCTATTTCACACAGGGAAAAACGATGTTGATAATAAAAATATGTGTGACTATTTAAGAAATAAACAGAAGATGAACTAATACTCCATGGAGATTCTGTCAATAGCAGATTAATATCAAGTTACAGATGAGGCAGTCTAAGCAAAGTTTAGGTACTATTTTTTTATTGTAGATCTACACTTGCAGTCCCGTTTTCACAACTCTTTTATTTTGATGTACCTGACACTTTTCCTCTTGGCTCTCATTTCAGTCCCTCTTAAGTACATATTTGGTTGTAGTGGCCAAATTTTTTTTTTTAATTTTTTTTTTTTTTGTTCTGGCAGATGTCTTTTCCTTGTTCTGTGCACTGCGAGGAGTTCAACGTGGCATGTGAAAAATTTCCATTTCAGGTTTTCTTAAGCTAGATACAAAATTAAACTGCTGGCAAAAATACATAGATATATAAAATTATACAGCAGAAAAAGCTGCTCGATAGCTCCCCATCTTCCCTTCCTCCCTTCCTTTTGCCTTTTTTTTCCCACAAATAATTGCAGAAATATTGCCATCAGCCCAAAGCCTTTCTCCAAGTGAAAAGTCAGAGGGTTTTGCCCATAAAGAATTGCCACTGAGTGTTGCTTCATGGATCTGTTTCTACTCTCACAATATTGTAGACTGCGAAGAAGAACTGAGAATTACCATAAAAATCGGGACGTGTTTTGTTGCATCAGTATCATGTTGGCATCAACACCACAGACTCGGGCAGAAAAAAAAGCAGCCTTTTGGTAGGCAGCCTACTTGGTCTGTGTTTCTGCTGTGTTTGTAAGCCATGCAAGTGGAAGAGAAAGTTAAAACTTGGAGAGAAGTAGCATCCTGCAGGCTTGGTATGAGTTACAGCAAAATCTGAGGTACAACCACCATAAATCATAGAGAAATGGAATTATATCTACACCTCAAAGGACAGTGGATCATTATAAATACAGGAAAGACTTGGGTGTATATATAGTTGGCCCCCTGAAGAAATATTCAGCATAATGTGTTGACACTGAAAATGCAACCTAAAATCCATTTTCACTTGGTCCCAGTCCTGCAAATCTAAAATTTTGAGGAAGGAATTTAAAACCAGAAAAGTCCAGAGCTCTCCAAACCCGTAACTACACTGCGTAGACGAAATTTTAATCAAACTTTTAAAGCCATGGTTATGATCTGATGAACAGACAGCTTGACTTGATTACATTTTTAAGTTTCAGTTTCTATTTCTGTTTTAAGATGAAAAAGATCATAGAGTGTCAGAAATTTGAATACTGAATAGCAAAAGCTCTTGCAGGTTTAGAAAGCATATAGAAAAGCTGGCAAAAGAAAACGCTATTCCATTGCCACCATCTGCTTTCTGGCATATTGAAGAAACTTTACTAACAGCAACATTTTCTTGCATTAGAATATCTGCTAATTAGTTTTGTTGTAAATTTTTTTTTTAAATTACCTTTTACACAGAAGGCAAATAGCCAGTTTTTTTGGCTGACTACACCTTACACCACGTCTGATAACATTTTCACATTAAGTTCAGTTTACCTCACTTTTTTTTTTTCTATCAAAATCCTATCTTTAGCATAGTCAAAGCCTGCAAAAACTTTGCCTTGCTGAGACTAAAGAAAAAAACATCAAACATACGAAGTGTTAAAAATCGCTGAATAACTCAAAGGAAAAAAGATAATTTTGAAGGCGTTTTGGCTGAAATCTATTTTCCTTTGAATTGCATGAGTGTTTTAAAATGTTAAAAACACTACAGAGTGACTAATGAATGTAAAAGAATGATAAAGAGTATGGGTCCAGTTATCAGTGATGTGCCTAAAACAAAATAATTTTGGACAGTCTGCCATGCAAATATTGACTAAAATGTCATAAATAATGTCTGCAACAAAGGGAATCCTGCAAAGGAATATTCTGTTGTACTTAATGCATTGTAGAGTGTGCCTTTTAGCAAGCAGTACGTTACAGAGCCTGAAAACTTCAGTTGGACAAAAAAAAACCCTTAAAATTTCCCAGATAAAAACATTACTAATGTTTATTTTTTTTTTTCCAGAAACAGACCTTCCAAAAAGTTAAAGGTGCAGTGTTACATTTGGGAAAGGGTTCACTTAGAAACTGATTTTCAAAAGAAATGAGTTGTCCAAAAATTACGAACAGACCAAATGTAACCACCTCATTGCCTTACAACTACTTCCTCTGCCATTTTTAACAGTATTTTCACCCATTTCTCTGCTGGCAGGGAAGAGGCTCTTTGCAGGTCTTTGTCAGAATGTACTGAAATCAAATGCAAAGACATTAAGTTGACCACTGCCCTGGGCCAGAGCTGAGAGGTGGCAAACCTTCTGCTCCAGCACTTCTTAATTCTGTCTCACTTCTACAGTCCAACTGGCTCCATGTGAAGGGTTAGAAATAAAAATGGAATCCTGTGAGAACGACGGCAGCACACAGAGTGGGCAGGAAGGGCTCCAAACAACCTTCAAAATCACAACATTTTAGTAGTTTTTTATTATTTTTTTAGTAGCATTGGAATATGATGTCAAAATGAGGGATGTTGCATTGAGAACTCGAGGTTACCTACATCTCCACTGACATGCTGTGCTCTGTGTAATCACAAACAACCCAGTCACTTTTTTTTCCGAAAGTCTACTAAAAAAATTGAACAATCGGGTCTACACGAAAACCTTCTGCATGTGTTTTCCAAAATTTCATTTCTGAGAAAAATTTCACAGCCACAGAGATGACAAAAAGCAAAGATACTTTACATTTCTAAAGCATCTTTCATCCAAGATCAAAGAACTACATCAACAATAATTCTCAAAATACTGCTTTGAAATAGAAGTACTAAAAGGAGTACTACTGAATGTATTTTATCTTTATCTAGCTTGATCTATTTTCTTTATAAAATGCTGGTTACTGTAGCATCTCTCTAGGCAGATGAGGACTATAGGTTAAGTGACTTGACCAGAAACACTTACTAGCTCAGTGGAAGAAGTGACAATGCTCGCATTTGGGAGTCAAGGATTCTAAACCTTTCATCCACTAATTAAAAACATATATAAATGTAAAACTAACCTAGGGAGCATGAAAACCCCTCAACCATCATGTGATCGAGGTGCCACCAAGGCAAGTGAAGGATCTGGAAGCAGCAGCACACAAACCAGCTGGCAGGACACGCTGTGGCAGCGTGGATGGACAGAGCAATAGGTGTGTGACAGCAACAAACTACATATGAAGAGAACAAGTAGGCATTTGCTGTTTTTCAAACCTCTTGGAAAAAATTAAGTCAACTTTCTCATCAAAGGTGAAAAGCCTTCCCCCCTGAAACATGCACAGAAGTGCTGCCTGGTCTCCCACGGAGGCTCAGGAAGAGCAAGGGTTTTCCAGCTGCGCCACAGGTCACCCACAAAAAGATTGGTGGGCTGTGTGGCAGGGTCTGAGGCCGAAGAATTTGTTCAACATGAAACTCAGAATTATTTAAAAATAAATTACAGGCTGTGTTACAAACTGTGTAATTCAGCCTTTGGGCCAAGATAATTCTTGACATAACCCAACTGGAATTACACTGGGGATAAACTTAGCGCAGTGTGCTTTCATAAGGCTCCTTTCCTTATCATTCCTGCAATCAGGTCGTGTGGGGCTCTAACTGATAATCTCCTGCTTGCTCTGTAACGTGGATGAAATGTTATCGACTGTTCTGCCGCGTCAGAGAGCAGCACACGCTCTGCCAACGTGCGCAGAACCCACTGCTGATAAAAGCAGCCCCTGTTTGGAGAGGTGTGCTTTACAATCCTTGTGGCTTTTTGCAGCAGAGGAACTGCTGGACAATGAAGAAAAACATTTCAGCTCCCCTGAAAGTTTGACTGTTCCTTTTCAAACAATACAACACAAGATTCGGGACATACTGCTGACACAGCAACATCAGTGCCTCAAAGAAACTGTGGGAAATGTCAAATTTATGGTCCTATGGGTGATTGGTGGAAGGTTTCTTCCCCCCCTTCAGCAAGCCTCTGTCAAAAACAGAGCCTCTAGAAAGTTTTTGGCTACGTCCCAGCAAAGCAGAAGGAAGCTGTATCCCACACTTCCCTTGGGACTTAATGAAATATACAGCCTCTGGGCTTCTTTCAATTTGGTCTTTCAGATTGCTAAACCAGTGAAAGAAGGATCCTAGCTGTCACAAACGTCACATGTTTGGGGTCACCTGCTGCTCGGGGGTTCTCATGCCAGTTGTTGACATAATAAGCACCCCTTACACTTTAATTACAATTCACAGTGTGCAAACTCTGCAATCTGCTTTAAGGCAGACAGTCTTTTAAATCAACACTAAATTCTACTACTGTTCGAGCAGAAATGGGAGGAAAAAGATGTCCAGCTGACTGAATAATTGTATTCAAATATTTGTGATCCCAAAGAAAAGTAAGCACTATCCAGTGAAAAGAGCAACTGTATTGCCTGTAACACTTCAGAAAGCGTAGTTAAAACTTGACTTGCTCCTCACAGTCACGCAGACGACGCACGTGAGACGCTTTCATTCGATGAGCTTTTTCCAAAGCTCATGCGAGCACAGACCTGAGCACCCAGCTGTGTTTGTCCCCGAGCACGGAGCAGGCTGGACACAATGCTGGACACTGGGATCGTCTGTGGGAGGGAGGGAAATTCTCAAGCCCTCTTAGTACGAATTTCAACAGGACTTGTGCAATGAAAGCCTAAACGGGAAGACATGTTTATTTTACTCTGGAATGCTTTATTTAGTTCGGTACAAGAAACATTGGGTCTACTTAAAAATACTTATTATTTTGAGAAACAGATGAGAATCCTTCGGTTTCCTTGACTGCTACCTCTTTTTTAACTGTTACTCCTAATAAAGACATACCAAGACCACCAAACTTAAATAAATTGTACCAGTCGGAGAGGAATAAAAGTCTCCTCTCCTTTTATGTTAGAGAAGATCCATTTTAGCATTTGTGCATCTAAAAATGCCTCCAGTAAATGATATTATTTACAAGGCCTTGGTTGAATCCACCTTTTCCCATGGAAGGAAAAAGATCATGAGAGGGGACACGGCGCTCTGGGAGTAATTCCAGAAGAATTTCTGTGTTCGCCCTGCTAGAAACACTGTTAAATTGTGGGTTATGGATCACACTGTCCACACAGGAAAGGCAGCACAAGCTCCAGCAGCTGCGCTCTGCACACATTCACCCTATGTGCTCTCAGGGAAACAAAGGAGAAGTCAATAGCCCGATACGAGGGCCTGTTCCTATTAAAATAAACAGGAGTGACTCTGGCCACAGGAGAAGGCTGCTGTTGTCCAACTGACTTCTTAGGGACAAACAGCAGTGGGTTTTCGCCATGCTCAACAGCCAAATCCTGGCAAGCTCCTTCCCCCTCGGCCGAGAGGGACGGAACCTCCTCCTGCCGCCTTTGCCGTCGCCACTCTCCCTCCTCGCTCGCTGTACCGGCGACCTCAGATAAACTCGAAACGTTTTGAAATTATCATCAGACTGTGAAGCACTTCAATGAAAATCTATAAAACAAATTTATAGTGTGCATTCATGTGTATTATATATACACTTAGAACGGGATTTATCATTTAGCTGACCTTTGGAACACTGATATTTTTAGATCCAAAAAAATGTGTGTTGATTGTACTTCAACCCAGTCCCCTTACAATGTACCAACTCCTCGATATCTTACTACAGGAAAGATAATTGCAATGAATTTTTATTTTTCAGCACATGGGAAGATAAGATTAGACAGTAGAGACATAAAAGCAAACTGCACCACATAAAAGATAAGTTTCTGAAAGTTACAATTTACACCAAATGTTACAGATTAAAATGTTCAAAGCTATTTATAGGACCTTGTGCTGGTCCCATTACAGACCATGGGAAGACTGCAAAGAACCAGCTCTACCTTTATCCTTAATCACTTCCTCCCATACCTAAAAACCCTTTGGAGCACACAAATTACTAATGATATTAAGACTATTAGTAATTCCCATTACCACTCAGGTAAGGACTCAGGTGCCTCAGCAAACTGGTCCCAAGGTGACATGTGCTGCACAGATCTCACCATCCAAGAGGATTGTTCCTACTCTAATGGGATTATCTACAATCTGAACAACTCATCCCAAAAGGTATATAAACATTTGGTTTCCTTCTTCCTCCTGCGTGTGCCATGTTTGCCTCTGTCAACCGAGTGTCTTGTATTTTTAAAATGGGGTATTTTTCTTCTTTATTCCCTACTATCAAGTTGCCACCAACAGTAGCTTGTTCAGTGGAAGAAATAAGGAATAACAGCAAGAGAGCTACATTTACCTCCATACAAAGTATAAAAAATCAGAGCTGAAGAGCAGATCAGAAGTGGGGAAATGGAGTTAGGGAGGCACACAAAGTGCCATATGATTCATCGACATGCAGCAGGCAGCAGACACAGCCACTGCCCACCAAAGGGCACAGGTGCAACAGCAGAAAAATAACCCAGTGCAAAGCAAAGTTTGTAGCAGAGCAGCTAATAAATGACACCCTCTGGAAAGCTGTCCTGGCAGCCGCCAGCACACGGCATCCGCTCCCTCCGGCTGAGCCCTCGGACTGCTTCCAGTGCCACAAAAACAAAGAGTGCTGGCGGTGCAAGGCAAGGCTCCGACGAACACGCTCAGGAGGGATTTTTCAATCACAGCTTAGCCATATTTTCTGTTTTCTTTCTCAAACTTAACCTTCTCTGAGGACTATTTCTATGAACAGTCTCAAATTTCAGCCACTTCTGATGAAGGCCTTTACAAAAAAAGTGTTGCTAGAAATGTCTGACAAGGGAAAAGTGATTTTTTTCCCCTACTATACAATTACTAAAAACATATGGTGGAAGAGATTCCGTGCAAACCTGGAGTGTGGTCTGTTTTCCACAAAGCCGAGGGAGGAAAAGTTGCAGCCCCAACCATGGGATTGGTAAAAGAAGAGAAATGATGGAAATTATTTTGAAAACAGAAACTCTGTCAGCCAATGCAGTAAAGAGTAACTCCATACACAAAATTACATGTAGACAGAATCAACCCTGCTCTCAGGATTTGTGGGTGTGAGCTGTATACAGAGTGTTTGGTGAAGCCAAATTCATGTTCAAAAGAAAATTAAAGCAAAGAATAAGTTATTAAAAGGAGCCTTTGAAGCGAAAAGCAGTGATGTGTGAAAGACAGAACCAGAAGAGTTTATTTAAACACACAGCACAGAAAACAGGGAAAACAGAAATTAGGAAATTAGAAGAACAGTCAAGAAGGCACCCAGCAGCCTTTTCCTGGAACTAGAAGTTCTTATATCTATGAATATTTTATCCAGATTCAACTATCTTTTTCAAGTCCTTCCTATCAAAATTCCAGACATTTTCTTCAATAAAATCAGAAAAGTGATTCTAAATGTATTGGTAGAAGATATAAAATTAGTTGTGTGTGGATGTTACAAAGGATCTGGGAACCTCACACCCTTTAGATCTGCTTATTTAACTATTTAGCAGCACAATTTAAAATTTACATATGACTGGTTTGATGCCAAACCATAAGAATAAAGCAGGAATGTCTCTCTCCTCCTATGAATTTCAAACTCAGGGTTTTTTAACTTAGTCCTCAAATGTGAACTGTGTTCCCTTCCTAAAATTACTATGCAGCCCATGATCTACTTAGAAAAGTATATGAACGACTTTAAAACAGGATGATTTTTTTTTCCCTTAAACTTCCTATCTAGAGTAAATAATTTTGTGAACATGCTCAGAAGTTGGATATTTCATGCTGGTTCCAAAAGAGGAATGTCTCCATTTAGCAAACCCAAGCCTAAAAATAAGTGTCTGAAACTGAAAAAAAGTTAGTTATAAAGCCCAGTTCCTCATGGCACCGCAGCGCCCGGCAGCGTTCAGTGATGAGGAAAGTCTGGCCCATACTCTTACAACAGCTCTCTCCCCCTGAAGAAGTTCCAAAATAACCTCTGTGATAAAATCAGTCCCTGCAAGTACAGAGCCTTCCTGTAAATGTCTCCCACCTCCCCACGTCGCTTTGTTCTGGGATAGCTATGATTTTATGGATGCATGGATGTACCAAGCCCATCCCAGTGAGTAGGGTGGGAATGCTTATCCTACTGACTAACCAAAGAATGGCCACCCCTCAGCACATGACTCCAGACCTCCAGTTCTCCCGGTCTCTGTTAGATACTAATTTTATTATGGCAGGATAAATAAAACAGGAATAGCAAGGGAGAGTGGGGAAGGGCGGCAGAGAGAAGGCAGCCAGAGGAATTATAGAGCTCACACTGTTGTACTTTTATAAATGTGCTCTGAAATTCAAACTTCTGGGCAGAAGTGATGGTGCTGTGTAACCCCAACTATGGCCTACATGTGTGGGTGTGACTTTGTCCCTGAAGTCCCCCTTCATCTCACACCCCAGAAATGTAACCTGGGAGAAAAGAAGAATGTCTTTCTTGCTAGGTATGTGGTTTGGTCCAAATTGAGGGAAGAAGCTGAAGAAAAATAGTCAGTTTAGGTGTCACAGCTCAGTTAATAGGGGCTGAGTCCATTAGTCATGACAGGCAAGCCTGCAATAAATTATGACTGTCTTGTGCTCCCCCACTAGGCAAAATCCTTTCCTGGTTTTTCGCCACTCCTTATTCAAGAGCAGGATGTATCCCAGGACAATTTGCTCTGTGCTGCTGAGACCGAGAAGCAAGGACACTGGAGGGGTGAATGCACCAAATATCTGACTTTGCAGCTTTCTCAGCCTCACACAGGGTACCATCATCCAAGCAGAAGCTCTTCCCATACCTGCAGCTGCCAAAACACCTATGAACTGCTCCTGCAGTCCAGGAGAGGACTCATCCTTCCCCCCTGCAGAGGGACCTCACTGCCAAGTCCAGGATCACTGATTGTGATGAGGACTAACTGTGACCAGGACTAATTTTGATCAGGACTGCACCCAGGGCTGCCACCCTGCAGATCTCCATTTTGCTGAGCTCTGTTGAAGCAAAGAACAAAGAGAGAGAGCCCTTCCCTCAAAGAGCTCACGATTTACTAGGCCTACCAGGAGAGCAGGACAAGCACAGCACCTTTGTCTCCTGCCAAGTGTAAATCTTCAGAGCTCTGGCTCCAAAAGGCCATAAATAAAAATGGAAAGGAAGTATAAGGTAATTCTGTCCACTCTGTTTCGTTCCAAACCTTTGAAGGAAAGAATATATTAAATGCATCCAAGTCCTTTAATAAATACCTAAACCACAGAAGGATATGATTTAGACTTAAAATACCACCTCGGCTCTAACTACAGTGTCAATAATGCAACGTGATAAGAAACGGAGTGTACTGGCCCCCTGTTTTAGGCATAGATAATGGAACACACATAAAAAGTGCCCAAAACTAATGCTGAATGTGAAGAACAGCAAAGAGAATAATTGCTGGCTGAGTATTTATGTGTTCAGGACAGACTGGATCGAAACTCCCAGCTCAATTAAGTATTTCCTTTTTTTACAGAGTGCCCCAAACTGATACTCAGAGTCCTGGGGGCTCAGCTTCTTTAAAGAGTCCAGAAAAGGCTCCATCCTGTGAGCATCAGCGGCCTTTGGGGCACACACAGGCTTGCAAAGGATCAGCCTTTACAAATATTTTCTAATTGATTCAACCATGATCCTGAAGATGGAATTTTATTTCTCTTTTTTCTTTTTTTTTTGCGGTTAATTTCTTTATTTATTATGCACTTGAGGAGACTTCATTGTCCAACTATTTTATTATTTGCTACACAAAAAAATATATTTGTGAATGGCTCCATTATTTCGGCAGTTAGCCTTCTGGTGCACAGAAAGTTTCCCTTCTGAACAGGCACTCATTCATTCTGCTGCACCATTGTACATTTTATGGCTTGCCATACCCCCCCTCCAAAAAAAATCTTTTTTATTTCTTTCAGTGCTCCTATTATTGTAATAATTTAAAAAGTGGCTTCCACTGTATTTATATCACATCACTTGGATAAAGGACTGCTACCCACAATAAATCTAGTTATTTTCCAAAGTAGATTGCTCATTAAATATTGTATATAAAAGAGCCCTCTGAGATTCAGGATAATCCACACAGTGTTTTTTAGATATCTCTTTCGACTTAAATAAATAATTGTAACCATGAATGTGAACCAAGTACTGTGCTTATAAGGTTGAATTAATAAAAACTGAACTTTATATAAGCCTCAGCTACAGAACATTATGCTGGTGAAGAATTTCAGGTGCAAATAATCAGAGATTACTACACACCAGGGAATTCACCAGTGGTCATGAATACCCTCAATCTACTTCAGCGAGGTAAGCAATATATTCTCTAATATGATATAGTCCAGGCTCTGTTATTGTGTTTTAGAAGTTTTTACTGAACTGAAAGATTTCTTTCTGTTCTACTCATAAAGCAACCATTTCTTCAACTTGTGCATTTACAGGATGGAGAACATACCACATGATCTTAAAATGTTTCTGTCTCTTTACTTCTCTAATTTTGAATTAGAGCTACAGAACTCAGCAAATGCTTTAAAAACAGTACAAGGGGGAAGGGAAATAAATATTTATGGTGTCTCTGCATCTTCCCCACCAGTGTGGCTGACTCAGTCTAGCTGCTGCTAACAAATACAGATCCTAATTTAACTCTGGAAAAGTGGGGGTTTGCATCTTAATTATAATAGTTTCTCCTAGTGATAACTATGCACTGAGTCCCAGAATTTACTTAGACTCCTCTAAACTGTAATGGTTATTTAAAATGTGGAGTGCTATGTTACAGATCAGATCTGCAGCTAGATCTGGAATAATTCCATTAAAACCAGTGGAACTACAGAGATTTCTATCAGTTGTGGTATCACTATAAACCTCTTGTAAATAAAGCCTGCATTGTTAATGCTGTCACTGGTGAAGCAAATTCCATAACCCACAGATAACCTAGGCAAGCTGTGGCTGAGCTGTACAAATCATCCCTTAACTTGTACTTAAAACTGAATTTAGTCACAGTCATCCAGGCTCCATATAGAGTTGAATCGTTACCTAATTACAGGACAAATATTTTCTGAATAATAATAATAATAAAAAAAGACACAACTCTTAAAATTAAGATTACTAGAGTCATTAAAAGCAAGGAAGTGTCTGATGCATGGAATGGCAGAAAACTTGTTTCTGACATTGTGCCCAAGGACAGGGATACAGTCTGTCCCTGGAAATCTCTGTAAATCACAGATACTTTCTTTTTTCGCTTTCCCCTTGCTTTCCTCTTCTCCCTTTCCCTACCCTTCCCTTCTGGAGATCACCCAGTCCAACTGGATTACTCAGGACACAAGACCTGGAGCCATTTGATGGGTAACATTGAAAAGAGAATGGCCTAATCCATTTACCAAGGGAAATTCGGACTGTAAAACAGAAAGTGGTCTCTTCTGTGCAATTACAACTTCAGTTTGAAATCTACAAACCCAAACTCAATCCTAAGCAACTCTGGTCAGGTGTAACCAGGTTATCCCAGGAGCTGTACAGATGTGAGAATGAAGAATAAATGTTTCCATGGATGGAGGGGATATAAGATCTCGGCATTGTTAAGGACACAGAAAATTCCTGGGATTAAAACATTTTCTGGGTGAAGTTCACCCCAAGCCAGACTTTCAGGCAAAGACTGACATCACTCAAGCTGGAGCAGGACTCAGAACTGCTCAGCCTTTGTGCTGATCTCCAAAGAAGAGGAGAAGGCAATCAAGAAAGAGGGAAACACACAGCAAATGACACTGAAAAGGATGGATGAAAACACATCTCCTGATTTGGCTCCACTCCACAACTATACAAAGGACTACACTGTCTGGCAGCATTTGTATTTTTTTAATGTTCAAAAATATGCACTTAGAATAATTTTGCTGGATGTCAAATACTGGGGAGCACCTGTAAGCTCCCATGTAGTGCCTTACTGGAGAAACAGCTGTCACACTCCAAATCCTGCAGGATCACCTCTCTATCCACCTCTGTGAACACAGAGTCAGTGACGGGCAGGATTTTGGAGAACACAATGATTCCTTTAGGTCCTTTAAAACTGAGGGCTGCACGTCAGTACTGCCCCATCCAGCTGCTGACCTCATAGTGCTGCAACTTTGTTGAAGAGGAACAGAAAACCTGTTTGGAAAGCTCAGTGTTGCTGTTACTCTGTGTTTTTTCCACTCTAATTTTGCTTAGCAGTTGACTGAAATCCCCATATTGCTTTCCTCATTCAAACCAAAACCTCACAACACTAAGAAAACCACAGATACTGTAATGAGCCATGACTCATCCAACATTACCCGAGTAGGAATTACACATTTTACTGTAAGGGTATCTAGGCCATCTCTACATCTAACATTTTATCAAGAATAAGGCCAAAACATATCACTTTCAGTATAGTGGGGAGAAGGAAGTTTTTGTGGTTAAAGCAAAGGCCAGTGAGTCAGATGATGTGGGTTCTGTTTCCAGGCCTCACGCAGACTTCCTATGTGACTTCAGCTGAATCTCTTCTCTGCTCTGTGCCTCACTTTTCACATCTGTATGAAGGATGTCAGAATGTCACATCCATTCATCTTGGTTTCTCAAATTTTTTGAGACATCTGGGTGGGACATGCAAAGTGTTATGATAACTACCATGCATCTGTTTTTCTGCTGTGAACAGAACCATTATCTGCTTCCGGATGGAGAAGAAAGTAGAAAGGCTGGCCTCAGGCAAAAAAAAACCAAAAAAAACAAAACCACAAAAAACAAAAAAACCCACCCCCATTTATTCTAGAGGATTGGCTCATCTCTGATTTGACCAGCACAATGACAAGTAAAATAATTCAAAGGATGCAGAGCACAGAGATTTGGAGGAGTAAACACTGACAGACCTCTGAAATCCCTTGACCTTACTCTAGATTATTGCACTGTGCTGCATCAGATGCAGCAGCCTTTTTTATTTTTTTATTTATAATTCATAGGCATATAATTAAATCTTGCACATTCATTTTGAGAAAGCACAATAGCTAAACCACTAACCCTTAAGCAGAGTCTAGCAGTGGCATTTGGAGAGTCAGCCACACTCTCTCACCTATGCTGGCAAACACATTACTCTGGCTGTGAAGGAAACCACAATGTGGGAAGGAAAGCCTACAAAAGAATGAAAACAGAAAGTGTCTAAGGCCTTGGCAGAAGGACACTAAATAAAATAGAGAGTGGTGACTCATTTTGGCAGTGAATCCACCTCAACCCCTTCAAAGGCTTTGGCAAGAGTCCTCGGAGGAGACCCCAGGCTTTTGCCAAGCCACAAAACACCACAATTATTATCGCAGCAGTCATCAACAAAACAGATTTTGTAAACTGACTTGTTGGCACATAGATTAAAGAAGCTATAAAAAGGAATAACAGCTGTTTGGGTTGCCCTATGCAGAAAGTTACTATATAAAAAGTACTTTTACACATATCATATATACGTACACACACACACACACAGATGCACATGATGTGTACATGAAGAATATACAAACAAGCGAAAGTGCCAAAAGCTGCTGAAGGATTTCACTGCTGTTCGTGGGAGATAAATTTGCAGGTCTGAAAAGTTGTAAACTAAAGACCCGATCCTCTTCTCAGTCCTACTGGTGTCACAATATTCACTGCAGCGTTTCATTAGTTTCAGTAGAGTTGTTTCCATTATACAGGAGTGTAACGACATCAGAATCTAGAACTAATAATGGCTACTTAAAGAAAAGTACCACAGACCTAATTCTCCTCCTAAATCAAGAGAAAATTTACTGGTGCGTAAATCAGAAGACAAGCTTTATATGCAGAAGCCATGCGAATATGAGAGCTAAAATGGCCCAGAAATAATTTAGGATAAGCTACAAGTGTCCTAATGGCTCACAAATTTCTCACATTCAAAGGTTATGTTCAGTTTTTTAAACTAGGTATGTTTGAATATTTATGTAACTAAACAAATAGCCAAGTTTAGTAAGTGAAAATTAGGTTTGCAGCAGGTGATGAGGGTTTGTCTACCTAGACCTCAAACATAAAGGCAAGAATGAACTCCTAAACTCAATTTTAAAAGTTGTGATAGATATTATGCTGGTGTGCATGCTGTACTTAGGTTTAGAATCTCCTAAACATTGCGCTTTTTTATTTAAAGCAGATGAAACATTACCCTTTGAATTAACAGTTTTTTATTAAAGTGGCAGAAAGAGAGATGAAGTTGAGAACAGTATCCTGTTCCAATCTTTCTTTAAAAGTCTTCACTAAGACTTTTAAACATTAAAAAGGCTTCACTTTGAGTTTCTACACAATTTTTTTTATTATTATTACATTGATAAGCAAGACTTTTCTTGATTTTTTTTTTCCCTTGAATTCGAAGTGCTCTAAATTTTGGTCATGTATAACGTTAAAATATCCTGAAAAATATTTTAGAGAATCTGGTATATAACTCAATAAATGCATCTGGCTCAATTAAACTCCATGTGCCCTGACCAGTATCCAATACTTTTTTCAGAGGCTGCGTATCTTAATCTCATCTTTTCACCACAGAATCAAGAGTTCAAATTACATCATTAAAAATAATACCCTGGTCTAAGGAAGTACTATGGAAATACAGGTTGCCAGAGAAAGAGGGCGAACCTGAACTAAAGGGGTGTTTATAACATCTATGAAGACATAAAGGAATAGGTTATGGGAGAAATGTGGATATAAACAGCAAACATTGCTGCAAAAGGCATCTGCATCCGTATGAATCTCTTCAAGCAAATGGATAAAGGCAAAGTAGATTTTGGGGTCCTGCCATTCCTTCAGGAAAAATGATGTGGCCCATTGACCCAGCACTAGCAGAGGATGTGCAATAGCAGAGATGAAGCATTTGGATTAGGTGTGGATCCTGTTGCTGGTTTAATACCTCCCAAATGCCGGGTGGAGAGAAGCTGTCGCATCACCTGGGATAATAATACTCGATTTTCCACTGCTGACTTAAATGGGGAAAATATACCAAGGTAATTTGAGACCCTGAAAACTCCTAACAGATGAAAGTTGACACGTGGGCTGAGAGTGAGACTATGAGAAATGGAGTTTTTACTAATATAATCCACCTGAATGTAGGCATTTGCATCGAAAAAAACCCTCTATCTACCATTCTGTTGCTGAAACTACAAATATTTTCCAGCTGCATAGAGGACCATTCAGTATTTTCAAAATTACTTGTCCTTAGGCAATCTGTTTAATTTCAAGTGCAATCCAAAAAGTAGCTGGGACTATATTTACTGCTGGTATGCACAGGCAAGCATTTAGCATGGAATGGTCAGCATATAAATACAAATCCATACATCTGAAGTTCTTAGATTGAACTATTTGTCTTTTATTCTTATCCTTTGCTTTTTTCCTTTCTTTTTTAGGGCCACCTTGGACTACATAATGCATTACACCGACATCAAATGAGCTCTCATGCCAGCAGAAGCAGTGAGTTTCACCTATCCAAGTATTTAAAAAGCTTGCAAGCACACACTGTCTCCTGTGCAGCCCGGAGATCCCTGTTGAGTCTATGCCAAGTCCCTGAAAAGTTGGACACTGCATCCGGTATTTACACTAAGCTAAAATTCTAATCAGCACTAACAGCAGTGTGTTTTAATTCACCCTTATGATTTTATTTCAATCTGCTAAGTAGCACAACTGCCAGAAAGAAACTGCTATAAACTCCAGTAAACAAATGCAGGGGGAAAAAAAAAATTATATATAATATGTATATATATATATATAAATAAAAGTAATCTTAAACCTGTTGGAGATAAAGTTTGCACCACTTTAGACACGCAGCTCAAAAGGAAAGTCTGGAGCTTTGCTCAAAGCTACTCTCTGCTGATTTCTTTCCAAATATCCTACCTTCCACGCTGGGTTTTTTTAAACTTTCTTTTCCCCCCCAACGTGTTTGGTACTTTTTAGCCAAGGAAGGAAAACGCTGATGTTATTTTACACCGGCTATTTCACCTCACGTCCTCCCCTCGGCAGCTTTCTGCCAAGTGCTGTGAAACAAGAACACAGTAACTACTTGAATCTCTGGATGACACTATAAATCGTAGTGCCAAGAGGCCGGTGCCAAGTCCGGCATCTTCCTTACTTTGGGAAGGAAAACAAAACACACACACACACACACGCGCACAAAAAAAAAAAAAAAAAAAAAAAAAAAAAAAAAAAAAAAATCGGCAGGAAAATTGTGAGAAGTTGGTCACCATTTTGGACCTGTTCAGTGCAGTCAGACCTTGGCAGCCATCTTACAGCTTGGCAACCATTTTGAGAATGTGCCTGGCAAGCTCTCAGAGCTCGCCGACACTGTTTCAACACAGCGCTGGTTAAATATAGTCCAAATTAAACAATACCATGTAATATCAGGTAAACTCACCCTTCAGAAACCCACCCCGCAGGTGTTTATAAGTACATCTTTAAAGAGAGACGGACACTGTGCTTTCCATGGGGCCGCCTGGGCACCTTAACCCTTTCCAGGGCACGGTGCTGGCAAAGCCCCACCAAGGCACCCATGAGGGGGTCCTGATGACAGGAACAGTGCGGAACAGGGACCCTATGGATGTTGGGACACAGAAGACATGTTGTCTTTCATCACTGTTTAACGAGGCCCCAGGAACCCCACCGGGAGCAAAGGCCCCTCCAAAGGAGGAAATGGGATGACAGGGGGACTGTACACAACAACACGTAAACCCGCAGCTGTCGTGTGAGAAAAAAATACTTTCGCAGCTTTAATTTCCTGATGAACTTTTCCATGTGCTCCTCTCCCAGAGACAAAAGGAAAAGCTGGAGGAGAAAAAAGTCATTCCAGCAGCCAGACATCTTAGGGAAGGCTGGTTTATTGAGAGAGCCCGATGGCGGGGCGAGCTGTAAACAAACACTTCCCTTCTTCTCCCCACCCTGCAAGATCGGCGTGTTTTTGGACCAAACGCCCTTCACTCCGACAGTGCCAAAATCCCTAGGAAGACTTGGTGCCAGATGAAGAAAGGCACAGTTGTCAGAAACTGCTCTGGCCCAGGAGTAGGAAAAGTGCCGTGAGGAGTGGAGAGAAGCGCCTCGGTACTGCTCCTTGGGGCCAGAGGGTACAGCAAGGTATTCTGGCCATATTTCTCCCAGTATTTTAAACAATCCCTTTGCTGAAGAAGTTAATTTTTCATATTTAATGTAGTGTAAACACATTTAATAACTTGAGGAGGAATGTGGGGTGAGTGTTTTTACAGAACAAACAGTGCTATCTCCAGGACTGCTGCACTAAAGTTTAGTCTACATGAGGCTCTAACTCTGTCAGCCTATTTGAATAAAACTTAAAAAGATAATATATGGGTAAAACTCAGCACTTGGAAAACAGAGTGTGCAAAAAGGCAAATATTTGAAGGTACTAAACAGTATCCGAGTATTAAAATGACATTTTGGGGAAGTATTTAATATCTGAAGACAAATGTCTTTTGGAAATGCTTACTACACACATTATATTCTGCTTCTTATCTTGAAATAATTTAGAGTGGAACAGAAAAGATCAAGTTTATGCTCTATTAGCATAAAGTTTAAACTATAAGGGGTTTTTGACCTTGAAGTCTGAATTAAATGATGTCTGGGATTTTTATTCTCCCTCTTTTTTCTGCCCTTTTGAAATTTTAATTTGGGGGGAAAAAAATTAAAAGCCAACTAATTAAGTGTAATTTCATAGTGAATGAAATAAATTAATTAAACCATAATTGAAATGACAATATTAAATATGAAAATATTATGCTGGAGTAGATCAGAATAAAGTCTTGACACTGCTGGGTATCTTTTATATTGAAGGACAGTATCTGCAGCCGCATGACGTCAGCTGTGCAGGAATAGTTGGGAATGCATTGATAAATTGCTCCATCGATTCTGTTCTGCTTCACTTACCATAATTATAGCACAGTAATGGATGACATGAGTGATATATTTTTACTTTAGAGAAAAGCCAAGAGTTTGCCTGTTTCTTTATGAGATTAGACCAAATCCTTTCAATTAATACAGCATGATTGATATCTAAAAGTGTACTGGGGTAAGATACTTGCTTCATGTGCACATCTTTAAATATTATTGGTTAAATATTGAGATAGAATTCAAAGAGCAGTTTCAGGGCTTTAAATAACAGTGTCATTTTGGTAATATGAAAGATGTATCGTCACAATTTTCAAAGACTTTTCTAGGTCCACTTCAAGCATTTTGATTTTCTTAGATCTAAAAATCACATTTGCAATTAATATCTGTGAAAGGCAGGACAGCTTAAGCATTTTCCTTGAAATCTATAGACACCCTCACTGAAATGCTTGCCAAGGCTACCAACAGATATGTTGGGAACAAGGCTGGGAGGACTGGATTGTGGTTTTCAAATATGTATGGTTCAGGCTTAGCTTTCAGCTGCTGTGCACTGAAGCCAACTGGTGAAGCCCATGTGTAGACCCAAGCGCAGAACACCCAAGATCCTCTGGTGTGAATAAAGAGTGAGTAGAAGATGAATTAAAGAGCAATGTCTTATTGTTGCAGAGGGAGTGCTATGTGGTGAACATCCATCCACCCCTTCTTCAAATCTGTGGTAGAAGAACAACAGCAGTAAGTTCCATGGCTTCCCCACCAACATGTTCTTCAGGAATAAAGAACCAAGTCACTCAAGAAGCAAGGAAGGGAATGTGTTCTTGCAGAGGAGGTATGAAAAAAGGTGAGGAAGAAAGACACCAAACTGCTGTCACAAAAGACAAATCCATGTTACAGAGATGCACAGGACACAACTCTTATACCAGTGCTTGTAAGACTCCATAAATATAGAAAAGACCTGCACATTGCTCACAACTCAAGCTTCCCTGTCACAACTCAAGCTTCCTTCATGGATTCAGTCCTTCACGTCAACAGAGAAAATGTATGTTGTAAAATACCATTTATGCAATATTCTAACTATCTTAGCTGTTCTGGTTATGAAAATTCTAAAAAAGAACTCTGAATGGGAGCTTTTTAATCAATAAAAACTTTCCACAGCCATTGTACCTTCATGCTGAGTAATTTCTACTTAGCAGTGAGCAAAGAAACCCAACTCTCATGGAGTTTTGAATGATGCCAAGAATATCTTTGGGGAAAAAATGATGTTACCTCCATGTAGCCCTATCTCACACAGCATTCTTTCAGCATATAGTTCAAAAAGCACCATAATCAATGTCTCTAAAAATTTTAACCTGTCCCCTCCCCCCAAGCAGTGAGCATCTAAGATTGATCTGTACTTCTAACTGTTGAATTCATCCCTTTCTCATGTTACAAAGGCTGTCACTGGAAATAAAGTGTAACTTGGGATGGCAGTGGCAGCTATCAAACCTCCTGACGCATTAGAGCGTCTGAAACCCAGACACCCAAGGTTCACATCAGAAAACTCCAGTGTGTAGCGAACAACTCAAAACCAACTATCGACCTTCCTATTGATTTCTAGTGGGGAAACCAAGACGGGAAAAGCACCAGAAGAGATAGGATTTCTTTTCCTCTCCTCATTGCTAACTTAGTGGCTGCCAAACTCAGGTCTTCTCAGGCTTAAGCCATCAGAGGTTTGTGTTGCAGCTAGCCAGGATGTCTGCCTAAGATAATTCAAGCTGAAAGCAGACAGTGTGCAGTGGGAGCTGATTAGCCACTGACTTCCAACGTGACCTGTCTCAGTCCCAAAAGAAGCTTCTTGACAGTAAGATATGGAGGCTACGGCACAGCTGAAAAGAAAAAAAATGGTTATCTTTTCAAATGGTATTTGAGGACATCTGACTCTTGTAGTTGGGCAATTTAGAGAGGTGCTTTTTGTAACTGGCAAGTCCCAAACTCGTCCCTTCAAAATTTGATTGTATACTGCAACAACAGGTTTAAAAGAAATTATTTTCAAATAGATATATATATATAAAATAAGGATTAAATAAACCTTAAAACAATTCACACTATGGAAAGAAGGTGTTTAAAAGGACATATATGTTTCATCTCCTTTTCTTCATCAACACAATCAGTCTGCTGTGTGTTTCAGTAACTTTGCTGAGAGTATTCTAGATTTGAATCCATGTAGCTGACGGCACTTTTGACCTTCCATGGAGACTGGGAAAATAATAGCTATAGGTGTGATTTTGATGATTCATAATTTAAAAGGAAGTATCTCATGTTTGCTGCAGCTCATCTGTTCCACTCATTATATTCATCTCTTAGCTAGTATTTTTGTGTTTAATTTGGAGATTGCATGGCCACAGTTCAAAATGAAAGCTTGGTTCTGAATCCCATAGATTTTGCAGCTGAATCTCAGCCACAGGAACACCCTTTTCCAATTATAAAGTGTATGGTTAGGGTGTAAATCCTGGTGCATATTTTATACTGAAAGTCACAATGTTAGCAAAACACTCAAGAAACCTCTGAAAATCTTCCGTAAAAACCTGATGAGTTTGTTGTGAAAAATCAGAAACATTTTCTGCCTTTAAAACCAGGACTGGGCTACAATCTCAGAGTTAGACTATCATCTGTTATTTTTAATTTGCCACATTAATGGGCTGCAAGGTCCAAAGTATCTGACATATCTGAACTCTTCTGCTGCTCCCCTTTGTAAAGCTCCAGCATTTTTTACACAGCTCTGCAGGAACAGACCATAACGTCTGGAATGTTTTGATCTTATCTTAAGTTTTTAATAACTTTCTTTTTTATATACTACATATTTTACATGTTTTATTGTAAAACTCACTTTGCAGCTGTTTCTTCACTTTAGAGGGTTCCACTCATCTCCGGGTCCCTGAAGGACAAAAATTGGGGTGCCAGCTCCCAGCAGCAGCTGTCCTGCCCTGAGCGGGTGCTGCCCAAGTGCGAGGCACCCCCATCTTCCTCCCTGGAGGAAGAGGAGGCAGAGCTATGGGGCCATGGCCAGGACACCCGGGAGGCAGCTGCTCGCTGGGCAGCCCTACAGACACTTTACAGCTGCTTTCTTCACGGCATTCCCAAGAAAGTGATGTGACTCTCCCCAGGCGATGAGTCCACCTTCTGCAATACCGGGATCAAGTTGCACTGCACTGGAACAGCCAGGCTGAATCAAGTCCTCAGGACTCTCTTTTTCACAGCAAGCAGAAAAATATGAGCACATACATTCATAAAGCTGCAGCAAACTATTATGTAAATGCTGCATGTTGGAGTGGGTATTTTTATGGTGGGACAGCAGGAATAAG
Organism: Corvus cornix cornix; assembly: GCF_000738735.6. Lineage (NCBI taxonomy): Eukaryota > Metazoa > Chordata > Aves > Passeriformes > Corvidae > Corvus > Corvus cornix. Next base: position 2,790,354 of record NC_046338.1, read on the forward strand.
CTTATAAATCTAAGGCCTGGGGTCAGTGCTTAAGTAGAGATTACCTCTAAGCTTTACTTACACATTCTATTTTGGCCCAACAATTTGCAATGTATTTCTGGAAAAGAGAGAATATCCCTGCTCATTCCTGCTGGGACAGGGCACGTGGTAAGATGCATCTTCCTGAGATGTCTGGGGTGGCACCTAAGAAGGGCTGGCAAATTCCCATCGGAGCAGTAAAGACGGCAATCTGACTTGAGCTGCGGTGGGGATAAAGTAAATCTGCTCGGCTTCAGGCCGGCACTTTTCTGGCTCGTGGCACCGGCTTTCCTGCAGCCTCACCGCTATCGTACAGCTCGTCATGACCCTCACCCTGACAGCTTCGTCTCCAGCCAAGATCCGTGACGGCTCCTTCCAAAACAAACCAAGACAAAGTTGCTCTGGAGCAATGTTTTTCCTGAACCGAGCATGACGCGACTCTGCTTCCACCCACGTAGTAACCCATCCACATGCCCAGCAGCCTGTGACCAAAGCACACAAGAACGAATGCACCGAGCCCTCCAGTTGCCAGAAGGGAGTCCAGAAGCTTAGCTCAAGAGAGAAAAATTGTGCAGGAATTACAAAGAGGTCTCAGTACAATTGGCAAACTACATCTGCACACCGGCACACCCCCTTTTTTTGAGGACATGAGTTACAGGTGCCCCTGTAGTGTCCACTGTCTGAAACGGCGCCTGTATGCTTCCACTGGCATCACCAAGCTCACAAAATAAGGTTGTAAAATAAGAATAACCTTTTAACAACACAATGTTACTTGAAGAATGAGACTCTCGGTACACAGAAGGTATCAGAAGGGATCATCAAAACATTACGATAGATACTAAAATGGAATTCCTGTTAAGATGTTAACTTACATTTATACATAAAGCAGCCTATTTAAAGCATGCTTGTTAAAATTCACAGTTATTTCCCTGACAGGCATTCAGAGAGCATCGTAATGAAGTTACATGGTAAAAAAGCAACTATTTTAAATAATCCTAAATGCATTATTTACTAGAAGTTAACAGTAGAGATTGAGAAGCAGCTCATGTGGATTGCTGGATTTTGTGCTCTAGTGGTAAAGAAGGATATGACAGCATGTTTGGGCAGAGGAATAGGAATGTTTGAGGTCTCCAGCTGCAGAATTTCAGGGCTGAGTTACTGAGCACAGGCCAGAGATTACCCTAACTTGGTTAACCCAAAAACCCACAGAGGGAGGTTGCCATCCTGCCTGGCAGGGCTCACTGTGACGCACTCTCTTGGGTCTCTCACAAAGAAGAAACAGCTCCCAGTGATAAGCATTATGCTAAACCCCCTTTTTAGCACTTCAGAAGTATGATTTCTGACTCTGCAAACTCCAGACCGTTTCCTAGAAGGAAAGACAGTAAAAAGCCTATATTTGGAAACCATTCCTCCACAGACCCCTGTAAAAAGGAGGGTGAATGCAGCCATAAAAAGGAGGGTCGATACATTTATCTGCTCTCCTTTTTCCTCCTTAGACTGAGAGGCACATGAGAGAAAATGGAGCGGGATCAAGTCCAAAGAACTATCCTCTTTAAGGATAGACTACATGGTATCATCAGCGAGTCTCAGCCAATATTGGCTAACAGTCGCTGTCTGTTTGCCAAGCAGAAGTTTGCCATGTTAAACTGTCACTATAATGCCACCTTGAAGAGGCGTTATCATCACTCTTGCGATGATACACGGCAACCGTGAACGGAAACGGAGGCCGGAGCTCACACATCTGAACAACAGACAATCCTGGTGCCATGGATAAGTAACCCAACAGACAGCCCTGCCTGCTTATCACTGCCACGATCCAGGAGCCCTCTTTGGATGGACACTGCAGTGAAAATTATACCAGTTTATGACTTTATAATGTGCCAATTACTGCATTTTATTAAAAATACTGAGAATACAGAAACCCATTTTAACATTTTTCTAAAATTTACTGCTTCTCTGCTCTGAATAGAGTATAGAGCCGCAAAATCTCTTGTGCATCTCATGGAATTGACACCAACCTAAAACATTGACAAAAACTCATTCCCAAGGCCTCTTGCCTTAGGATCTTCACAGGTAAAGGACAGTGAGACAGCCAGCACAGGGGCCACAAAGCAGGGGCTCGATTTCCCCTTTAACTTGACTTGTCTTGGTATTGAATTAGGCATATAAAACGTGGGGAAAGGGGAGCATGACATCCGACAGAAGTGCTGTATGCTGCTGCAGGCTCGGCTCACCATATGGGAAAGCACTTACACAGTGTAGCTGCACGGCGCAGCCAGCGCTGCTGTACAAACTCCTCATTAACATGGCAAAGTTACGCCATGAGCTTACAGAACACAGAACCTGAAATTTGATTAGATACAGGGTGGGAATTTTTTTTATTTTTATTTAATACTGACTGCATAATATTGACCTTAGTAACTACAGGCTGGGAAAGTGAACTTCACATTAACGGCGCCGTATTGATTTTGCAAAAGTACAAAAGTACTTTTATGCCCAAGAAAGGTTCCAGTTACCACATTTGAATGACCTCGGGAGAACAGTGTCTTGGAGAACTGTATTTTCTTCATTCAGTAGTGCTCCTAAGTGTACCCCTAACTGCTGTACTCACAAGACCTAATATTTAACAACCTGATAAAGCCTCCTCTGTCGTGCCCTCAGCTCTCCTCAACTCAATACTTTGCAGAGCTGGAGTCAAATCTAATGGGCCAAATGCAATTTAACTTATCAAAACAGTTTATTCAATGTGTAGTACATCAGTGAATTAATATATTATTCACCAATATGTTCTGAACTATTTAGCCAGCTGTATGAAATGTTTCTAATACACTAGCTGACATTTTTTTAATTACACAAATACTTTGGGTAGCAAATAACTGTTCGCTATTTGGCAAGCCCTACAAATTATATACAGTTAATTATATTCAGGTTGGTATATGGGTTATAAATAACTGTGATAAAACTGGTATCAATGCTGACAGAATTTTAGTGGAAATCGACATTTTTCTATACTGAAGTAACTGAGAGCTAGGAACAGAAATACTGCCTCCAGAAACACAACTGTAAATTAATAAATTGTGTGTGTGCACAGAATGACTTATTATTTTAACACACTACATATTTTTGCCTTCCATTCTTATTAATTTCATGTTTTGCCTTTATTTATATTCTGCTTGAGAACTGTTTTTCTTTCCTCTTTTTTGCAGTGCTGTTCAAGCTACTGACTTTAAAAGTTTTTCGCAGGTAGATCCTCTGTAGACTTATACTTGCCTGTGAATCCCAAACTTAAACTATCAGCTCTCAAACATGCAAAGCTGTGTGCGCAGTCACATACTGCTAACTGGAGCCTGAGTATTAATCCAAGCCCTGGCACCGGTGGAGAACCTACGCACCCAAAAGAGTCTGGACCGTGACAGAGTTGTCCAACACCCTGTAGTCATTCACATTCATTTAAAGGCTATCAGCTTTATAACAACCTAAAATTTAAAGACAAAATTCTAAGAAGTTGTGGAGCTTGTGCTGCTTTCCATTACAGCCCTAAACCACGCTGTGGAGACAACCCTGGTTTGCCTTAGTGTAACCATGTCGAAATTTGTTTCAGGCTGTGCCTTCTGCAAAGACAAACTCTACCATCTGCTTGGGGTTCGGCAACCCAGCTTCCTTTCCCGAGATTCCCTGAAGTAGCAACCTGAATATCACACCTGTTTATCACGACAACTCCGTTTAACAGATCCTTCTGTTTCCCTGTCCTGACTATTATATCTGTTAGCATCCTGCGGCAGGCATGGGGAACATGACCCCTTCCTGTACACGAGGGAAGAGGCTGAAATTTTTTAAGCCACGGTGATGTAGCCTGTCACCAGGTGTGGATTAGTTGTTCCAAGTCAGTGCATGTCACAGTGGTTTAAGGATGTGTGGAGGCGTGATGAAATCCAACACAACAACACAGATCCTCAACTTACCACATCCTCATCTCAAACAGTCATGCCTGGAGGGACCATTTCCCATGTTATGGTATGTAGTAAAATACAAAAACAACAACGAAGAACTCCCAACAGAACAAAACAAGACAAAAAACCTAAAGGAAAATGGATACCTTTTGTGAAAGAACTATTACTAAATGGAAAGTCAGTGGGAAAAAAAGGGGGACAGGGGAGGAAAGAAATAAGGAGAGCACATTCTTCAGTAGGGGAAGTTTCTCCTGTAAATTGGCAGTGAATCAGTTACTAAATGACATGCCTAAAATCAGGTGGTGGATTATTGGAAATGAAATCTTTGTCCCAGGAAAGCCAACAGCAAAAATCCTATTGATTTCAATGGGACAGGGTTGTCTCTCTGGACTTAACAGTCAATCATGCAGAATTGGCAACAGCGTTTGAACATCCCTGTTTGTTATTAGACCACGGAAATCCGTATTAGTTTGCTTCATCTGCACTTGTGACCAGTGCACCAGCACTTTTTTTTTTGGCATGGAGGTGCAAATAAGCAGAGTGGGTTCAATTTTTCAACCCAAGACACATGAATTAGAGCTTTGCTCTTTCTCCCAAGCATTTCAGAGTCCATTTTCCCCCTGAAAGGCATGGGCAGCCTCACCGCTAATGGGAGTGCTGTGTTTACAAGCAGAGGGGAACTAAGCCCTTAGTGTTTTTGCATATTTGCAATACATTATGTGATTGGGATGGGAGGAAGGTTTGTTGGAAGAGGAAGATGGGGAGAAATGGTGGAAGAAAAAAACAATCTGATCCTCAGAGGCTGGTATAACTGTGGAGTATACACAGTCCTCATTTTCTTCAGTCCTTTTTGCAGAAAAGCTTTGTTGAGAAAAAATCAAACTAAAGTGCAGATACTTAATGTTATAAATATAATACCGTAGTATAATGCTTCCATTTAACAACTTTCCACGAACAACCTTTCAAAATTTAAGTGCTTGGAAATTCTTGGATGACAAAGCTGCTATTTACGACTAATCTTTTTATCTGAAAGCAAAACCGGGTCCAAATAAATAAAAAGACAATAAGAGAGTAACAATGTAGAAAGAATGCGGGTGTGCGCGACGCACACCCACGCCGAGAAACAATAAACAGATTTACAATGGCAAAGCGTGTGATAGGAGAGATATCATTAATATGGGGCCCAAAGCCCATCACTTAGATTAAATATTATATGGAAATTGCCACAGATTGATACAAGGCTGAGTAAACAAACGATAAACTGTAGTGGGTATATTTGTCCAGCCATGTATTAGTGCAATACACAAAATGGGACCCAGTGAATGCTTAAAGTGAAAATTTGTGACCTGTTAGTATCCCCAAAATGCCCATAGAACATTATTCTCCCTTTTAACCTTAATTTTTATTCTCTGTCTCAATTTCTGCTCTGCTTCTCCCATCATAGCCCAAGTTACCTACGCTGACAGCCATAGCAGGCCAAGGTAGCACAGATGGGGCGGCTGCAGCTGCATCTCACCTGCCAGACTGCAAAGCCCACCGGGACACTTTCCCACTCCCTTTATGTCTGTCTTTGTGCATTTGCAACAGCGCCTTTCCCTGGGCCTTTATCGAACATGTCACCGATGCCGCGCGACTCCGGCTCCGACGCTCCGCTAATAAGTCACAGATCCGAAACGTGTTCCTTCACAGAGGAAACCCAAGACGGGCCTCCCCAAAAAAGTATACCTTGAGCATGTCAGCGTGGGCTCTGATTTAAAGCAATTCAATATGCCTGGCTCCCCAAAGGCAGCACGCCTGTAGGGACAAAGAATACCTCAATGCAACTCAACAGCAAACCCTGCTGGATTAAATCGCAGCGCCGGTGGGCTCCACGTTTGATCTCGGGCTGCCTTTGTTGGGAGCGGCGCGGGCGCAGGTGGCGGTGCGGGAGCAGCCTGGCTTTCAAAGCGATAGGAACAATGTGCGACGAGCCGAGCGCGGCAAAACTTCCCTCGTAAAGTTGCTCGTTTCAGGCTTCATGGGAAACTTGGCAAAGTTTCCCTCGGGGCCCAATTTTTTTTTTTTTTTTTCTCAAAAGCCTTAACCTCCCTTCCTTTGTTTAACCTTCAATTTTGTGCCTAAAAAAATAAGGGAGGGTGTCAGTTTTTCCATGCCTGGCTTTGCAGGCTGTGAAAAAAGTCCTGCTGCCACCTGAGCGGGGGATCGGACGGGAGGCGAGATGCCTGCGTGCTCTCGCTTACTTCCACGAATAATCCCACCTGCAAACGGAGAAGTTGGGTTTCAAATATCAGGCCCTCAGGTTCATGGATCTTTTGAAACGAAGCTGTGTCAGATTTATGGCTTCGGTGTGCTAAGGGAGGAAACCGTGGCCATTTTGAGCAAGTTCTGCCTGGAGCTTTCCGATCTGAACCGCAGGCTCTGCTTCCAGATCGGAGCACAGAAAGTTTTTGTAGTGCGTGTGCTCGCCAAAAGATATGGGTCCCTCTGTAAAGCGAAGCAGGCAGTGAGCACATGTCCCAGAGAAGCACGGCTGCTTTCCCCAGCCTCCAAACACAGCTCTCCCACCGTATTTATCAACAGCTATAAAGCAAGGGAAAATCTCCACGTTATCCCATTCCCCAACTCCTTTCCATTAAAACAGAAGACAATTCCTGCAGACTGCACGCCCTTTACTTTGGATGCAGTTAAAGATTTTGCTGGCTGCTGCACCAAAACTTCCCATGCTGTGTTTACTGAATTGAATATAATCTTTTTTTTTTCTCCCTACCTTAATTTCAATATTTAGAATAGCTTAATTATATCTGATATCTACTAAATGTTAAATTGCTGCCATGGATACTGTACTTGTTTTAGGCTTTGCCCACAACCCAAAATGTAACTAAAGATTAATAGAATGCTGAGATATTTTTGGCTGCGAGTGAAATTTAATGAATAAACATTTAAATAAATTACCCCAATAATGAAACAATATGCCATTAACGCCTGAGTTATGCTAAATGCTTCACTTCTCTTACAATTCATGCAAATACTCGGGAAAAGAAATTATAGTGGTGAACTACATTAAACAAAATCCTGCCTAAACCCCACCCGTAAAACAGTGTCTCTACAGTATTGGGAACAAAAACTGTGGCTTGTCAGTCAAAGTGTCTAACTATGGCATATGGGTAAAGGTTTCAGTCTGCTATCTCCAGACTCATCTTATGGCCCGGGTTCAACGCTACTGAACCGCTCTCTAGACAAAAGGCGAACTCATTGAAAATGGGTGCTGCGAGCTGTCTGGTCAGGGCGGCCGCGCAGCCTGCGTCTGGATGCACACAAACTACTGGCATGGGGGAAACGCAGCGCGCTTTGGAGGGCTTTAGAGTTTCCTAAGAGCTGAAAAAGAAGCAGCCTGAAGGTTAAAGCTGGCTAGTCAGAATGGCATACTTGGCTGCATATATAGCCAGGTGGCCTGGGCATATTGGCAAACAACTGGCAAACTGCCCAATACATATGGCTTAGATTGCTTTGCTCTTCCCATGAAGCCTTCTTAGACTCTTGAGCAAGCATTCATTTTAGAGCAAAACGCATCCAAGTGTTAAATAAAATCATCCCCCAAATATACTGCATGTAACCTCTTCCTTTAAATAAGAACGAGATAACTATATTAAAATAAACTAATGATTTTTTTAATGAATCCTTGCATAAAAGTGACACACCCCCCTGGCCTTTCTCTAAGTGGATCTGCCCTTACTTTTGTTAACTCCTGAAGTACCAAACATGCCATTTTTTCCACACGTACTCCTTTTGAGGGGTAACTACTCATGACAGTATTTAAGCTCTTAGCACATCAGAACTTGCATTTGTGGTGAGGCGTCAGACGCTTGAGCAGCGCTTTAGCTGTGTCCTGAGCTGCTGCCACCACACAGATGTTCAGGGCTTCTCCCAGTTTCCCAACTACTCCGTGGCTTAAGCAGATAGTTGCCTTTATTAAATGTTAAATCACATTTTTCTCTTGAAGAGTGCTTTCCCTTAGAAACTTTCAAGTCAAGTCCCAAGAGAAATTTAAAAATTCAAGCGACGCACTTGACACATACTCCAGAGCAAGTATATGTTTAAGCATCAATCCTACAGCGCAAGTCCTTGTGCTAAGGCTAGTGTAAATACTGCATTAAACATTCACAACAGCTTTGGGGAAAGGGCTAAACATATTTAAACAATTAACACATGCCGAACTCTAAGCCGGTGCTTACATGCCACTGCCTCTAAGCAGAGGTTGTGACAAAGGTAAATTCTTCTAAATTAAAAGCAATGGGACTCCCGTTGAAAGCTCAGTAAATGCTTAAGTGTTTCGCTGAACTGAAGCCTCTGTTAATGAGAAACAAGAAATAATTCTCCTCCGTTCCAGAAAAAAGTGTGCTTGCTGACCCTCATCCCACTGAAACCCCTTTCTGTTTCACAAGCCAGACACTGAAATTCTGAGTGCTGGGAGTGAAATTAAGACAACAGTCTCAGTTTTGTTTTAATGGACTGTTACCTACAGTTCTTCAGGAGTTACAAAAGGCCAAAAAGAGAAAACTACAAACTTTTCCAAAAGCTGTTTTAAGAGCTAAGAGTGAGTTACCATTCCTGTGTCCCCTACAAGTCCTTCTAATATATATAATATATATATTAATGTATAATGGATATAAACCTTGATACTAGTATGTTTTCATTAAAATGGAGGTCTTTTAAATATTTTAAAGGCAAGTGTGTCACCTGCTAGTAAAAGTAAGTTCTACTAATCCAGGCTTTACAATCCTCATCTCAGAAAGGACAAATACACACAGCAGAGAGGGATTCAGAGCTGCCTTCCGCCCAAGTCTCCAGGCACTACCTCCGTTCAATCACTTAATCTCCTTGTCATTTTGGGGTTTTGACAGGGCTCCCTTCCCTCTATTCTTTGCTTGTTTTGTATATTTGAAGTATGAACTCATCAGGTCAAGGAGTAGTTTACTTATATAGATTCTTATTTATATAATGTCTACGTACAAGGAGGACCTGACCTTCACCAGAACCCCTATAAGCCATCATAATATAAATAGCGTACATTATTTACTTAACTTCCTTGCTTCAGTTTCTTTAAGGGGGGAATAATATTTACAGGGATGTTGTGAGGATTAGCTCATTACTTCAAGAGCCTTGAAGATGAAACATGCAATGTAAATGAGAAATATCAAGTATCAGCGACACTGATGAAATTATCATCACCATTGTTAAGAGTGCCGTTCGAGAGTAAAATCGGGAGAGAAACATGTCTTTCTGCAAAAGCACATTGCTATAGGCCAAAACACGATGACCTTGGCGCCATCTTTTCCTTCACCTTCCTCATCCCCCTCCTCACTGGCAACGAGCATCATTGGGAGCTTTATTAGAACATCTCCACGCCAAGTTGGACATGCTCCAGGCAGAGCTGTCCTCGGCCAAGGGCAACATGTGAAGTGCTCTCAGACAACTCGGATGGCCTGGATGGAGGGAGAGAGAGGGCGGAACAAACAAATCGGGGATTGTTGTTTGTCCTGCGCTGACTTGGTCGCCTGAGCACTTGACAATTATGAATTTCTCTTGACAGTGTGAACTGGAGGCTCTGATGACGGCAGCAAAGGGGAAATTTGTGCCTTGAATTCCCTACTGCAGGGAGCTATTAGTATGGATTATACGTGCTGCTGCAATTTGTACTGGAGCTGTAACACGGCTCCTTAATGTTAAGATGGACCAACTCTAATCTGTTCTTCTTGTACCTTTATCACGTGGGTAAGGAAGATCAAAAGCAACCCAGGCACTAGGGATATTGAAATTCTGCATCCAGATCTGACTACATTTGGCAAAGGATCTGTGGGCCAGATCTTCACTGAATTTAGCAGCGTTACTTCATTTAATGATTGAGACCTTGTTATGGGCGCAAATCAGAGTTCTGAACCCCCTACTACTGTGTCTGAGCTGGCTGAAATCTGACCATGATGCACTTGGACACTGGGCCCCGAATGCACTTGCAGGACAGAGTGGGAGATGGAGGGAGACTGCTGAGCTTTGCAAGGCAAATGAAAGAAAGCCTTTAAGGGAAGAGTAGAGTTACCAGTCCTTAGACGTAACCCAAGTATGCTGAATCAAATCAGCGCTTCAGACTGAAATTGGCTTTCTACCTGGGGAATTAGAACAAACTGACAAGTCAGAGCAAAATGGGGAAGGGGTAACATCATGCAAGTCCAAATGAAAGATTAGCTCAGGTCGCTCTGAGCTGACCCACACCTTGGTCCCTGCTCCAGAAACACCAATACGCTCGTACGCCTCGCGCCAAGCCCGCGAGCTGCCGGCACAGCGCTGCAAAACCAGGCCACCGAGGGCTTGTCTACCTGGCAGGGTTTGTCTGCCTGGCAAAGGGCGCCAGAGGCTTTGGCAGGGTCTGCCGGACCTTGTTTGGGTAGCGGGAGCGATCCCCCCGTGCGGCCTTTCCCCGCGAGGCAGAGGCTCACACCAGAGCTGCGGGTGATCTCATTTCCAGTAGTTAAGTGAAGTAAGTGCATAAGTATGCAGGACTGGGGCCCTGGAAACCATGAAGAAACTGGGTTTCTCTTTTTATTGCAGACAACTGCAGCGCCTGTGGACTCTTGCAGCAATGCTTCTTTTCCCCAGAGGAGGACCTGGTCCTGGGATTTTAAATTTTTCTTAATAGATAAATGACTTTGTAAGAAACTTTTCAATAAAATAAAGACTTGGGTGGGGGGGGGGGGGAGGGAATGTTAAAAATATTCCCTAGCTAAGTAAATACACAGATTCAAAGCATATGGATAAAAATGAGTGTTACTATAAACATGGAGCTTGTTTTTAAAAAGAATTTTGCAAAAAGATAAACTTTTTCTAACTGTATTTTGATTAAAGTTTTGAAGCTGTTTATTGTAAGTAATTGCTTTTCCTCAAGGAAGAACAGATGTATAGATGCAGGAGTTTGTTTCTTCTTCTTTGTGTGAAAGTACACATGAAAAGCGTTTCTGGAAAAGAAATACTAGGGCTGGAATAGTTTATGTCATTGTAAAGATAATAATAAATTAGGGCTTACTGTGCCTGTAAAAGTGCAGGAGATGGTTTCTCCTGCCGGTCCTTGCACAGGCAAACTTTCAGAATTCTCTGAGATTTAACATGTAGAAAATTATGAAGACTAAAAGTTGTCCTAAGAGCCTCAGAAGTTTTGGGTTTGGCAGGTTTTCTTTTTAAATTTTCACTTTATATTAAAAAAAAAAAAAAAAAAAAAATTAAAAATTTTTAAAGTATTCATTCCAGGGTCCAGGGCTGAAATGTTCTTTGTCCCTATCTGTGCTGGTTTTTACATTTTAAGAAAACTTATCTGGCTCCTAGAGAAAGCAACAGTGCTTCTGGCCCTGGGCTTCGGCAGAATCTGGCCCCGGAGCTCATCCACCTTTTTCTGTGAGACAAAAGGTTGTAAAGGAGGCCAAAAGCTCGACGCTTTGATACCGTTCCCAAACATATGGGAACGTACGGCTTCATGAAACTGCATTTAACAGATGTTTAAAGAAAGACAACTAACAGATCCAGAATGTAGTAATGAGGAAAAAAGACAATGTACATAAATTCAGCTGCATGTCTCTTTATAGTGCTACCAATGCCCCGGAGACAAAATGCAAATGAGTCGACTTATTTGCAATATGACACTCTCCATTCTATATTTAATATTTTAGGTCATTACTAAAACTGGTTTTCTTCTGAAGTGATTTCTTCTGGCACCTAAATGGAGGGAGATTTACACAGTCTGCAGTGTATTGTACTTTGTCAGTTCAGAGAGTCATGAAAAAACCTCTTCGACTATCAATTTCAGATTTCCAAAGTAAGCGAAGAGGCCCCGTGCAGGCTCAACACACAACCCCTGTGCCAGGCCAGCGTCCTGGAAACATCTTTCTTTTTTCATTTTGCAACTTCTGAGCCCCAAATTTGAGTTGTAGATAGTTTTGGAGCCCAAAGACCAACTGTTCAGTTTAGCAAACCAACAATGTCTGCTCATTTTGTCCCAATCTTTTCAGCTTAAATATTCACAATGTGCCATTATTACTGAATCATTATCTGCCTTTAGCTCTGACAACAGCATCATAAGGGCTATGAAAGGCTCCTTTCTTCTCATGATTAGTCTCTAAAACATTTCCTCATCTTACAGTGCTTTGCAGCCTCCCAGAATGCACCGCTCAATTACAGTGCTGAAATTAACTGTATGCCACTCTTATTTATTGATAAAAGAATAATCAAGTGCTCCAGCCCATAGCCTGCTTTGGCCACAGGTTTTATATCAAGTTTCAAGTAATGCGTTTTTTTTAACTCTTTGAATCCTCTTATAAATGGGTGGCATTGTCTGCAGCGCGGTGACAACATTGTGCCGCTTGCTGCGGCGCCCAAGATAAAGCCCCCTTCATTTGCGTGGGGTAATCTTGTTGAAAATAGTCATGTATGGCTGACACTTTAAAAATTAATCTTGAAAGGGAAGAGTTTGTTTGTTTTTTTTATCACTGGGACTGATTAGGCTCCAAAGAAATCAGATGTAAATAAAAGCGAGATACAGAACTTGCTAAACTTCGGGCTGGGAGTTGCAGGCGCGCGTTAAAAGGCGCTGCCGTGTGCACCGCCGAGTGAGGTTATTTTATCTGGAGACGATAACTGGAAGACTCCTTACATCTACCTCAGTGGGATGTTCCTTGCATGGACCCTATTAATTGCTCAGGAACGGAATGCAGGGCTCTGGCTCTCCTACATGTGACATTAAATTGTGATTTAGCAGATAACATGCACAAAGCAAACTGCCCCAGAAACAATGGGCTCTCTTCTCCGGAGGCTGGCGCTGGAATTACGATCGACTTCAAAGAGAGCGGACTCGGGCGGGCTTCAAGTTCCTATCACTTCTTCCAAAGCAAAAAGATTTCCTATCCAATACCAAAGAATAACATGTAATTGGGCCATAGCTTGGTCCGGCACAAGAATGAAAATAAAAACACTTTCTAAACCTCAAAGATACTTGCTAAGCCATGTATACATTAATCATTTATACCACATGATTATTGTTCATTATTTGGGCAATAACAAATGGAAGGGTGTGGGGGTTAGTGTGGGTTTTAACAAACCACATTCTATTTAAGCAAAGCCAACTATTAAAGAAAGACCTAACTTGCCAAACCAAGATAAATATATGCCATTATTATGATCACATAAAAGCTACTACTCTCGACATTACAATTTCTCTTATAACTGGTACTATTATAATTAAATGAATGCATATGTTTACAGTTCTTCTTTGAATGGTAAAGTGATTTAGCAATGATGGTGTCTCTAATTTCTTTTAACTGTACTGGCAAACTTCACTTAAACAGTGGTCTAAATACCACATTGCCACAATAAATTAGTAAAGCATCTAGTAAAGTCTATATATGTAGTTATTGAGTTTAAATGCTTCAGAATAAAACAGCTAGTCACTCTTTGGTGTGCCCAGGTAAAAATAAATACATATACTCCTCAGATGGAGTAATATGACTGCAAAATTCTTACATAAAATATATATTTAAAATATGACTCTACCAGCAGTCACAAGTGCCTACAGCCTTTTTTTTTTTGCAAGGCTGATAAAATATAGAAAATTTTTCCCCAGGACTATCTGCTCCATTTTAAGGAACCCAGTTCAATAAGACATTTGTAAGCTGTCAGCTTACAGGGAAAGGTGGCAAGACACAAGATATATGCGTACCTTAAACATTCTAAGCATTTGTGTGCCCTGCCACTCCAGTCATTAGTATACACTAGTGCTGGAAAAGTTAACAACAGGCTTTTTCGGATAATCCATTTTTATATCTATCAGCTGTATGAATTTGCATGGTATCCATCAGCCCAGCATCCAACAGCTTGGGCTAGGGAGTGAGCCTGAGCCTGGAGTCCCATGAATGCTGCCCTGTTTCCCAGTGTGTGGCCTGAGGGCACGTCCCCACACACCAAATGATGGCGTGGGGGCTTTTCTGACCCCGCTGCTCTGTTGGGACTCACAGCTGAGATCCTAAGAGGCTCCCTCAGGGTGAGTATCACCAGTATTTCCCATAATGGCTGTGGTTGGTAAGGAATGTACCTGGAAGAACCACTTTGGAGTCTGTGTTTCTTGTGGTTTGACCCACCACACTGTAAACATTTTGGAAAATTTGGGTTAAGTTGGGACTGTCCTCGCCCGGTTTTATAGTTCCTGCCAGTTGAGCCAGCACATGAAACCCGGCAGATGTTTTAGTTTGGGTTTGAGATGTTGATTTGGACACTCCAGTTCTCAGGAAAACCAGAATTTGCTGACCCAGAATGAGGGGTGGCTGAAAGACAAAAGACAAATGAGTGCCGGCTGCCGTGCGGGCTGGCCACAGAACGAGGACGGGTTATGGCAGCGTTTCAGCACGCGGGCAAACACATCAGGAGAAAAATCTGTTACGGTTCCCTCCAAACCAGGTGAATGTAACCAGCAGCCCTTGTAAAATCTGCCAGGGTTTCGGGCCAGAATGCCTGGGTCATTACTCCAGAGGCTTCAGAGGAGGCTAAAAAAACAGCATAATTTTTTTCCCAATCTTTCTCCTAAGCCTGGCTAGTAATTCTATTAAGAAAAATAAGGCAAGCTGTAATGTTTTGAGTTTAATAAGTAAAACACAGCAAATATGTGAACAGAACTTCTGACTTAATATTCTTTAACAGATGTTTTATAAAATACAGATTTAAAAGATTTGCCTGTCTTATTGTTCTGGCTGTTGCCATGTTATATGGCTACATTTTCAGTCCCAGATTTTGCCAGCTGTAACAGTTAAATAGCAAGGGGTCTAAGCCTGGATACTGTAGGCAAAATGCCCAAAATTATTCTCTCCCATGGAAAAACACCCCAGTATAAAGGCAGTGATGAGAAGGTGGAGTTAATCCTTTTGGCAAAGGAATAATCTCCATACTCCTTAAAATGGCTATGGTCATTTTAATGCACACTATTTTATGAATGATGCTTTAACTGTGCTGCCAATTAGCAGAGCCTTAAAAATACCTCAGTTATACACGCCTGATAACTGTCTTTCTTAACCTTTATCTGACCTTTTTTGGTTTTGCCATGCTCATAAACCAGCATATGAACTATCAAAGGGAACGGCACTGAACATCGATTCGAATGTTATATATTAAAAAAAGGGAAAAAAATACCGAATAAAAAGAAGGAAAAAAAAAAAGGAGAAAGGAATGAAACCCAGCTGGTCAGCCAACTTTTACAAACTCTAAGCAGAAAACATGCTCTTCTAATTGGACAGAGAAGACAAGATCTGGAATAGGTGCAATTTTATTACTGCAACAGCGATTCACAGAGCCCACACTCTTTTCAAAGCACGAGCCCCGTGGAGTTTTATCGGACATCTGGAGTGGGGCTCTGGCAAGATGCTGAGGGACTGGGTTCCCATTGATCTCCGTGCTGGCAACAGGCGCTCCAGCCTTGCAGAGGCAAGCTCTCTCCAAAGGGTAATGGATGAAGTATTTTGCTCAAAAGTGTACCGAGAAGGATATTTTTACTTTTTACCCAAGTGGTACAAGACGCATTTCAGATATTTGGTCTCAAGACCCTGCGACTTCACAGAAAGTCAGAACCAAAACGGCTGACAAGAGCAGGCTGTGGCAGCCAATCTAAGGCTATTGACTTTTTCAAACACACCTAAAATAGACTCTGCTATATTTCATGTAAAACTGTGTGTATTCAAACATATGGCTAAGGGAAGAGATATATGCAAAGGCTTATGCACACACAATGTTTAGCTTCTACTTTCAAAATATATCTCCCAAGAATTTCAGGAGGCCCCAAAATAGCAAATATTATTCGCTTGATTATTAACATCTTCTCCTTTTATACCAGTCAGTCGAAAAGTATGCAATCACTGGGTATTTTTGGTGGCCTCTCAATCATGTCAAAGATCATAAGACAAGCAGATGGTGTACATCTGGGTTTACCCAGCAGTAAGGAAAACATCTCCAGCACAGGTAGGATGATAAAGACAGGACTAAACACACACCGTTCCTTTTGGACCCATAGAATTGGAACAGTCCCATGTTTCTATTTACCTGTCTGGAGCAGGATGACCCAGGAAGGGACAAAAGCAAACAGCACTGATGACATGGAGCAAAAAGAAGCCTTGCAACATCCCCAGCACAGCCCTCAGCCACACCATGGATTAGGCTGCCCCGGCTCATTTAACGCGGAGCCGAGAAGGAAGAAGTTAATGAAAGAGATTTGCAGGGAGGCGATGGTGGGGAGGCTCCCTGGGATTCCAGCGGAGACGTGACGAGGGGCCAAGCCCCCCACAGCATCAATCACCAGCAGGGCGCTGTTAATCTCTGCAGACCCGCATCGATCGGCCCCGAGAACCTGCCCCAACCTCTGGAACATTGTTCAGGTTTGTTTTGGCCACATGGTCAGAGTTCATATGAGCAACAAGTTCACGGCCGAAGTCTGCCCCAAAGCGCCGTTTTGCCCACTTGCATAAGAGCTGAAAGTCACCCTTGGCTTGGCCTGTCCTCGTGTTGCTGGAGCCCTGGGTGAGTTTTTAGCAGCAGCCTCAGAAACCAAAAGACATTTAGGAAGATTATGAGTAAAGGCCTGTTGTTATTCTGCGGCGAGCAGGGCTTATCTGGATCTAAGGGATGAAGTGAGCAGTAGTTATTCACATCAGACGCAGCTATGTGTGCTGCAGCTCCTACACCCAACTTCACCCTTTTTTTCCATAAAACTGTCTTGCAAAGAGCTGACCACCTTCCTGCTGGAGACATCCAGAGTCTGCCACTAGAAGTCTGAAAAGTTAGAAAAGTGTTGCTTTCCATCACTAAAACAACACTATCATTACACTGTGGGGAAGCCTCAATTGCAAATGAGAGGATGCAACTAATTTTGTGTACAGACTAACTCTGAGCTCTGCAGCTTGCAAGGAACTCTACCCAGGATCGAGATGCCACGCATACTTAGTTTGTTCTTTCTTCTCTTCTTTTCTTTTCTCCCCCCCCCCCCGCCCCATCCCTGAAATACCGAAATATCAGATAGCTGATGACAGGGAAGAAATGTTAACACTGTAGTTTGAAAGTTTTTAACCCTTGCCTTTCATCATCTAACACTTATTCAATCCCATGCCCCTCGCTTCACTGCTTCAAACCCTCCCGTACATACCAAGGCGATGACCACAATGTAAGCTTGTGCACTGACTGATTAGATTTAATTAGATGGATACTTTGTTCCACTGATCTTTCAGCTATACAAAGTATTGGGTTACTTAACCATATCGGTGAAAACATTGCTTGCACGTTTGAATGCGACGGATGTGCAACACTGTTCCGCATTAAAAAGTGAGATAGTTGGCTAAGTTTTAATGGCTGAAGTGAGTTATATAAAGATCTGTTTTAATTGAGTTTGTGTCCCTGGAAGATTATCTCATTTTTCCCATTATGCAGTCAGTTCAGCGATGCCTCTATGTATGATCTTTGTCCTAGCTATGTTCTTAAACAATCACCGCTACCTTAAACTACTCTTTTTTTCTTCTTTTATTAAAAATATTGCTACTTTCCAGTTTTGCCACGTTGTGTCCTTGCTGTTCTCATCCCAGTGCCAGCCCTGGCTGCAGCACCCTGCAGGGCAGGCTGCTGTGTGGTCGTGGGACTGGTCCCAGTGGCAGAGCCCCAGCTTATCATCACTCAGGCACCCGATAGTGCCCTGGCAAAGAGGGCAGGAGCCTTTGGCTGCCTCCACCAGCCAGAGCACAGGATCACAACCCAAATCTTTGGCATGGCCACCTCTGCACGGTTTAAGTATAATAATCAGTGCAAGCCCCATGCTCCCGGTGAGCACAAGGAGCTCCGCTGTTAGCAAGAGCAAAGCGAAGCCGACGTACAACCGATTACTTTGAACAAGTCTCTGGGCTAGGTCAGCCTGGCAAAGAAATTCCTCGTACGGCTCTGCTGGCAAACTCCTCTACTGTAACTGTACCTTATACAAATAAAAAATGCTTTTGCCAATAAAGTTCATACTAGGTCCCCCAAAGCAACGGGTTGTTTTGACAGAAATGCCTTTAACACTAAGCCTTTTGCCAGTACACAAATGCTGTACACAAAATGACAAATTTAGAAGTCATACAGAATGTTCTTACTTGAACTAAAGTTTCTGCTGCAGTCGTGGTTCAGTTTAAATGCTGATTTGAAAGATCATGCTCACTCTCCGTCTCCTTTGGATTTATCTTTTTTATCTTTGATTACGGTGGTTTATTGTTTATTCTTCACCCAGACCTTACTACTGGCAACTGAGATGTCTGCTAGAAAACTTCCAGTTTAATTCAATGCTCAGAGCCACGTAGGACGCTGCTTTTAAAGCCCAGCTCCATATAATTATTATAATCTCCGTGATACCCAGAGCTCAGCTCCCCCCCGTCAATAATTAGTGCGATTGCAGCTTAATACAATTTTCTTTTTTTTTTCCCTGAAGCAAATACAATCTTTTTAGATCAATTTGTAGACGGTTACCCTAGAGGAGGACAACAATATAAACAAGCGCTTTTTTTAATCCCATAGTAACTCATTTAATTTGCACAGATAAAAGCGTGAAAATATTTCGTCTCGCCAGTGGAGGGGCAGCCTCGGACCCGGGCGAGCTTCTCTGCAGCGGCTGCAGATCAGCCCTGGGTGTGGAGGAGTGAGTGAAAAAACACCCCACACCAAACCTCTGTGCTGAAAATCAAACCCACATGCGGCGTTAGTTATTTACACACTGAAAGGCCCCAGTTTTTCGCCGTAGTGCTGCTACTTTCTGCTTCAGTGGAACTAAGCTGCTCTAACCTGGCAGCCCTGAGGAAAGGGAATCCCTGCGTGGCATACGGCCACCACCTCCTCCGCTGGCTGGGGGACAGTGGGCACGGCGGGAAGGTCCCAGGGTCCTGGCACGGCCAGGCTGCCAAACCAGCCCTTGGGAAGCGTTGGCAGCCCACAGAGCAGCCTTGTTACAAACTCATCCTCATCTTGCACAAAGTTCTCTATGGCTGGGCCATTGCTGGCCCCACGTCTGGCTGTGTCACAAGTCCAAAGTTCCCTGGGACAGCGGTGCTTGCCAGGCCACGTCCCATCGGGAGGAGGTTCCGCTCCGTGGAGCCCGGCAGAGAGCACAGTAGCAGAACATTAATTAAGTTTATTAGGAGGAAAGGGAAGGCAAAGGAAGAGACCGGGAGGAGCGTGGCAGAGCTTGGTGTGGGCTCCAGCACGAGGAGAGAACATGACTGTAACCACAGAGCAATGGCTGAACTCACTCCTACCACCAAACCCTGCTTGTCCTTCATGTATTATGCAACTGGAGTTACAAAGCCCCTTTTCAGCCAGGTTACTGCTCTCTTACACCACCAAAAGGTGTAAAGGGCAAAGGGGTAAAGGGGACAACAACCAGGCAAAACTAATTTTGTTTAACATGAAGGTTTCTTCAGAGCCCTTGTAGAGGAGCTTGAGCATTGGCTGCAGCCCCATTCCCTGCTGCAAGGACACTAACAAAGGCCACAACCTCAGAAAATTCAGTGTTAAAAACACATTGGACATGCAAGAAGGTGATGAGGCAGGACTGAACCTAAAACACAACAAGAAATGTGTGGCATTGTTACTTCCTCTGCTCTGCTCCACATACCTTTCTAATGACAGTCCTTAGCTTAATGATTTGGGGGTGGGAGTGTTGAAAAGGCTTTTTATTACTGAACATATATAAGAAAAGAATGTTGTGATGGACGGGGAAGAAAAGAGGGAACCTCCAAAAGCAGATAGTGACTCTGAATAAAAGGGACAGCTAAGCAAGATGTACTAGCAAGTCAGTGCAGCAAAAATTTCACTTAATTGAAGAGGGATTCGTGAGACTACCATCTGGGAACACCTGGAGAGCCCTTCTGCAGCCTGGAACAAGAGCTGGCAAATGCATCTTTGCCTAGACACCTTCCACATGACAGTGCCTTGACTTACAGCGTAAGTGTGCTATAGGAGAATAAATTTGTTTACAACAAATTTGCAGGACTGCCTGCATACAGATAGTTTTCCATATCCTGTTTGAAAAGTATACTTGGTATTCAATGGCTTTTTGGGAGACAATATTCATCAGTCAACTGAAGCACATTGTTTTGAATCATGAATATCTCTGCAGCCAGTGAATAATTTAAAATCTCGAAGGAGTCTCCCTGCTATAGCCATGTGCTTATCCTTCCCTAGAACATATGGATCTGTAAGTCCTGGGACACCAGTTAGCTCAGAGCTAAAGAATCAGAATTCCAGAATGGTATGGGTTGGAAGAGACCTTAAAGACCACCTAGTTCCAACCCTTGCCATGGGCAGGAACACCTTCCACTATCGCAGGTTGCTCCAAGCCCTGTCCAACTTGGCCTTGAGCACTGTCAGGGACGATGCAGCCACAGCTTCTTTGGCCAACCTGTGCCAGTGAATCACTCCTACCAACAAAATCAGTATCAAACCTGGACAACTCACTGCAGAAATTACCATAACTCCTCAGGATCCCTCTGCAGGAGGCTGCTGTTATAATTTCCTCACAGTTTGCAGGGAGGGAAACTGAGGCATGGATGTTTGGGATCAGACTCTCAGCTCCAGTGGCTGTGAGAGGGGCTTCCCAAGCACCCAGAGCCCACTGCACACATCTGTGATTCATAACACAGCTCCAAGTACCAAGATCCTCCCTGAGCAACTTGGCCAGGCTGTCTGTGGCGAAGGCATGATCTAAAGCCAACTCACTGGTGTCCCCAGCCCTGCTTCCGCTATAGATTCCACTCAGGCCATTAATCTTTGAAAGAGCAGAATTTGCCGCTAATGCAATCGGAAACGACGGTAGGAAAGGCTCCCATTAATGAGAGGCAGCTTAATATAACAACCGACTTCTACATTTCTTATCTGAAAATACCTCCCCTGGAAGCTGTGGATACATTACGGGCTTAAAAAGAATTACTAATGCATTAATTCTTGTCAGATTTGTAGTGTCCTAACCCACAGCTGCCTCACCCACTGACCCAGGGAACATTAGTGAGAACGATATAATTTGGTAAATGAGGGCCCGACTGTGCACTGTGAGCTTGGGCTGTTATTTGGTCCTGGTGTGAGCAAGGAATACCCACTCACGCACTGAGATTATCCTTAAACAAATTTCTAGGATCTTTGGGCTGCAAATTAAACACTTTTCTTCCTTGCTATTTTGTGTTTATTCTAATGCAACCATACGTGTCTATTTTACATAGTAAAAGCAGTGGTTCTCCTGATCCTGTGAGAATCCGTGTGGGTTGATGTTAAAATGGCATGTGTGGAGTGGAGTAAAAGTGCAGCCGGGGTTTGGAGATTAAATGCTGACTTTAAGAACACACTGAAAACCATCCTGTGTTGTGCGCAAAAATGGTGAAGTGGATATTTACAAACACATCAGCTCTCGGGGAGCCAAATGGCTGGGACGAAGGCCCTCTCCTCTGCACTGCTGCAGGATGCTGGCCTGGCACTCGTGTGTGGATCAGCCCAGCTCCATCCAGGAACCTGCACACGCTGCTGCCCCGGTCCTGAGCATGGTGCTGCTGCTGCCCATTCCCTAAAATAACTGGCCCGTGCATGGGAAGATCACAAAAGCTCAACTCCTTCCCTGCCACAAGGCAGAAACTGAGCCTCTTCCATCACAGGAAAGGAGAGAACATCCTGACAAATGCCTGTGTTTTGGACGGGTGACAAAGCTGTCATGGGAAAGAGGCGGCAGCTCCCTTCGGAGACGGGAGGTGGGGAGCGGGATCAGGAAACTTCTGAGCTCTTCTGGCAGCCCAGGTCTGGCGCCGGGCCACCAATCCCCCACTCCTCGCGCTTAAACACAAGCAGATTGACACCGAATGCTCGGTGGCTGCTCCAGGGTTCCTATGGAACAAATTTGGATATTCGGAGACCTGAGCCTGTTGGAGAGGTTGCACAACCCATATTCACCTCCATAATTAGCACAGCCCAGTACCTTGTGGGTTGTTTCTGCACAGACTGAGTCCCAGCTCAGCCTGGAAAGCCACTTCTGCCACCAGCTCCCAGAAGGTCCCTGTAACAGCCTGGAGAAATGCCTTGGGGGCACGCTGCAACACCTACTTATGGCTGCTGGGCTGGCCCTGCGGCATCCTCCTCGGCTTCCTCACACACATCATTCCCCGTCCTTTATATAGAGATCAGATGGGAAAGGGGCTCTGTGTTTGTACGCAGGGATGGGAGGAAATTAAACTGGAACCAGCACAAAGATCTTTGAAAGCACCGTGTTGCGTGCCCCGCTCTTGGGTTCTGTAAATCATGACCTGCCAGATGCTAACCTGATACAGTCCCCAGGTGCACCTCCCTGCTCCAGGAGCCTTATTCCATGGGGAAACCATCAACTTCCAGCATTCCCAGGTAATTTGTACATTTGACTTTCGCTCTCTGCAAAAATTGTCAGGATTTCATCTTACTTAAATTATCCTCTCCTTGGAGCTCCACTGGGTGCCTGGCCTCATGCCTGCTTTTAGGAGTCTCAATACCAAATGCAATCAGGGGAGAGAGGCAAGTACCTTCAGAGAGAAAACGAGGGCACCCAAATCCGTCGCCCGTAAGGAGGTACGTGCTGCTTACTGCAGAAGCAGTAATTTATATTAAATACATATATTTCACCTTGGCTTACTGATTAAAAAACAGAGCGTTTCTCTTAATTTCTCATTTTTTTAGTATATTCTTTAACAGTGCAATTTGATTTATGACGCTAATGGCATTCTTGTGCAAACAGTGGATTTCCAGTTTTTAAATATGCATATGAAAATGTTCTAAGAAGAAATATTTTCCTAAATGTTAACACTACCAGAGTCACCATTACCAGAAAGTAATGAACTACATATGCAGGATTTCATGGCTATTTTGTTCTTGATAATTTTTAAAACTTCGGCATATTCCCACTGCTACCAGCCTGATGTGCCACTGTCTCCTTCCAGTATTTGACCATAAAAGTCAACTTTTGATGGTGTAAACCTGGAGTAACGCAGCGACGAGTCAGGCCCTAACAGAAAGAGTACACTGTATACGTTTTTATTGTATAATTTATTGTTTTTTCCACTGAGCTGGCTATATTGTTTTATCCATTTGCGTGACAGGATGTCTAGGAAACAGCTGAAAGAATTATTTGCAGTGAATTTAAAACACACTGGGTTGGAGAGACGAAGACACAAAAATCTTTGTTAAGCAAATAACAGGGTGCTACTCCTGTGTCAGGTTGGGAAACTTAACTCCTTCATTTCATAACCTGCAGGTATGATAGGCACAACAGCTCTGCCTCCTCTGCTGCCTGTGCTGATGTCCCTGACCAAGCTTTTCGTATGTCAAACCCAGTTATCCAAGCTTTCCCAGGACACCAGTGGAGAATGAGCAGCCCAGCAGCCTTCCCATCCCAAACATGTTGGAGTTGTCTTCTCCAGCTGCATCCATCTCCCTCCACTGATGAAAAACACTCCCACATGACTTGTTGTGACTGAACACCTAACTGACAAAACCAAAAGATCTAGCTTTCAGACCTGGAGGATAATTCTCATTAAATTAAAGAAAACAACCTAGTAAGAATGAAACCACAAGTATCTTCGTTGAGAAAACAAGAAGAAATGAGCCCAAAGCCTTCAAGAAGGCAGGAGTTTCAGAGGTAGGCTCCCAAAGCCTGATGTCAGGACTGAAAATGCAACAGTCCAGTGCAAGCAGGGGGTATAAATAATTTGATTTTTAATCTATTGCGGCACACACGCAACAAATGAGTACATAAGGGTTGGCTGGAGGATTGGGTGGCCTTTCCTTCAAGCCAAGGTTGGAAAAACTCTCTAAGGTCATTGAGTCCAACCACTAATCCAGCACTGCCAATCCCATCACTAAACCATATCTCTAAACACCTAAAAAAAGATCCACACATCTTTTAAATCCCTCCAGGGTTGGTGACTTCACCACTGCCCTGGCAGCCTGTTCCAATGCCCAGTAACTCTTCCTGTGAAGAAATTTTCCCTCATCTCCAATCTAAACCTCCCCTGTGCAACTTGGGGCCATTTCATCTTGTCCTGTCCCTTGTTCCATGGGAGCAGAGCCCAATCCCCTCCTCTCAAGGAGTTGTGGAGAGCGAGGAGGTCCCCCCTGAGCCTCCTCTTCTCCAGGCTGAGTCCCTGCCCCAGCATGTACCCAAGTGTCCTGGTCTGGGACTCAAAGAAGATCCCACCTGAGCTCACTATGACTGCACAGCACCCAAACTCTCTGCACCAAAGGGATCCCCCCCAGCAGCATCTATTCAGTGGGTGGTGAACACATGCAATATTGGAAATGCAGGAATGGAGCTGTAAATCCAGGGTTGCAGTCCCTACTTGTCTCTAAGAAAGTTTCTCCACAGTTAATGCTTAATCAAATTTGTTTTAATCTCTGCAAGTTATTGGCCAGTGATTTTATTTACCATCGATGTCTATTCTGATCTTTTTAAAATTGAGATCTGTATTTGCGTCACTGAAAAAAACATTCAACAGTGTTGCTTAAGACTTCAATAATCCTTAGGCTTGTTTCCTTTTAACCCAGAAAAGGAAGTTTTTGAAACAGTACTGCCAGCATTTGCAAAATCCAGGATTTGCCATCCACTGACTAATTAATCCTCACACATTATTGCCATTTCATGGAAGAGGAAACTGAAACACAGACAGGTCCCCAAATCCCCGAGAAGGTCAGAGGCAAATGTGGGACTGGACTTCATCAAAGTTGACTTCTCAGAGGGTGGTGAGGCCCTGGCACAGGTTGCCCCATCCCTGAAAATGTTCAAGGCCAGGCTGGATGGGGCTTGGAGCAACCTGGTCTAGTGGAAGGTGTCCCTGCCCATGGCTGGGGGTGGAACGAGGTGGTCTTTAAGGTCCCTTTCCAACCCAAACCATTCTGTGATTTCTCCACTAGACGTAGGCTCCACATCTAACTTTACCAAGGACATTTACATTTTGTATCAGCCTCGAGCAGACTTTATATAGTGTAGGAAAAGTCATCCTCACAGCTACTTCATTTCCTCCAGCTATTCATAGCAGCCCTGCAAAAAGTCAACAGTGTATTACACAACAGCGTAGGTTTAGCAGAGAGAGTTTTAACAGGCCGGGCAGTCAATATACATTGCAAGGAAAACATATGCCAGACTCTGAACTATGGAAATCACAGGAGCCAACGGAGCTGTCTTGTGTTACGCTAGCCAGGAATCCAACTCAATAGCTGGTGCAAATATATACTAAATAAAACCCGGCTTTATAAATAGCATCCCTCTCCACTGGCACATACCCACCGGCACTCGGTCACTGAAAGAGAACCGAAAGCACACTCTTGGCATTGTCTTGAAAAAATGTGTCTGCCCAGAAAAACAGGATCCAAATAAATCCCTTTCCTAGGGCAGGCAGTTGTGCACAATGTATTGGAGAAGTTGTCTCTGTTTCTTTTTTTTTTTTGGGTACCTCATCAGTTCCGTATTTTGTATCTCTATGACTTGTAATGTGAACCTGAAGATGCCATTGGAGGTATCGCTCTAGAAATGCAATTAAACTGGCTGTAGTAGTTAGGGGACTGAGTTAATTCCTTACAAGTTCTTGCCTAAAATCCTATCTCCAGTCCAAGTGTTGCCTTTAGGCTTCTCTTTGGAGCAGAGATACCCCTGTTTCTGTGATAGAGAGACCCAGGATTTGAAGTGAATGCTTCACATGGTCGCAGACCTTAGAGCAGATCAACATTTCACCATCCTTGGCTTCCAAAACATCTTTTTTCCTCCAAAGGAAATTAGAAGGTTCACTCTTCCAAGATTCATAATACTCCCTTTACTAAGTTGCAGTGATTTAGGAGATTACTCACACAAGCCATATCTATGTTTAGATGGGGAACATCCCAGATTCCCCTTGGGGACTGGAGCAACCCAGTTTTTAAAACAACTCTTCCAGACCATAAACAAATTCAGATACAGAGAAGTAATGTCTACCACCAGTTTTCCCAACTTCCACAAGCTCTGGACCAGGCATTTTAATACCAGTTTATGCCCTACCAGAAGAGACGTGGTTGTAAGATTAACCATACTCCAAAGAGGGGGGGGGAAATATACATAAATAAAAGAAAATATTTAACAACCAGAAGCCATTTCAGCTTCTTTCCCCTGCTCTGTCACCCCTCTTCTTCTCAGAAAGACAAGTTGTTCCATACAA
Organism: Corvus cornix cornix; assembly: GCF_000738735.6. Classification (NCBI taxonomy): domain Eukaryota; kingdom Metazoa; phylum Chordata; class Aves; order Passeriformes; family Corvidae; genus Corvus; species Corvus cornix. Next base: position 2,816,593 of record NC_046338.1, read on the forward strand.
CCATCAGAGAAAACAAAGCCTTGTTTCCTGAGGATTCGCATTGCATGTCTTCATTCCTCCCAGGACAACATCCTGCGCTTCTCCCCCAACCACTTTATGATTCATCTTCCCTTTCCCTGCGATTCCTCCCTTCCCGACCTCCGGCCCTCACATCTGGAAGAGCGAGAAGCAGCTTGCGTGTGGCTGCTTCCAAGCTCTGCGTCTGCTGACGGACGCATCGGACAGACAGGCTCACCCTGCTGACATTCCTCCTGGGAGGATGTGGATGGGGGTGTCTCTTTCCTGCTCAACCACCATTTTCATAAAAAAAGAAAAAAAAAGTAGAAACTTGGTGTCTTTGAGAGCTTTTATCTGTCTGTCATACTGGAATGAAATTAGCCAAAGGGATAAATGTTCTGTGAGCATTACCTACGGGCAGAGGGGAAGCTGCTGCAGAAACTGAGCTGAAATATGAAAGAACTGAGAGGCACAGCTCGGGAAACCACTTCCACTTCACAAATTAACCCAGTCTCCAAAAGACTGACTGGAGCGAGACCCTAGGTCTGAATTTAGTAGCACACCCTTTCCCTGCTGTGCACTGGCACCATTTCTTTGAACAAATGGAAAACCACAGGAGCTTTTCTATGCAAACCCCTTGGAGGATGCTTCCCTGCACCAGGAACTGCTGGAATTTGTGCTCATGGCTTAGGGAAAGGGCTGCACCTCAGAGCTCAGGAACAAAGGTAAAGGGAGCTGCATTCACCCCAGGTACAGAACAGCCTGGGCTGGTCTTCCACACATCGGCAACTTCAAAATGCCATTCAGTGGCAACCTGACAAGGCTGTGTTTCAACAGGAATACGTTATCTCTCTTTCCAAGGCTGGGCAGGCCACTTCCTAACAGACAACCCAACGGGCCCTGACAAGTGATTAAATAAGTTGGAGTTGGGGGGGATTTTTTTTTCTCTTTTCTGTTCCAACACTTAAAGCCTGAGTCCGGGGTCAGTTGAAGCAAAGACCTTGTTCCAGCAGTGCTGATAAGGACAACGCACCCTCACAGGTGGAGCTTGCAGGCATGGAGCTGGATGGGAAGGCAGATACCACTGCAGAGGCAATGGCTTCGCCTGCACTGATGCCAACAGCACGTTCCTGCTCGAGGAACGGGATCAGTGTGGAAGGAGCCTTTGCCATGCAGCGGACCGATGATGGTTTATGGGGATGGCAGAATGGATGTGGTTAAAATTTTAATCAGGATGACATGTGTTGTTGACATATGGCAACGCACCACCATCTGGATTCAGAAACAGACCTGGGTTTTCAAGCTGTTGCTGGCCAAAGCCAAGAACATTGCTGAGGTGCTAGGTCAGACTGGCTGGGAAGGGTTCTGCCAGCAATCCCTCTTGACACAGTATTGCTTTCATTAAAGCAGCCTGCCTGCCTACCCATCTGAGGTGAAAGAGGGAGAAAGTCCGTGAAAGGTGGGGGAAACAGCGAGAGAAAAGGTCAAAAAAGGAGTTGAGCTAATGGACCCACTTTCTGCCCCACTTGGGGCTCTGCAGCATGCTCAGGTCACTCCACTGCAGCCACTCGTTTTGTGGTCTTGCAGGGTAAGCAAAGTCCCTGCTCCCGGCAGGAGCCCTGCCGTTCCTGAGGAGTTCCTGCCTGCCTCCCAGCAGCAGGCATCCAGCACAAGAACAAAGCACCTGAGGTTCAACTGCTTAACCATTTCATCTCCCCTGCAAGCCAAGCGTGGGCTGAGTTACCTTCAGCCAAGGGGGGAAGAAAAGGAGGGAGGGAGGAGAATGTGAGCCACGTTTCTGTAGACTGATCTAACAACGTAACAAAAGAGAACGAAAAAGAAAATTCCAGGACAACTCTTAAAGGCTTAAAATGTCCAAGCAGCTAACATTTTATCCTAGCAGAATTCCTCTGGGATTAGCTTGGCTTTCCAGGCATAATAAAGTGTTTTACAGTTCCTTTATTTTACCCATCCCATTTCTCTTTTTTATTTGCATAACACTCTCATCAATTAGTGCGTCTCTGTTTGCTCTCAAACAAATCCAGCGCTCATGGCTAAAACTACAGTGCAAGAGAGACACCCAATAAACTCCTGCAAGTCCCGAGCCGTTGCCTCATTCCTGTCGGATCCGCCGCTCGCTTGGAAGGGTTCGACTCTCGGCTTCGCTGACCTGAATGCAAGTGGCGGGGGGAAAGGAGGGGGGCTCAGCATCTCTGAAATTTGGCTCCAAATCATTATGTTGCCATGAAACGTGCCTTAGCCTAACAAAAGCCACGGATTGGGATACACCAAGCAGCACTGCACTCACTGCATAACGACTTAGTCCCCGGACACACCAAGGGAGCAACTCAGAGCCAGCTTGAGATCAACAGCAGAAATTCCTCTTTCCTTCAGTGAAGCCAGGCTTTCATCCTCTGCCTTCAAAGGGATTACCTATAAAATTCTCAGCTACGAGGCTTGTAATTTCAGTCTAACTCCAGAGAAAGAGTAAAAAATGACATTCTAGAATTCTCCTTTGTGTCTTAATAAGACAGAATTCCCCAAATGCTGCTCCCTGAGAAGAAACTGAGATGGCACCATCACCTCCACCTTTCCTTTGTTTTTGCTTAATGTTTGAAACCTCCAAACTTCAGGGCAAAGGAGGATGAATTTATGATATGGGAGGCATCTAAGTGCAAGTCCCTAAGAACAGCAATGTATTTAACAGCTAACATATGTGCATATTCCTCCTTTTGCAATGCAAGAACACAGCTACATTTTAAAGTTAGGCTAGGCAGGACTATGTAGGACAGATCCCACACTGCACTTTTTATTATAAATTTAAATATGAATGGGAATTGCACCACATTTTATTCTACTTCAAGTTCATTTTTTGGAAAGCCACAAACAAGTTGGAGATTAACATCAGTCATCCCAGACTTCAGACAACACTGCTACAAGCTGGGAAGTATAGATATTAAAATTTATGTTCACCAGTTGCAAAACTATTAGCTAGTTTGGAATGCACATACATATTTTGTGCATATAACACCCTAAAAAGCCATAATGTTAGGTTCTGCATGTCAATATAAAATTTGCAATGACTCCCTTTTAGATATTAATTCCAGAGAAATAGTTAGTCCTAGAGCCTGGAGAACGCAATATTAAAAGAAGTATTTTATTTCCCAATCTATATAAAGAAGAGAACCATTCCCTTGAAAAATGTCCCCTTGATATGTTTCGTAAATAGGTTAATACAATTTGAAATTAAACTTGATTCTGCAGCATGATATTATAATATCAGAAATGCATTCCAGAGGAAAAGCCGGCATAAATCATCGATTCCTGAGCACAGTTCCTATTTCACCGTGAAGCAGCAATGCCCACAGAACGCTACACAGGGCACACAGACAGGAAAGATGCCCAACACCCCAAAATGTTGCTGTCAATGGCTTAACTAAGCCCTGCGAGTGCCCGTAACCACGGGCTGTGAGAGACATGCCATCGACTCCCATCGCAGCGCTGGAGCTGAGCCGTGCAAGGAAGGCTCAGGAATTCTCTGGCCGTGCACACTCAGAGTATGAAAATAAACAAAGCATTTTCAAAGGCTCAGAGAAAAAAAATGTAGATGAGTTAAAAGGCGGCTGGTTTTTTAAAAAAACCTCCATATCCTGACCTTGCACTCTCTCGGATTTTGTTGAAAGCTGGGGAGGGAGAACACGTCTTGGGAAATTTAGATTGTGGTTCTCTTTTGGCTTTTTCATGATCATGGGTTTACCCCAAAGTTGTGTTTTCTTTCTATTATTTTACAAACTTAAAAATATCAAAGAAAACACAACTGGATGCATTATTTACTCAGCCACCAGCCTTTAAATATCACTTACTGAGGCACAGCCACCTCACCTTTCTCCTCAGACATCCACACCCCCACTTATCCACTTTCCTCCATTTTAACCTTGTGTCAATGTTTTCTCTCTTCTTTTCCCTTTCTCTCTTTCTCTCTGCTTCCCTCTCATTCTTTCTACAGTTATTACTTAACCTTCAGGTACCCACTTAAGCAACCCACCAAATAGCAGTAATGAGCGCGCAGAGTCAATAGTGTGGTGCGTAATCACTTTGCCTACTGTGTTAATGTCAGTTATCTTTTGCTAATGTACATGACAGGCTTTATCTTTGCAGAGTGGCAAGAGTGAATTGCTGTTTGTTTGGGATCAGCTATTGTTACTGCACCTGGGCTCTTTTCCCCCCCCCCCCAATTCTTAAAGCGTTTTTTATTTGAGTGGAAAAGAACATATTAACACATTTAAAAAACCCAAAATCCAAGAGAGATATAATACAGGATTCTCCTATCACATCCATGCAAACTCATCTCTGAAGATGGTGGAGTTGCACTGGTCCAGTGATACTCCCATGACATCCACACTGGGTAACAGCTTTAACTGTGCCACATTATTGCCTGATTCTACCCAGAGACAGGGCACACCACCCACAGCCCTGGGTTCCCCTACAAGCTGGGGGGTTTTACCCCTTATTTACTGCTTTTTTACTGTTTTGAGTGCTTGTTTGTTTGGGTTTTTAGCAGCTTTCTTATTTCTTTAAGGCACCGAAAGCCAGTTTTTCCCTGGGGAACAGCACACCACATAGAGGGATGTGCTGCAAAGCTGGACACCGGACAGAGAGGATCCATTGCAAAGCTGGATGTTCCCTGAACCCTTTGTGCCAAAATGGTAACCCAAGGCAAGTCAGGGCTCTGGGTGTAAAGCTCATGTAATTTGTATTAACTTCTAACATGCTCCTGGCTGTGAAGCCCCAGCTCCGGAGCAGAGTCCCAGGTATTTCCCTGCCAGCTGGGAAAAGGGTTTGCTTGGAAAAGCCAAGAGTGGGGCAGCAGCAGAGCCTGTGCAGCACTGCAGGTATTTGTGGGGCTGGAGTGGTTCCATCATAACTCTCATCTGCGTAAACCCATTCCCAGAAATGTTCTCTTAGCACTTCACTTTTATAATACCACAGGTACATCCAGCCAGCTCCACAGAGAGAAACAATCCAAACACACCGAGGGGAGAACAACTTCTTTTACATCTCTGAATCCTCTAATAATATTTGCTCTGAAGGTCTCCTATTCCCTCTCCCAGAGACAAAGAGGGAAAGAGAAAGAGAAAGGAGCGTGTGGATACATGTATACAGAGAAACACGCATTCAACACGATGGCAAAGCCTTATCTGGTCTTAAAAAACTGGCAGAAGGGTTGACTTCTTTACAGCATCAGACCATTAAAGCTACAAAACCTCAATTAAAAAACTGCCAGAAGATTTTTTTACTTTGTTCCAGAAGGATATAAAACCAGTTATGAGGGAAAAAAATCTGCTTCTACCATGGAAAGTCCAAACCATAATTACAGCCACACTTAATGTTATTGCACACCAGGATGACTCTAACTCCCATATCATTATTTTTTATTTACTATTTATTTTGTATTTTCTATTCTGTACTTGATAAGGCATTAAAAAACCAAATTAAATAATATAACATATCATTAATATGGTTTGTTTTACCCAAGGCCACAAACACACCAAACCAGCTTGTTTACCTTGGTTTATTCTTGCCTGGAAGCAATTCAAAGCAGGGACAATGGGAAGGAGTGGTGTACGGCACAACTGGGATTCAATCCAATCCAGCACCTTCGGTGGTTACTTGCATCCCTCATGTTAAAATCTAGCAATCATGTGCCTCAAAATTCCTCAAATCCTTACGGCAGGCTTTTTTAATAAAGTAACAAGGAGACACAGGCCCTTTATTTCTCTTTGGCAGATCAAATCTGAGATATGGCACGAGAAACGTGTATTTGCCCTCTTCAGACAGATTTTAAGATGCAATCCCAGCAAAGTCTCTGGTTTAGATCTTGGTGATAATCTACCACAGCAGTATCTGTCTTAGGAATACACAGGGTTGGTAAGACAGATAAATCCAACAGGAGCACTAAGAGGACAGTAATCGGCCTAAGCTCCAATGGATTTTGATCCGTTTGGGGGAAAATCGCTATGAGATGTAGAGGGCAGGAAGAAATAAGGGTAGAAGAAGTTTATGGCCATTATTTTGTGCTCTGGGGTGATGCAGTCTCAGGGCAGAGGAAGGTTATTTCCCGTTCTTTGCAAGCACTTCCACCACCACTCGGTGGGGAATGGGAGCCAGGTCCTGGCACTGTCCACTCGGGAGCACATCCTCCACAGTCCCTCTAGGAATGCTCTTCCCACCTGGTCTCCCTATGAGCAGGATCAGGAGACCTGATGGAATGGGTGACCTCTCTGCTTGTCACAGGGGGATGGAACTGGATGATCTTTGAGGTCCCTTCCAACCCAAACCACTCTATGATTCTACGAATTCTGAAACCAGAAAGTCCTCAATCCGTGTGGGCACATGGCATTTCCCTGACATGATGGGCATCCTCGTCCTGGCCACCTTCCAGCTCTTGTAATTACATGCTGCTGACCCAATGACCCCTTGCAGTTTCCATAGGCTGTGTTAGTTTTCACTTCCTATTGTGTTGCTTTGCACTTTCCAGGAGTTGCCATGCGCAGCCCCAGAGACACCTGCATTTTGCAGATGAAGCTGTGGAATGCCACAGCTTCTCAGGGAAGCTTAATTAATCTATTACTGCAAAGTTAGGTTAGTGCTAGGAGGGGCTACTACAGCAAGGACAAACCCAGGCGATGCTGACTATTTGAGGAGGAAAACGAGTACTTCACACAGGTTCTCCTTCTTTCAGAGACAGACAACGAAAAAAAAAGAGAAGTTTTTTTCTAGGAAGGCTTTTTCTGCCCTGATTCCAACCCTGCTGATGGCCCCGGTTCAGCAGCATGCAGTGCTGGGTGCTGCTTTTAACGTGTGTGTTTATTTATCAAGGAATTAAAGGAGAAAGAAGGATGCACGAGGCATGTTGGGGATCTGCTGCAGGGAAGACAGGGTTAAACCAGCCCTGAGCCCTATGGAGCATGTTTGAAGGAAGTCTCACAAAAGTAATTTTAACTCCCTCCGTCTCGCTTGCTCCCTCCCTCCCTTACTCTCTCCTCCCCTTCGTCTTCCCGGTTGTACATTATTCCTCATTCTTTACATTGTGGTTATATTTATTCCATGTTCCATTGAAGCCGTATATTAAAAGTGCCAGTTCTGAGCTTCTGCTGTACAAGGGGAAAGAAAGGAAGGGAAAAAAAAGAAAGAAAGGGAAAAAAAAGTGCTGGTATTCAGTTCCTGTGAGCTCTTGCTCACTTTGAGCGCTGTTCCTATTACACAATAATGTGTTATTTTGTTGAATTTTGGCATCCATCTAGCTCATCTGGTCAGGAGCCAAAAAATTAGAGTGTGTCAGTCCACCAGTTCCTCTGCAGAGACGTGCTCCCCTCGCCCAGCGCGTGCTCCGCGCTCCTGGCCTGGGGCCAGCAAGGGAAATCCATTTTACATACAGAACGCACAGAGCTCCAGCGCTCCGAGACTTTTTACCTACTAAAATAACTTTATGGACAAATGCCAGCCTGCGAGGCACATGCGGCAGGGAGCGTTTGGCACCGAAAACACGGTGAAGCGCTCGGCGGAGGCACCGAAGTTTTCCAGAAACGAGGAAATGGCTGTCGGTGCCGTCGTGGCACCTCACGTGACTTGGCACCGCCCGCCCCATTGGCCGGCCCGGCAGCCGAGCAGCCGCCATGTAAGGAGCGAGAGCTTCGCCCCTCGCTGCATCCTTAAAATGGCGGCCCCGCCGCGCGCCCGGCGAGCGAGCCCAGCCCAGCCCAGCCCAGCCCAGCCCCAGCCCCAGGGCTTCTTTTTGTCCCCCCTGTTTTTCCCCCTCCTTCCCCCTCCGCTGAAGTTTTTATAAACCTTTACAGATTTGAGTAGAAACAGATTTCTCACAACTTGCTCCGCGTCTCAATTTCACAGCTCAGCATACACTCAGGCACTGTCAAAAGCTTGACAGCGTTCCAGGGAAAATATTAACTGTAAACTTTCCAACAGGAATTGAAGGCACACACGGCTCCCGTCAGGATGGCCCCTCCACCAAGAGCAGGGAAGGCAATGTTTTCACAGGTTTCCAGAGCTCACACCGCCGCCAAACCCGCCGCGACCCCCAAGATGGTCCCGCTTCGCCGCATCGCAGGCGCAATTAAGAGGATCGCCCGCCATGCGCCTTGCGCTTGCAGGCCGGACCCATTGAACACTGCATGCTCTGATGTATAAATATTTGCCTCTGGCTAAAGTTCAAGCAGCCCTCTGTGGCTGCCAGACACAACAGAACACCAACATCCAAGGGAAAGTGTTTACTGCAGCACTGGCCAACGCAGCGACTGCCAGCGATCGAGCCACTTGCCTCTGCCTGGCCCGCGGGCGTTTATCACCGAGTACCTGGCTGGCAGCCACCCCACGCCTGCTGCCCTGCCCGGGAAATGGTTAATTTATTAAATGTGCCAGTTCGACCTCATCTGCACTGACGGCCTGGCATGAGGGTCCCTGGTGTGAGGGGAACACGGCCTCTGCACAGCCTCAAAGCATTAACCCTTCGTTAAGGGATGGTCCGTAAGGCCGTCGGGTGGTTCAGACACTTTCTGCCCAGCCTGTTTCTGAAGTTGAACTGTTCTCCTGGACTGGAACACGCACACAAAAGCTCCCAAAAGCTACTCCTGGGCACGGCCAATGGCCCATGAGTGCTGGGGAGAGAAATTGATAGATTTTAAAAGGTACAGCAGTAGCTGGTGATGCAACGCTGTTTAATGGACACAAAAAAAAATTTTCTCACTTCTCTCCCACCCTCCAAACCAAACACGGTTTAGAGGCTTCACCAAGTAAGGGGTGCAAAATCCGACTAATTCAACTCACAAATCAGCTGCTTCAATGTTCATAAAACCACTCTGGAAAGGTAAGGAAAGAAGGGGAAAAAAAAATAAACTAGGGGAACCCTGCAGGAGACCTGGCTGTGATCAGGACTGTTGTCATTGCGGTCATCCTTGAAATGGCTTCCCAGTACACCAGTAATCGCAGCGTTAAAATGCAGTAGAGGAACATGCCAAGACCCTGCACATCTGACTTGCTCGTACCGTAAATCAAGCAGACTTTCCTATGCCCAAACAGGAAAAACTGTATTTCAGGAAAACGTCTCGAAGAAAGAGAGTGGAGTTATTAAGGAAGGAAGAGATGAAGAAATTAATAAAAAGCAAGCAAGCCTTCATATTATAATTTAACTAAAATGTTAGAAGTTATACAAATCAATATTGTGGTACTGCCTTAATGTATGCATTTAAGCAACTCTACTTTTGTCAGAGTCTATGTACTAAAGCAGACGTTTTGTAGCAGGTTACACGCTTTGTAGCAGCTCTAGGCCAGAAAAAATCTTTACTCTTTATTACTTTCTTAGTCTAGGTTTAAAAATTTGAAAATTCACCGTAAACCTCCACAAATAATCTATCAACTAATCCCATTTCCTACTCCCTTTTCTTATCAAGTATGAGGGAGTTAATAGAGAAAGCTTGACAAAGATTTGAAATCTAGAGTTATACAGAAAATGCCTCATGAAATTTTCTTTTTTAATGTGAGTGTTAACACCTCTGCTCCGGCTGTCCAGCCTGGGGCAGCCCGCGAGCAGTGGGTGATGTCAGCGCCGTCGATCTCCTTTAGACCTAAGAAGCCCAGCGCTAATAGTATCAGGATGGGCTTCCAGGAGGCCCAAGCGAATCATGTGAAAGAGGATCACAGAGGAATTTTCTGTTCCCACTGTGAACAAGACAGAATTAACTCTGAGATGCTTCCTTCTCTGCCCCGTTTGGCCGAAAGGTCAGAACAATTAGCTCTCGTATACTCGGAACCCACCGTCAAAACAAAACGTGGGCTAAACCTTCATCTATTTTAAATAGAGAAGAAGACATGTTTAGGAAGGATCATTTCAGATGCATTTAAGGTGTAGTAAGTTAGGATTTTTCATTCTGCTATGCAAAACCAGCTCTCTGTTAACTTTTTGTTTTTTCCAGATGACTCAAGGAAGGTTTTTTTGAAGCCAAATTACCTTTTTCTGCTAAATATAAAGAAAGAAGCAATGTGGACAGAAGAAAGCAAGCCTGATGTTTAAGTCATTCTGCATTTAAACAACTCCACTACGCTGGCAAGCTTAATTCATTACAACAATTATTCTATCTGGCAGATTTCTGTGGAAATATATATGTTGTTTACCACAGTGAGGATTCCTTTACCAGTCATGTCTTTGAAGTCCAAAGATTAAAAAGCAGATACACGGAAAACATTAAAATTGCCCAAATGCTTTGATACAGTGTTTGTCTACATTATGCTGAAGAAAAGGTACTTACCAGGTCTTAATTGACTATATATTTAAGAATGATCATAGCAACATATTCAGCCTATTACCGGCGGGTATGAAATGTTACACCCAATAAATGTTGTGTGACACGTACCTAATGGGTATTCTATCATGTTCAAAGAGTATAAAACAAATACAGGAAAAATTTCATCCAATTGTATCTTTTTCATTGAGCATCAATGTAAATATAGACTGAAGCAATCAAAATGCTGGAAATATAAATATTCCTTTTAAAGCCACTGAATCCATCACTTTACTAGGAAAGGCTTAGCTATGTTATTTGCAATTCCCTCATTGCACAACAATGTACATTACTGTCTGTAAGCTCTAATTTGGCATGGCGCATCATTAATGACCTGAATGGTGGCTGTTTCACACATACATATTTAATTACAACAGCTGAACAAATTACATATTTATGCTTTATAAAGGGGATTGCCAGTCTAATTCATTTGCTATGCATGCAGGTACAGGGCTCCATCTGCAACAGCATCTGCACAACAAGAGCTAACAATTATCCATTGTAAGTGAGTGAGTGTATCTGGTGAAACCTGTAAGAGATGCAATCGTATTAACCACTTCACTGCCTACAAACTAGTATTTTCTCAATGGACCACAATATTTTAAATAATTTATCAACAATAATACTACTTTGCATTTTCACAACATCCCTCATCTGAACATCTCTGAGCACTTTATATGCTATAAAAAATTAAGCCTTAAACACTCCTGTGAGGAAAGTAGTTCTTATCCCAACAGCATATATGGGGAAAGGAAGGCACCTAACCCTGAGGGGCTGGTTCCTCAAAAGGCCCAAAAGGCTCCAAAGGACTTGTGCTGATTTACATTATTTTAACCTATGAACTTGCCTGATGTAAAAGGTGAGCAAAAAATCAGCAGCAAAGAAAGAGAGGCAGATCTCCATAAAATTAATACAGTAGTTTAAGCCTTAAGAAGACTTGGCTTCCATGGGCTTTTGATCAAGCTTAAAATTATTATCCACAACCTACCATCCTTAATTGTACAAAAACTCTTACTGAATTATCTAACTAGCCCTCCAGAACATGAATAATTATTTCTAAAAATTCTTAGAGAAATGGCAAGAGATCAGAATACTGGAAAAATTAGAAATGAGACATAAATCTTCCAGAAAGAAGAGAAGAGTAATCCTGGCACCAGCAGTCCAAACTAATGTTTACAGAGTAAAAAATTAACAGAACAAAATCAAAGCACATAAGGGAGACAACTGAGCTGCCTGAACCAATTAGAATTACAGTTTTAGTGCGGATATTTTTTGACAAACCAGATATATCTATGGTGTATATCAAGTAGGATGACAGTATTAATAGAACAATAGAAGTTGTATATTTAGATTCTGGCAAAGTACTTAGCGCAAACTCTCATAAAATTCTGCATCCGCAGCATTATTTTGACTTGGTTCTGAAGTTATTGTATGGATTGAAAACTTACTGGAATGGATGAAAATTATGAATAATCCCCTTCTGGGCTGAACCTACTCATTTAGTGATGTATTATGGGGAAAGGAGATAGCCAGGAAGAGAAGCCCATCTTATTTTATATCTTTCTTAAAAGAAAAATAGGAAGGGAATGAAAACCGTGCATAGCCATGAACCAGATGTTTGATGTACCAGAAGAACAAAGAAAGGTGCTAGGAGTCTGAAAGCAGTCTGAGCACAGAATAAATTTAGCTTCAGAAAAATGGCCAAACACAATAAGAAAACCAAATAATGACAGGGAGAGAAAAAATGAGGAAATAACGTTTCAAAACAAGCATAACAGTGACAGCAAAGAGATGGTTATACAAGAGCTGGGCATGTTGCAGGGCAGCAGCAAAAGTCAATGAAACTTCCGGCAGTCCAACATTTTTGAGAAGTGCAAGGCTTTTCATTACTTGGGACATTCAGAAGTGAAGTAGATCATCAGAGCTCTATTGGACAGGCTATGCAAGATCAAACAAGCCCTTTCCATCTCTAATTTCTCTGGCTTTACAGGAATGTTAAATAGCTTGAGAATGTTCACATAATAAATACACAATAAATCCAAGGCACAGCGTAACTATAGGATTATCGAAAATTATTTCAACTTCAATACCTGAAAGAGGAAGCATTTGGGAGCAAATGAATCAATAGTGAAGTTTCCGGTTATCATTTACAGGCTCTATTTAGAAATAAATAGGTCTAAATAGGCTACTTGGCATGGGGCAGCTGTAGGTCAACATTCTACATCAGACACTGTAATTTGCCATAAGTGCAGAGGTGCTCATTAATTACAGGGAAATCTGAAAGTATCCCTCAGGCCTATGGTGAGGCTGCCAAAGTGTGCAGTGAAGTGCAGGCTCCCTCCAGGAAGTTCTGGTGCTGCTGCTGCTTTAAAGCCATGATTGGGCTGTGCTGTACAAAAGATCAGCTGTCCCAGGATGGATATCTCAATTGGAAAAGCTATTTTATCGAATTAACAGCTATGGTGCTCTCTGAGTGCACCAAGTGCCACAGCTGCTTCCATGTCAGCATCCAACATCATCTGGATCTGCTGGCCCCACTGACTTCCCTCAAACACACATCTCCAGCTCTCCCTCAGGCGACAGAGCAAAAGTACTGGACATAGCACCAAAAAAAAAAAAAAAAATTAAAAAAAAAATCCCTTTTTAGGGCTGTGAATGGTGGAATAGGAATTCCAGACATCTCCTTCCCTCAGCAGGGCAGCTCTGACTTTCTCTTGGCCCAACCTGCCCGGTATTTCTGGATCCTGGCACCAGAGTGACGAAGGGAACTCCTCACGGCGCCCAAACCCTGGGCAAGCCAATGAGTAAACTTTGAACATCTTCCCTGGCGCGCGTGGCCGATTCCTCCCTGGTCTGTGCAGGAACAGTGGAGTTGTTCAAAGGTTTAAACTGCTCCAATAGGAACTAAAATACAGTTATTTTGAAAAGGGAGGGAGGCGCAATTGCTTAGTGGACACATGCCAGGCAACATCTCCGTAATTACATTTTGTTCTGTTGCAATGCCTGCTTTTCCTACACCCTTAATTAGGCAAGAAAAATCAGGAGAAAGATCATCCCAATTTCCCCCCAGCTTCCTGGGTCAACATTACACAGGATCAACTCCTGTACCTAAATGCCCTGTCACAGAACCTCAAGTGACCTTGTCAACTCTGAAAGCTGGTCAACAATCCTCTTAATGCTGGGGAACACAAGCCACAGGTTTAACTCTGCTGCCAGGGAAAGATGCGAGCAAGAAAATCAGATTCCTTTCGTGTTTCTATTCCCCTACTCCCCTTTTAGACATCAAAGGGTCCAGAGCAACCCGCCATTAAAGCTACACTTAAAAACAAGGCAGAGGGGGAAAGGAGAGTCTCAAAATGAGGTTGCTACTATTTGGAGTAGCTGGGAATGTGTGCAGGGCTGGCAGAGAGATACCGGGATAAAGCCAGCTCGACTGCACAGCAGCTGGGGGAGAATATGACAGAGCAAGAACAATCCTTAGTGCAGTAAGTAGTTAACCCGAAGGAGAAAATGTTTTAGATAAGGATTTTGAAAGCCTGATCTTTATTTTTTAAGTTTTAGCTTTTCCAGAGTAATCTCAATAAAAATAATTAAGTATATATGTTAGGTTTCACTTATTATTCAATGTTGCATGCTCAAACCCAGAAGCTGATTGACCTTTTTAAAATAATTCTCCCTTTAAACAATATATAACCAAAGTCCTTAGACTACACCATCTAAGGTTTTTAAAGATGCAGTTTTCTGCTCTGGAACGACAGCAAACGTATCCTATTTATAAGAGTAAATTTATTTTTATAATATATTTTCTGAGACAGTTAGTTTTTGTTTTCTTTTCTTTTGTTTGTTTTGTTTCAGCCAGTTGGAGCATTTCTTTGAAAAAGATGGGGTCAGTTTGCAAGTTGGTATAAAGCTGAACACTTCAACTCAAAAGCAAAGTGATGGTTTTTTTCGCGTGTTATGGGACTGAGCATCATTATGCTTAAGTTGCTTCATTTGCATATCCGATTTTTCCATGCCTCATGCCATAATCACTTCTCTATGTAATGTTGCAATTTGCAACTGGAGAGATAATAACGATTTCATAAACAAGATTATAACTCCAGGTATTTAATAAAGCAACGGGAATGCAGGATTACAAAGGAACAACTAAGGTAGTGCACTGAAATTCCTCTGGAGGAATTAAAGCTGAACAAAAAAGACCAAAAAAAACAACCAACCAAAACCCCAATAATTGAAAACAGATTTTTGCAAATTTTCCAGCCTCGTTCTTTAGGCAACTATAACTCTTTAAACTGTCATTTGTAAAATTCCACTCGGATACTCCCCAGACTGCTGCAGCGGGCGCCTGTAACTTCAGTAGCTGCTCTCGTGACTGTGGGGCTACTGCAGTTGTGTTCCTGCAATGCTCAACGCCCAGAGCCTTGCTGAAATATTCATAAATACACACATATATCCCCTTGAATTTAAAAGCTAATAATGAATCGGGTTTTGCTGAATTGCCTGGAAATGTGCAGCTATTGAAGCATTTAGCATCTCGTTGTGTGCATGTAGAGCTGACAAATGTGTTAAGAGCATCAAGTTCAAATGTCAGACGCTGATCCAGACCGGCTGAAGCCTGTTAGGTGCAATGAACTCTCCCCCGAAGAAGTTTACTGTAAAGAGGCCAAGTCGTTCTCTTAAAATAGCCTGTGGTAGCTGGATCCAAGAATTACAGTCCCCTTGGCCAAAGGTGTACAGTTGGGACGACTTCTGCTCCCTCTTGTCAGACCTTCTTGAGCCCAGACCAGTCATGTCTCTCTTAAACTAAGAGAAACTGCTTACAGGTCTAGAAATGTCCTGCCAAACAGGAACAGCGCTGAAAACAAGTCAATATGGGTCAGTCAATGGACTATCCTGGGGAAGACACGAACGTCTGGCATTTGCCAAGCCCAGGCAGTTGAGAGATGAATTAAAGTGTTCCAGGACTCCAGATTATCTTGGAACTTCAAATTTCATCACCACGCTTCATCTCCTGCCCAGGACAGAGCAGGGCTGAAGCCCAGCCCCAGCAGTTTGTGCTCTGCTGGAGCAACGAGAGTTTCCAGGGAATACTTTAAAGGAGCCAAACAACCACTCCAGAAAATTCAAGACGGGGAAAAAATCTAAAATGTCTCCCAATTCCCACCTAGCAGGCACAACTCACCTTAGGGGATACACGTTACAATTACCAGTGGTATTTCCTA
Organism: Corvus cornix cornix; assembly: GCF_000738735.6. Taxonomy (NCBI): domain Eukaryota; kingdom Metazoa; phylum Chordata; class Aves; order Passeriformes; family Corvidae; genus Corvus; species Corvus cornix. The sequence goes on from NC_046338.1 coordinate 2,832,164, forward strand.
GCATAACAATTGATCTATTAAATCGATTTGCAGGTAACATTCCTACTGTGCAGTCCCTTAAAAGCAGCAGAAAGGGCCTCTTAGTAACTGCTTTTCTTTGTTTTGAAAACAATGCAGATGCACAGTATTGTTTTAGCCTGAATAGTTCATAATTCTAACATGTTACACCAAAAATATATTTGCATTAACCTGCCTGCATTTAAGTCCTCCAGAACACACTTCCCCATGTATTTTGGGCTCTGCCACTTTCTGACTTTAGGCACAAGTTTGATGGTAAACTATTGTTTTTAAACAATTCTAGATGTTGTTTCCTTTCTAAGAAGCACAAAATTGCTGCCAACACATGGCTCCGATTCACAGGAATATTTATTGTGCTGATAATTGAACTCCAGTCATATGACTGAAAGAGGCTAACCCAAAAAAAAAAAAAGAAAAGGCAAAAAGCTCAACTGTAATTTCTAGACATCTATAAATTTCTTATTCTTTCTGTGGAGAGGAAGCTCCCTGGGGCTTTCTGGATAGCCTCAGTTTTATTTATCACCCACTCTCTTCCAATCTATGAATGCCATAATTCTCCCTGTTGCAAAGAGATGAACATGGCCTCAGTCACACACTCCCCTCGTATCAACAAGACATTGCTAAACAGCAGTTATGGTAATGGAAAATATCGACAGCCCAGGGCCTTGCTATCAGTTTCAGTTCCTGTGGGCACAGAGCTCAGATCTGAGATCCAGACCAGTCTCTGGTTGAGTCTAACCATGGCTTCTGCCTCTAATTCAGTGTTTGCGACAGGGACATGAGCAAAGCAGTTCCAAAAATGATTTTCCAACAGGACTGCTGGCACCAGAGGTCATGGGAGGGGAAGGACATTGATCTGATCACACACTGGTATGGGCAGATCCTGTGGATCTGAAACTGTTCCCCATGCTGTAAAGCCTGTGAGCTACATCCCAGTAATTTTTGCCCTAAGAAAATACAAATGCTGTACTACTGCAGCTCACATATAATAATAGAATACAACAGGTTCTCTCTAACCAAAGGTGCCTGTGTTTCTGAACAAACAAGAGAACATTTCTTGCAAGGCACAAATACGGCCACTTCCAGGCTCTTAAATGCCTTTTGAGTTAAATGAGCTCCAACTGGAAAGAGGTCATAAATTTTTAAGAAGACCTCCAAGTAGTTTTAAATATGCTTTATTATCTTCACTTTACTTTGTCAATGATATTTTTGTTACAAAGTTAAAATACTTTTGCAGATTGATTTTATCCTTAGCAGTTTGGAAAACGCAGAGGGTTTTTTTAGTGTCTTAAACAGACCTTAATTTAATACCACTATTTTTGGTTCAATCACAATCAAATCTATGTTTATAAAGCTTTCCGGTGTCCAAATAGCTTTCTGCACTCCAGCACGCATTGTTTAATATTTCTGCATTAAAAGAAGCTTCTCATTTTGCTCAGTTTAGGTGACTCTGCCAAGAAGTATTTCCGAGCATGAATAAGCCATGAAACATATATTCAAATTCAGATTAAAAATATGCATCTTTGAGCTTGCAATGAAGAATAAACACTTGGAATCAAACCCTGGCCCTATTAAGGTCAATGGGAAGAGTTTAAAAGCGAGTTGTTCATGATTAAGGAGATGTGGGTTGTACCATCAGCTTCACACACGATGAAGATTCCAACTATCACTGCCCAATCTTTACCAGCAAAATGGAAACACTGCCACCCCGCACTGTGCATTTGTGAAAAACTCTAAGTGTTGTGTGTATTTTAAAAACACAAGTCACATGAACAATTCAGTAACTTGAAGAATTCCTTGCTACTACTTGGTACTACACTGGGGAGTAGAACTAAATCAAAGTTGCACAGCAGCTTGTGAACTTTACGATTTGTAGTTTGAGGAAAATGATGTGCATGTTATTTTCCACATTTGCACAGGTGTTCTTTTCTTAATGTCCAAGGAAACTAGTTTTGGCTTTTCAAACATTTCTGAGGAGTAAAATTGTCTTGTATCTTCCTCAGCTACTGCTCAGATTAGGTCTCTTCACCATCATAACCTGGGTCCAGTCAAAGGTGTCCCTGCCCATGGAAGAGGTTTAGAGCAAGATGAGCTTTAAGGTCCTTTCCAACCCCAATCAAAACTCAAACCAACCTGTGACTCTGATTTTATAATTTTGCTCATTTGTTTGATTCAAATGAGATCAGGACACTCATTTGCCCACATCAGCTGTGCTGGTTCCCACTGACTGAGCACTTTTCCCTGAAAGTTAAGTTTTCCTTTTCCTTGCTCTGTGGTTTTAAAGGGCTTTGCATTTCACCTTTCTTCTCTCCAAACAATATGATAAGTCAAACCTTGTTTTCCAAATAAATGGAGAACTTCAGATTAACAAACAAGCCAAGTCCTGCTGCAAACGGAAAACATTGATAAGAGAGTACAAAGAAATATTCACAACTACTGGCCACAATTAAACTTATTTTCTAATGAATCATTACAGCTGAATGCACACAGTGGAAAATATTGTCATGGCAGATACCACCAGACCTTCAGTTGTCAGTCAAGTCCCTTCAAATCTTCCTGAGAAATTTCCAGGATAGCCTGGCTTGGGGCAGTGGTTTCTATCTTAATGACAGCCTCAAAGAAGAACATTTCTCACAACTCCTTGTGTGCTTTTAAATCCCAGCCTGCAGGTTTTGCCACTGCCCAGAGCTGGTTGTGACCAGATCTTTACAGCTGCCCAGACTGGAATCCAGCAGAAAAAAAAGTTCTGCTATTTTGCACGAGATTCTTGCAGTTCCTTCAGCAATTCCCAGGCCCTTTTATTTAATGTATATATGTCTATGTGTGCATTTATTAGTAGTGAGCACTATCACAGCGCTCTGCACAAAACCCAAAGCTCAGGCAGTTGCTTTTTCTGCCCTGAGACACAATCAAGATGTGGATGATGTAGAAGAGCAGTGTCTAGGATGAGAAATTTGCTTTGCCATGTAATCTCAAAACCACTCTGACTCCTGCTTAAGCCCAGCTTCCCTTGGTCTTTCCTTTGTGGTTTTTTCATATGGTCACTTAAACATCACTTTTGCTATGGTTATTTTGGGGATGTGGATGGGTGCCTGCATGTTCCAACTACCATCTTCCCAAGTGCAGTGGGGAGCCATGCACGGATCCTGCTCCCCTAGGATCCTGGAAGTATTCACGAGCTGAGGGAATGCCTTTTGTTTGTGCCATTTCATTACTGTTCTAAAAGCTGTTAAAACTGAAATAACTGCTAAAATAAATTGACTCAAATCTAGTAAATTCCACGGGTGTCCCTGGCTGAGGTGCAGTATAGCAGTGTTAAAACAGCATCACTGGTGGAATACATTGTGCATTATGTAGCTCAATTATTGGCCAAATCAAGTAGGAATCAAAGCACTGCACAAAACATAAAGGCAGAAAAGCTCGGTAAGATCACCCAGCCCTCTGTGTCCATAGAATGATCCTTACTAACACAGTTTTAGTCCTTTCTCTGCTTTCACATGACTAAAACTGAAGGGCATTTAATTTTTCTCTTGGGGAGTACGCCGCATCCACTCCATTTCTTTGATGGTATGTGTTTTACTTGCACTCCCAAGTCCCAACCTAAATTATCCTTCACTCTCCTTAGTGTTCACACCCTTCATATCATCAAAGACCTTTCACATCTTCTCCCTAAGGTGAGTTATACATATTTAGTGCACCAGACTGCGATAAGATTATCCTCAATAAACAGCGCTTAAATAAGGGCCCATTGAGTTGGAGGAAGTCTATCTGAGGACAGGGTTGTTAAAGGAATAGGGACAGGGCAATCTGGCCTTAATCTTCACCCATAAATCAATAATAGCAGATACTCTCAGCAATTGCTCTTTGTTCTGATTTTCCATGAGCGTGGCCGTTAGAGCTTCCAATAACTGGAACTGATATTTTCTGGGAGAAACAAGCCAAGGGAGAGAACTAATGAAGCCCTTTAAGGCAACGGGATACTGCCATAGAAGTGACCCAGTCAAGAGGACTTTGGTGGATTCACTCAGGTTTTACTACGTTTGCTCACATTCCTGCTTGTCCAAGGGTGTCTCCTTGCCCCCTGAAGGTCACTGAGACAACAGAGCTCCACCCAGCAAGTACAAAATTGGGGCAGGTAACCATGAAGGGAGAATTTTGTTACTGTTCATGGGATAAAAGACAGGGAAAAAACCTATTTCTGACCCTTAAATGAGGACTGTTGAGAAGGCCAGCACTTAATGGTTTGTAAACACAAACTCAGAGCTATAAATGCATTGCTTATTCCCACTATAATCCCTTTTCGAACTGGTTCCCCTGATGAATATAAGGAGTATTGATTTTTAAACCCATGTAGGTTCTTAGAGACAATGCAGACTGACTTAATTATAATCAATAAAATTTACAGACAGTGATGCAACCCAGCAGAAACATTCCTACCAAAAAGTACGGCATAAGAATACTCCAGTTTCCCTACTAGCACTGCTAGAATATGACCTTAATACATATTTTATTATGTATAGAAGCTTGGCCATGAATCCATCAGATCACCTGCATCTCCACAGTTACATCTAATTTGGTACTGCCTATGAGAAAAGGAAGAGGGAAGTTCCATCAGACCTTACAAGAGCTACTGCAAACATCCCTCTCCTTCTGAATATTCTCCCATCCTTCGGACTACTTACTCTCACCATGTCTATCTGAAACTATTTCTATTGCACTGATAAAAACACTGACGGGCGGAGAGACTGGAGGTGAGATTTGTCTCACCTAAAAGTGTCGGTCTAATGGCTGGGCACAGCTCAAAGCGAGGTGCCTCTGCTCTTTGTGGAACCAACAGTGAGAGCCAACAGTTCCAAAAGGAATTTGCTGGGCTGAAATGCCCTTGGGGAGTGCCTCCCTCCATTTCATCAAAGAGCAGAACCAGCCTACACAACCATCTCACACCAAACACCCAAGTTTAAGACAGAAGAACTTAGATAAGGTTTACCTAAGCACAAAATATTTGCCTGGATCAGAGTCTGTGGCATAATCAAGTGGAATGATAATCTGGCACAGTTCTGACTAGGACAAAAATTCCCAGAGCATCCTTCCTTTCGTGACAAGGAGGGAAAAATCAGTGGCAGAAGGAGGAACAAGGCAGAAACCTGGATCTAGACTGGCTTTTAAACTTGCCTTCCATTCAACTCACTACTGGTTCCTTGCATCTGCATGGATGTTGGACTCACCATTCCCAACATGACAAGTCTGCCATGGAGTGGCCTGTGCAGTGCCAAACTACTTAAATAGCAGCAGGCACTCTCCCCAGGACCCAGAACCACCCAGACATCAGCACAGCACCGTAGCAGGACTGTTTATATCCACTGAAATGTGTTTTAGACATCAGAGGATACCTGCATTTAGACATTAGAGAATTCCTGCACAGCATCTGGCTAACAACCTTCCAAAATCCACACTTTCAAAGTCCTACCTTGTGGATACACTATCTTGCACCTCAGCGTTGGGTGTTCCAAGGTAATAAATCCTATCTTGGCCCCAGCTATGAAAGACCATGAACCAGACCAACCTACTGAGATGATGCCAACCATCTGACAGACATGGGACCAGACCCTGACTTCTCTGAGGTTACAATGCCTAGAGAAAAGCTGAAATACACGGAGGAATGTGGGCTGGGAGGATGCAGCGGGAACAGTAAATTCTGCACCCCATAATTCTACAAGGAAACAGTCTGTCTGCTCTCTCCCAATAACTAATCTCCACAAAACTGCTGTATTACTAATTACCAGTATTAAATTTGAGAGAAAACAATGAGTACAAACTGTCTGACCACCCATGTAGCCTGGAGCCCACCTTTCTGCTTTCTAAGTGCTTTTGAAACAGCTCTGTGCTAATGGCTGTGACTTTCTCTCCGTGACAAATTAGTCGGTGTTGACAGCACAGGCTATCTGTAAGTGTGGAATAAAATCTAAGTAAAAAAAAAAAACAACAAGAAGATACCTTCTTTTGTAAATATCTTTCAGCTGGCACAGTAAATTACATTGATTCAAAAGTGACTCATTTCCAACGCTGTGCACATTAGCAGCCAGTATTATTCAATTTGAGATTTTAATTTATAACATACTCTTGGTAATGTACTCCCAATACATTCCTCACTTCCCTACCCTGTGACTGACAAAAGATGAAAGATCTTTACTGTATAAATATTTTATATTAAACCCTTCACTCTGCTGTATTTCTTCCATTGTCAGTTCCCATTTGCAAATACTATACATTGTCCAAAAAAGTGCTGATCTCGGCAAAGGGCATGTGCTTGTAGGCAGCCCTGCAGCTCCCGCAGCCCACTGTGCTGCTGCCAGGGAGAGGCTGGGAGCGGGGTTCCTCCCGTTGGGAATGAGCCCTGCTGGCCAAGGGACCCGGTCACCTTGGAGGGCTGGATGTGGCCCTGCTGCCCCAGGACCTGAATTTTGGGAGCGGGAGGAAGAAGCACGCCCGTGGCTTTGCAAGCAGGAGATGCCTCTGCTCCTGCATCCAGCCTTTGACCTGGGTGAGAACAAGAGAGTAAAAATGCCTCTTTGTTAAGTAAACCTTTTACAAACTCTCCTGTCACCTTGTCTCGGGGTGAAACTGTGTCAGGAGGCAAGATTAGATAACTTGACCTAAATCGTGCTGGAAATCTGTGGCAGACCTCAGCTCAGATCTCCTGACATCCTGTCCTGCGCATTACTGACAAGACCATCCCTAATCTAGTAGGAGAATCCTTTTCTAAACTGTTACTTAGTAAGAGCTAAATGCCACCAGCAGACATCCTCGGTAAAACCTCCTGGCTGAGGCCAGACTTGGCTCCTATTTCTGACCTGAGTCGTAGGAGACTGCTCACCACCAGCTACTCCCGGCTCCCACCGCTTCTCCCGACACTTCTCACTATTCTTGCTTGTTAAGCACTTATTATCTAATCCAAAAATACTCCCTGTCCCATGGAGTGCGCAAACCAGAGATTATTTATCCTGCTCTGGGACAGTTCTTTGATCAAATGAACATTGCTGATTATTGTTTGGTCATTGTCAGGCTGCAAAAAGTCCCTTGATCAGCTACTCCTACTTTCTGTGGTTGTTGAGAAGAGTTATTTTGGGATCCTGCAGCTTAGATCATGCAGGTGTTTCATCCCAAGATTTAAGGCAGCACGTTTGAATGCGTTACCCTACTTAGATACATAAAAAATAATTTCAACTGGGCTAAATTACCTTTATTATCAACCCTGGTAATTCCACTGCAGCCATTTTCTTGACTGATGTAGGGAACACTATGAAATGAATCCTCTGAGAAGAAGATGGAAAAAAACAAGACAGTGATCAATGGATTCAATTAGTTACAGTATAATTCTACCAAGATGAAAAAGATCCAAGACGCAATGCAACTTCTCCAGCTCAGCTAACAGAAGTTAGAGAGAACCTGCCGCTACTTTGGGTTTTTTTTTTAAACTCTCTGGAATTACTAATCCATGTAAGGCAGAAGGAGAGGAATTACCAGCAGTACTCAGCAAAATACTGGCAGTACAGAGAGGCTGTGCCACAGGTGGAGGCTCCGAAAGAGTGTTTTAATGGACTAGATACACATTATGTCTGTATTTCTTCACACATAGAAAGCGTTATAACAACAGAGAGATTTCTCTAATGACAACAAAATCAAACCTTCCCAACAGCACATCCAAGCAAGAAACAACAATGCTGTCGCTACGCTGCGGAGGAACAAATTTCTCATCTAATAATTCCCTCAACATTTCCAAACTCCTGCTTTCAGCATCTTTCCTGCATAACGCCAGGAAAGCAGATTCCCTTAATGCACGGGTCATCTGAATTACACCCTGACTCCGAGGTGCACAGACCTCTCTGCTCTGTGCTATGTGACACCTCCTTGTCGCCGGGGTCACCACCGCAGGCACGTCCCGGCAGCTGATGCCATTTGTGGTAAGCACGGCGGCTGGGAGGCCGTGGTGGGGAAGGGAGGGAGGCGCGAGGAAGAGCATAAAGACACAATTTAGTTAATCACATTATTAAGATCTTCATCACTGAGAGTACTTAGCACATGGAAATAGTCAGTTTACAAGATCCGAGCGGAGCAATCTGTATATTACGCCCGGGACGTTCCAGCGCCGGGAAATATGTAAATGTCATCATCTTAAAAGATAAAGGCATGGAGAGAGCAGGGCTTTTTTGCATGTAAAGGAAATAAGATGAATGAATAAAGCTGATCAAATGATTAATAGAATCCATAATCTTAATCTTATTATTTCTAAAGAAGCAAAGGCTGTTCAGTTAAGAGCTAGGCGTCTCCATTTCATTAGGAACAATTATATTCCAACTGATCAAGATCTACACCGTGCAGCCCTTGCAGCAGACTCATTTTTATATTTCCTGTCATTTCAGTGAGACCAACAAAGTTGTTGATGATTTGCAAGGAGAAAGCTCTGGAGATGGGTGTAAACAGATTTTAAACAACAGATCTGGCCAGGGTTGATTTAGGACCTCCCCCCACTCCCTCTGAGGAACACAATGCAAGGCAAAGGCGACCATGTGCTTGTTTCAAGATGTCTAAATCCCAGCCACGCTATCCATCTGAAAGGGGAAAAAAATTAAAAAGAGAGATGTTTTATAAAATGTTTTCACACCCTGTTGGGTTAAGAGAGAGTGGGTATTAATCCTACGGCTGCTTCCCCAGGCTTCCTCTTTGTGGTCAGCAGTGAGGCTGTGGTTGGGCAGAAGGAGGCCAGAGGCATATTTTTTCCTCTTTTTTTTTTTTTTGAATTAAAAAAAAAAAAAAAAAATCTGTGTTAAAACAAGAGAAAGTGGACCGGTTACACAGCAAAGCAAAAACCACAGCCAGCCCTCTCTGCTGTTGCTTTCCCCCTAAATGTGGCCTACAGCGATTCTGCTTTCCAAAAAAAGGTTTAATTTAAACCATACAGTGCTACAAGCTGCCACGTTTCCAAATTCCACATTCCTTTCTAATCTGTGCACTTCAGAACTGACAAATTCTGCTTCCAATGGTACCCAGACTAACTGCGAGGAAGGAATTGCTGCTAACCCACCATTCCTCCCTTTGATAAGGAACACCAACCCTCCCCCCACCCCCAGCCCCTGGATTTTGCTGAACTTTTTAGAATTATCCTATTTAAGGGGCCAGATTCAGAGTTTGTAAAATCTTTAGCTCACTTTTCACATAGGGAGTAAAGCATTTCCAGGACTCAGGGAGCAGGGAGAAAGGGAATTCCCACTCCGGAATAAAGCCACAGAACTCCCTTGACGGCTTTGGAAAAGCCATTTGCAGTTGCCCAGGCTGTGCCATGGGTGCTCTGTTTGCAGGAGCCCACATGGAGAAGGATGTTGGCTCTTCCCTGCCATGCAACCCAAAAATGTGCTGTGCAGAAGAGCCTTCTTTCATTTAAAGTTAGGTAAGTAACCCTCTCAGTGAGAACAAGGGGGCAAGGAGGATGTCCTGCTTCATCCATGAGCAGGAGTGGCCCACAGTGACACTGTGGATGCAAGAGGAATCCAGATTTTGCATCCTTGCGGAAGACCTGGAGAGATGGGACCAAAGGCTTCAAGGAGCACCAGCTCTCCAGCTTAGGGACAGTCTGGTGAAGGGTGACTCGAAGGTCCCCATGGACCCAGGGGCACACACACAGCTCCATCAGCCAAACCCCAGGCTGGAGAAGAAACAGCCCATGGGGGATTCCCTGGGAACGCATGTCCACATCCAACTTCGTGCGGTGCCAGCCTGGAGGAGCACTGGGATCACCACTGTCATCCTGAAAACCACTCACCCACAGTTTTTGGCCTGCAGCGCATAAAAGTGAGAGTTTTGGTTTGCCCAGCAGGTGGATTTATTTCTGTCCTGGGATTTTTTGGCCCTCCTGCAGCTCTGGGACACACAGCCATACACACGACTTGTCACTGCAGGGTAACAGCATGAGCCCTTCGGTAGGGGCTCCCATCTTAACCACCCAATATGATGATTTCAGGGCACATCCACAACTATTTATCCCATCTCCCGCAGACAATCTGCTGCTCAGTGGGGCACAGGAGTAGGGAAAAGTGACTGGATGGCTCCGACTCCAGCGGAACGGAGGGAGCGCCGCTCGCTCGGGCTCCCGCACCTGCTTTCTGGCGGGGCTGCATCCACCATGCAACGCCTCCTGCCAACCCGGAGCACAGCAAAAGCATATGTCACATCTCAAAAAGCATGGCATTTTCAAACTCCTTTTTTTCTCTTTGCCTTCTGCTTTCTGAGCCGTTAAAGTGCAGACGAGGAACATTTTCAGGCTTTTCTCAAGAGTCAGAAACTCCAGCTTTCATCTTTTTTCTTCCTTTTTTTTTTTTTTAATGGCAGCTGAGGTATGCATGGAAATTTTTGGTTACCTGGAACCTTAAGGAAAACGTCAAACCTGGTGAGGCTCACAGTAACAGCAACTGCCTGGTCACTGCATGCATCTTAAAGCACCACGTAAATCACAGAATAGTTGAGCTCAAATGTTTACTTCCAAGTAATGTCAGAAGTCGAGTGTGGAAGGCCAGGTTCTTAGCAAGTGTAAATCCATTTAAGTCATAGGCTCTCTCTCTGCTCCAGAATCATTGTGTTTATATTCAGACAATACACGCGACAGGCACCAGATGAGTGTTCTTAGCCTCAGCTCAATGATTTTTCTGGAAATGGAAAGAGCTTAGCTGTGGGATCCCTTCCAGGGTAGGAACTCTTTGGGGGGAGTTTTGAGGTGGGGATTTTCAATAGGAGTTGGGTCCATATTTCCCTAGTGCTCCTTTGAAAATCCAAGATGATGTTAGCAAACTTGATCAGGTTCTTTTACGAAAGAGAAATAGTATAAAACTGGCACAGAAGATAAACCATACTGATGTAATACATGCCTTAAGAAGTCGGTGAAACATTCAGATTTATACTAGCACAAATCTGAATTTTTGTCACTTCTGCCAGGACAGTCCAATAAGGCCTTAAGTTTGAGTAAATGTCAGTCATTCTCAGTTGTCCCACTAGTAGTCCCACAATGGGATGTGCTAGCCAAAAATGGAAAGGAGGTACAGCATCTGCTTATGTTTAATTTATTTCTGCATTTTGGCGTGTTGTCCTGGGAGAATCAATGTTTTTAAGTGGCTGCATCTTTTTGAGCCAACTTGCTGTCCTTTGCTAACACATCAAGGACATGTTTCTGGAAATGGAACATACTCCCGTTGAAACCAGAGAGGTACAGGTATGGCAACCTTTCATTTCTAAAATTTAGTATGTGTTCTTAAGAGTGAAATTCCCTCAGTTTCACTCAAACTGAACTCTAGATTGCCCCCTTGGACTAAGCCATAATTCTCATTAGCAGGAGTTAACGTGCATGGATCATGGAGGAATAAATCCACTTAAGGCAGGTCAGCACTCCGGCTAAACTGGAGCGTACAGGGCACCCATTTCCAGTACTCTGGATTTATACAGAATTTCTGATGGCTGAAATCAGCCCACTGGTTTTAATAATTGCTGCTTTGAGCACGTGGGTAACTGGGAAGCCCTGCAAAGCTGGACAGGCCAAGGACCCAACGCCAGCCCTGTACCCCTGGAAGACCCTTCCAAAACTCTGGCCACAGCGTGTCCCACCGATGGCAACGGCGTGGGTGCCATCAACTCAACCCCAGGCAGAGGGGAATAACATGTTCCTTTTTAGGGCTGGTTAAAATAAAGAGCAGAGAGGCTCAGTGCGCACTTTTGATTTCAAATGCTAATTTTGATTTAATAGTAAGCGGCTTGTTTAAGAAGTAAAAGTGGTTCTGAAACACAAAGGTGCTTGGATGTTGTTATAACTAAAACGGGGCTGATCGCTAGGTTTTTAACAATTTGGTAACAAGAAAAACTGGTCACATGCTGGGACGTTTTATGCCAAGTCTCAGCCAGAGCAAAATTTTATGGCCGAGTTATAAACCCTTGAAAATAAGGGTTTATAATAGAAATGCTGACAGACCCTTAATTATAGCAGCACTAGCGGGCACTGTTGTAATAAGGCCCACATATTTTCCTCTTTGATCATTATTTATAGGATGCATTGGAAATCATCCCATTTACAACTGTATGCCCGCTCAGTTAGGTGGAGTTTTATCCATTAAGAAAGGGAAATACAAAGTCGGCCGCTGAAGAAAGCTGGGGGCTTTACCTCCTGGCGTTCCCGCGGCATTCCAGCCCCGGGCTGCAGGCAGTGACTAATGCCTTTACTCTGCCGGTTTGTATAAGAGGTTGAAGTTCAGGCTGGTGCAGTGCAGCATTCCCCGGGACCTGCTGCCTCTTTAGGCAGGCGATTAATCACTTGATCGATAGACCATATGATTAGGCACTAATAGCTGATAGGAGGAGAGAATAAACAACCATAAATTTGCTTTGTACTGGGTAATCCAAGTGTAAGAGAGGTCAGATAATGGCCACATAAGGTCATGTTGCCTAAGGAGCCCATATGGGAAAGATGGAAGATACATACATTTTTAAATATCTCCAATTATTATTGTATTGCTGGGCAGGATTTGGGCTGCCCATGCGCCCCTGTCCTGGAGCATGGGCAGGCTGCTGTGCTCCAGCGCAGGCTGGTATCAAATTGTCGCTTCCCCAGCAAGTTAAAAAAAGCAAAACAACCTCAAAAACCTCAGGCTGTGTGATGATCTCAAACTAAACATCCGCACTGGCTGAGGGGGGTGTAGGATCAGTGGCCCTGGGAGGTCCTGGGGATGTGGCAGGACCTGTGTCCCCATTGGGTCCCTGCTGGGTCTGGCTCCTGGCAAGGTGCAGGTTCCAGCATGGTCCCACCACTGCAGCCCACGGCACCCGGGCAGGATGCTGGGCAGAAAAGCCGCCTTCAAAGGACCATAAATCTCAGGCTCCCCACCCCCTCGCCTCCATCCCTGCCTCCTGCCTTTTCTAAGGCTCTCTTCTTCCCCTGCATAAAAAATGGGCTTTTCAGGACTTGAGACGCAAACCAGGTTTAAAGCCTTTCTGGGTTTTTTCTTCCTTTTTTTAAAAATTTTTTTTAAACAGTAAACGCACCCTTTGTCTATGGCAACGAATTTGAGAAGAAACAAAAATGGCTGGTTAAAAAGAAGAAAAAAATACTTCAGTCACCCCAACAAAGGCGAGGAGTTTACAAACCTTCTCCGTCAGCGCCTGGACGCAGGCAAAGTACTTACTTCATTAAGTTGAAACAAAACTCGGCCAGTAAAACCGTCAGCTCCATCCGAGACAACTGCGGGCCCCTTGCAGCACGTTCCCGACTGACCATCAGCAGACTATGGAAATTGCTTTTTCTGCCAAACAATCGTGGGGATAAATGCCCTCCTTTATCTATGGGGCTATTTCTAAACTCCCCTTTCTCAGTGACGGGACATTCATGGGCTGCAATCTGATTTTGTTGCTTCTCAGCATTAGTGGGAAAGCGCATTTTGGGCTCTCCTGCTGGCACAGATTCCTCCCTCTCCCCCCGCCCCGTGCATTAACTGTGAGCATGGGTGTGTGTGTAACCACACATCCTCGCATTCAAACCCGGGAGGTGAGGATGTTGTTTGCCTGGGTTATAAAATGATTCTGTGCTTCAGATAACACCGAGGCTCTTGAGGTTCAAAGAGACCGAGATTGGAGCGCTCCCACAATGTCAAGCAATTCAAAATCACTGGAGTGCTGCAAGGACGTTATGTACACTTGACTTTGGGAGTAGACCTGTGCACAATCACTGTGGCACTCCCAATTCCCTTTTTTTCAATTTATTTCACAGGTGCAGCGTACCACAGACCATCCCAGCCACTCGCTGCACCCACCTCAAGAGCAGCTCCTGATCCCCATGTCAATGCAGACGAGCCCTTTAGTGCCCTGCCCTGCTCACTTTGGAAGAAAGGCTTCTCCCATTTAACAGAAATTTCTTCCCTGGGAGGGTGGGGAGGCCCTGGCACAGGGTCCAGAAAAGCTGTGGCCTCCCCAACCCTGGCAGCGTCCAAGGCCAGGTTGGATGGGGCTTGGAGCAACCTGGGCTAGTGGAAGGTGTCCCTGCCCATGGCAGGGGTGGGACTGGATGGGCTTTAAGGTCCCTCCAACCCAAACCATTCTGGGATTCTAGGATTCTACTAAGTACACTTTACTGGGAAGGTCCTGCACATAGGCATTAAAGAATTTGCAGGGTAAACACCAAACCCCAAGGAAGTCAAGTCAAGTGCTTGGTGTATGAGCTCAGTGATCTCCATCAGGGATGGATACCTACACCTTCCTTCAGCAAGAAAGAAGCTGTTCCCTTCCTTTTGAGAACAAATACAGCAACCACACCAAAGTGTTGATTTGACCTAACAAGCAGAATTTTCTTTCTTTTCATACTTTTTAACTACAAAGCATTTTCCCTTGCAATACCTACTCTTTTACCTCTTCCTGCTCTGCAGGAGCACTGTGCTCAAAAAAGCATCCATGGTCAGTCCTGCTGTCACTCCCAGCCTGGAAAGGTGCAGCCTCCAGCTACAGAGTTAAAGGTAAATCCTCCTCCTCAGAAATACCTACAAGCTTCACTTAAAACCTTGATTTCCTGTGCATCTATCCTGGCAGTATTTGTCCCATCACCTTTCGCTGGGTGCTTCAGCAGAGACACAACATTTATAACTGTCCGTTACTCTTGAAAATAATATTCATGGATATAATTCCATTTCCACCCACTGGTGCAGTCGTCTGGTTTATCCAGCCAGTGCATCCTCAGCCACCTGCTCTATGTTTTAATTTTAAACCTTAACCTAAGAGTAAATGAGTGTTTCCCGGGATAAAATCATTCAGAACTATCCAGTGTATATAAATAAATAAATAGTAGAACAAATGACAATTATTAATAAAAATATGAAATATTAGTGATCTGTATGGCTGGACTAATTTCTTTCTAATCTTTTCAGCTTTCCTCAGGAATCAGTGAGGGAAAGTCTATCCACCTAAGTGTAGACCTTCCTCTTCCGACCCTTTACTCCCTTTGGTGGTTAAAGCAGCCGGAGCTGTTATCCTGCAATGTGAAATCTCACGTGCTCTTCAAGGATGCTGACATTTATTTAATTAATTTTCCTGCCCAACTTACACAGTGGGCCTGTATTCAAACAGCGCGCATGAATAATGCAGATTTTAAAACCGCATTATTACAAAGGATGTCAAGTTCACACACTGTCAACACTAATAAACTCCCCAAAGTGCTAAAATCCAGGACACCCGTCCCCCTCCTCATCCCTACATCCCTCTGGAACGATGCGGCAGCCCCCTCTTTGTGCCCGGCCGCCAGCAAAGAGCCTCACATGGAGCTGGAGGGTGGGGACCAACCGCACCATCCTAGGGAAAAACACAACACTTGGGGCTTTCATACCCCCAGGGACTCAGCAGATCCCAGATAGATGTCTTATCCCTATTTGTTATTGTTGCTGCCGTGGGACCGTGGGGCCGTGCGGGGCAGGGGTGGTCCCGGCCCTTTCCCCTTCCCCGAGCACTTGCAATCTAATTTAAGACACGGAAAAACAAGTGAGTGAGACAAACACCTGGAGGAATGGGGTAAGAGTAACAAGGTCACATTGCTACGCCGGCAGCTATTGCCAAACTTGCAAACTATCTGCAAGTTATTTATATATAAAATAATTAAAATCAGCTGTCCCATCCTGCCATCCCATCTCTCTGTCACAGGTTTGCTCGTGCCTCGCACGCCATGCAGCGGGATAATTTGGGAGCCGTGGTGGAGGTGGCTGCAGAGACCACAGCTGGGATCCGCACGGGACGTGGGGCACACCACGGCACGGTGGCCAGAATGCCCTGGGGACATGCAGCCACCTTGTCCCTGGGCATGGGCTGGGCTGGCATGCAGAGGGTCTGTGCACAGAGGCTTCCAGAGGCACGTCAGAGCTGCAGGGGATGAGCATCCCTAATCTGGCCCTGACTCAACACTATTTTCAGAATCATGGAATCATTAAGGTTGGAAAAGCCCTCAAAGATCATCGAGTCCAACTGTTCCCCCAGCTCTGCCAAGCCCACCACTAACCCATGTCCCCAGGCACCACATCTACATGGTTTGTGAATACTTCCAGGGATGGTGATTCCATCGCTTCCCTGGGCAGGCTGTTCCAAAACTATCACTATTTTCAGAAAGTGAAACACATCAAAACAACCCAGTGAGCAGGATCCAGGAGCTGAATTCGAGCCACACCAATGAAAGAATAAAATATTCTCAGTGCCTGGCAGACACAAGCACTTTTGATGCCCTTTTCCCAACTCTGTGAAATACTTTCACCCCAGGCACCGTCCTGCATGAAAGCAAATTGAAGAGAGGAGTATGAATGATTCCTGAGGTGTCTGCTAAAGCATTAATAATGTTTAAGAGTTTATATTCTAGCAGCAGGTCTGAGATGCATTAACTACCCAAAGGACAGCCTTTCCTGGCTCAGCATTAGAGACTGACACCACCTGAAAATGTTTGACTCCCCTACACCTAGTACAGATGAAAAATACCACAAAATCCCTGGATAAAATTCTGCCTTGGCATAGAGCTGTAGAAGTGTTTGGGTTTGTTTTTTTTTCCACACAAGCAGATAGTGATAGGAAAAGGAGAAATGGTTTTAAACTAAAAGAGAAAAAATTTAGATTAGATGTTAGGAAGAAATTCTTTACTATGAGGGTGATGAGGCACTGGAACAGGTTGCTCAGGGAAGTTGTGGATGCTGCATCCCTGGAAGTGTTAAAAGGCCAGGATGGATGGGTTTTGGAGTTACCTGGTCTAGTGGGATGTGTCCCTGCCCATGGCAGGGGATGGAATAAGATGAGTTTTATGGCCCCTCCCAACCCAAACCATTCTATGAAGTGTACTTGGCCCTGGGAGGGCTCTGCATGGTGCTCTTGGCCACCTCTCCTTTTCCCAACATTTCTCAAGATTCCATGATACTGGAATGCTCCACATTTGGAGCATCCAGGAACCAGAAGGGCAGTGAGACCCTGACCATGGTAGAGACGAGAAGCTGGAAGGATTATTCATGGCTCCCAAGGCCTTTGAGATGCTCATGAAGAGCGTTATCAATATGACACTGCCATTGGTACATGCAGGGAGGAGCTTACAAACACTACAAGCACTGGAGCTGACACCTCCCCCTGCAGCAAGGCAAGACAACCACCATCATCAGAAAGGGTTCTACGAAGGAAGAGCACACCCAGGGTGAGGTGGGGAGAGCCCCTGACACAGAGAAGATCAGCACTTCCAGCCTGGGCGTCGCCTACTTTCCGTTCCCTGCTCACAGGTAGCAGAGCTGCCTCCCCAGGTAGCAGCAAGTCAGCCAAGTAGCTGCATTTCAACCTGGGCAGATAAGAAGAGATCAGGATGGCAAAAGGTCATCTTCGGGGACATCCCTGATCTCTGCCCCGGGCACGAGGTCATCCTGATCCTACTGCTTCTCTCACACTGTCTCCTGCCCTTACTTGACATGCAGCAGGAGCAGGAAACACCACAGGCAAATGTCACAAGTGTCCAAACAGCTCTCCAGCAGGGTAATGACCCAGGCAGTGGACCGTGGTCCCTCTGCCTCTCACATCCCACCCAGTCCCAGCCCAACCCTGCTGTTGCCTGCTAGTTAAAGGGGATAGCGCTTTTTTCCAGAAGTATTGGGAGCAAAGGGCTTTGCTGAGGCAATTTTGAAAATAATCAGTGTACTGGACAAGCTCTATTTTTCTACAGCACGTGACAGCACTGTGTGATGGCAGAAAGTTTGTGGGTGACAGCCCAGTCCTTCATGCCCTGGGAACTGCAGGCTGGCCCCGTGCGAGACACACGATGCAGACACATAGTGAGACAGGATGTCTTCCCGCAGAAAGACCAAGTAAATAGTGTATAATGACAGGATTTCTATTATTGATGCTTCAGCAAATCATCTTGGATCCTCGAAGGATCAATTAATCATTGGGATTGTCAACACCCAACTCCATGTTCTAAGTTTTTGCCATCCAACTCTCCCATCCTCCCGTACACACAAATGATGCCGGGGGCACGGTGCCAAACGAAGCGGAAAAAGAAAGAAGGGGAAAGAAAGCACCGAACAGAGAGGCTGTTGTCAGGGCTGGACCCTGGCGTTGGCGAGGAAGATCAAATGCAGCTGCCCCCATGGCTGCATGTGGTTAAGCACGCCGTGCCTGAGGGCAGGCAGGATGGGGAGCAGCCAGGCAGCCTACGACGGGCACAGATAATTAAATCATCCGATTGCCGGGCAGGCCACATTAAGAAGCTCATCGGTTTGCATGTGGCCCCTTGCTGTGGCCACCCGTGAGCTAAGTCTTGCCTAGATGCTAGTAGACAATTAAGACAAATTGTATGGCTGAAGATCAGACTAGAGCACTGCCAATGCCATTGCCTGGAAGCTCCGCTGAAGAATGAGGGCACATGTGTGTGGGAACCAAGGCTCGGAAGAGAGCTCTTAATGAACAACGTGCCAGCACTTGTTGCCAGAACACACTCTTCATTTCAGCTCTTGGAGAAAACAAAACCCTTAAAACCAGAGTTTACTACATTTCACTGATCTTCAATATGGCTGGAACTTCAGGATGCTTCTCCTCAAGCTAAGTTTGTATCAGTGAAAATATGCTTCTTGTTAAAGAAACTATTTAAAATGTGGAATCTAAAATCAAGCAAAAATAGCAGACAGTATGTTCAGCTTCAAAATTGGCTTGCACTCAACCAAGTATACCATAAACAGAAGGCAGAACTGACTATTTTTATCTTAACAGCCCTTGGGTGATTAAAATTTGGGGCCAGAATAAACAATTTTTTTCCCCATTCCTTGCAAGAGAAGATGTGACATGGGCTTGGAGTACTTTCTAATTTTTTAACTCCCTTCCTAGCTATTAGTTGTTTGCATTAGAAATGTTCCCATGTACCCAACAGCGCAAAGGCTGCATTGCAGCAGGCACGGTATGAATTATAGGAACACACAGACCACTGTGCCCTGCAGAGATTACAGTGCCAGATAAGCCAAAGACAACAACAAAGTGCTAAGAGGGAGCAGGTAAAAAGTTAACAGGGAGAGGAATGCACAGATACACAGCAAATGGGATTTTTCTTCACAAGGTGCAATGTCACGGACAGCCCCTGCAACCCAAAGACGTGGGAGATGAGGGTCCTGAGGATGCACCTAGGATGGAAAGGACCAGAGAGGTCAGGGAAGGTGATGAGTGAGGAAGACACAGAGGGAATCTGAACCAAGGGACAAGGAAGGCTGGAGGAGAGAGAAGGGAGAGGTGGCAGGGCAAAGGACATTGGTGAATGGACATGTGAGTGCTAAGAGAGAATGTGGCTGGGAGATGCTCTGAGGTTTTCAAAGGCCAGGGATGAAATCCAGCATCAATGTGAAGCAGCATAGATGGAAGAGACTGAGAAAATCCAGGCCATGGAATTTACAGCCTTGCAGCAGCCAGGACTAGTGAAAAAGAGCAATCGTGTGTTGAGGGATGGGCAAGGCGAGAGACGGGGAGGTACAGATTGTTTGCATGTTTGCAGAACAAGAAGTCAAAGATGCAGCCCTGGCTTTGGTCATCCATTGGCAGCGGTTCCAGCGACTGGAGGAAGGAGAAGAA
The DNA here is from genome assembly GCF_000738735.6 of Corvus cornix cornix. Taxonomy (NCBI): domain Eukaryota; kingdom Metazoa; phylum Chordata; class Aves; order Passeriformes; family Corvidae; genus Corvus; species Corvus cornix. Next base: position 2,851,811 of record NC_046338.1, read on the forward strand.
GTGGCGATGGGAAGAGAAGGAAGCAAGAAAATAATTTTTGATGGTGTTAAATAATGCTGATGGTTTAATTGCTTCAGCAGAAGCAGCTATGGAAAGGGGCTGAGCCATAGGACTGAGCAGAGGGAAGCAGAGCAGGATGGGAGGAATGGACTGAGTGTTATGGGAGCTGAAACCAGGGGAGCAGAAGCAAATGATTTGGAAGGTGTAGAGCAGGAAGCCTAAATGAGGATTTTGGGATACCTCCAACACAAGGGAACAGGAGGTTCTGACATTCACTGAGCTGTCTATGGCAGATATTTGGGTCTCTCTGTAGCAGCAGCCCACAGATTTGTTGGGACACAAGCCACCATCAACCCCCAAACCTTCCTCTGACCTTCATGAATGTGTCTCTCCACCTTTTGTTACAAACTACACATTTTAATACTTAACACGTGAATGCTACAATTCATGTTTCACAGTGTAGGAACTGCTGAGTCCTGCTGTGAGGACCCCCCAAGCAATATTTATTTATAAACAACTAAAACGAAAGATTTCCTGACAAGATCTCTTAAAAACTGTGCAGATGTCCAAAATGATGTCAAACAGACATGATATATAGAAGGCCCAAACAGTTCTCAGTCAATCCACCTGAGAGAGTCGACACCTGTGTTTCTGAATAACATTATATTCCCACATAATAACAGTAATTGGAGGGGGGGAATTATCTGACAAACTCTTTTTTCCTCATCCTTGTCTTCCTTTCTCCACACACTGATCATCTCTACTCAAACCCATTCAAATCTGCATTATTATTTTTGCTTCTTTAAAGTACAACCATTGTTCCTAACTTCCACCTCCAGCTCAGTGCTATTCCTCCAGTTTAGCATGTTCCCATTCGCTCGGTGTCAGCAGAAAGGGCTTCTTACTCCAGAAAAGCCATTGCATATGCAATAAACAAATAGCCTTTGACATCCTGGTTAATTATATCGGTTAGCGACAATCTCATATGCATGAATGCTGTGCTAATGAAAACACTTTGGCATGCAAAGCAGGACCGATCAAGACACTGAAGTGTCCAAACCTGCAAACTATAAACAGCACAGCCCATGGAATACAGCGGGACTTCGCAGTTACCCTTAGGAGGAGCATGGATGGATGGCAACATGGTCAGGTCAGACTCTCAACAAGGCACAGTACGAGCTTTAGGTGCTGTACAGTTCAATTTCATGGAAGGGAAGCCATAAATTAAGAAGTTAATCCTGCACCAGTGGTGAGAATGGTGATGAAGACAGTGTTGAAGGCATCTTAGCAATACAGCATCTCTGTATTTTCTATAAAGCACTGGCGTGAGCACCCTGTGAAGAGCACGGACCCAACCATGCCTCCTAAACTCCCATACCAAGTGCTCACCTGAACGTCATTATCCATTTTCCCACACTCCAGCTGAGCTAGACATAAAGCAGGACCTCCATCCTGGGCACTTCTGCAGCCCACTCACCTCATCATGATGGTCCACCTTTGCCAAGGCTCCCAGCAGCCACGCAGAGGAGCCTCAAGCCTTTCCCACCACTAATCCAGGATCGCTCCAAAACAGATCTTCTCATGACACCCACATTTCAACCTGCTCCAAAGGAGCAGCTGAGTGGCCAGGCTCTGTGTCCCACCCCAGGAGCCATGCGGTGCCTCAGCCCTGGTGCACATGTGCTGTGCAGATGGACATGGAGCACGCTGCTGCGGCAGCTCCGTGCGTGCTCCCTGCACGCTCGCTGTGCAGCCAATTTGTATGTTTACCACAGCCATTTGTCCAAGACTTCTGAATGTCTGCAGCCAAAACCATGGAGAAATGGGAAAAATGGAGGTGAAAAACCTCAGGAAACATGTGTAAAGAAGTCAGAAGAAATGCAGTGATTGCCACCACCTTCCATGTCCATGTGGTCAAGAGCCCTTTTGCAGCTGGATGAGAACTCATCCTCTGCGCAAGCATGGGGAAAATGCTGACTTCCCTCAGTGTCTCCATCTCTTTGGCCACACCAAACTCTCTTTCATTTTCAGCCTCTCCTCTTTCAGCTACCTGGACTCATCCCTCTCACCAAGACCTAACGTGGTCCACATCTATCCAAAGAGAAAAACCACAGTCCTTGGAGACCTGGTCTCCTTCCATCCAGTAACACTGTGCAGAGCTAACCACAGCCGTAATGTACTGACAGTTAAACTGCTTTTATCTCTTTTCTTTTCCACATAGCTCTCATACAATAATCCCCTGCCATATTTTTTACCAATAAAACACATGAATAGCTAATCTGGTGGCTAACTACAGTGATACGTGATCTTCCCTTGTAATGACTTCCACAGTGAAATAACAAAATCCCTATCAAAGACAATCTTTTTATGGCTGTTAGGAAGACTGTCTCTACCCTGATGCTTGCCAAAAATTTGGTTTTGCCTCCCTTGTCCCCTCATATGACAGAGAAAATGGACTAACCCTATATTAAGAATACACATATGATTACCAAGCATTTAACAACAGAAAACTTCCCCTACACTGTTTAGCCTAGAGACGTCCAAGTGCCAGAGCCAAGGAATGTTCTTCCCCACCTCCTTTTAGCCACGGATAAACCCCACGCACTGCAAAAGAGAAGTTTTTAATCAAAATTGGCACTTCTGAGCTTGCAGTTGGTGGCAGATCCCTTCTCGAATCAATGATGTCACCTTGGACTGTGGCAGCAATGGAGTTCCATGGAGGCTACGAGCAAAGCTGTGTTGGGTTTTGGCACCGGCCTAGCAATCCTAAAAAGCAGTTTGGTGTTTACAAACCAAGGCTGAGCTGTGCCCAGCTCTGGTGTGCTGGGCAGAGAGCAGGAGTGAGGATGCTCCGGGCCATGTGCTGGAGAGCGAGCACAGGCAGTGATCCCCGCCACCGACAGCACTGCCAGCACCCTGGCTGCAAAGTTTGAAATGGATTTAAAAAGTGCCCAACGTTGTAAAAGTATTTCGAAAGTGCCAAACCCCTTGCTTGGTGTCTGTAAGCTTCTTTGTTTACCAGACACTTCAGCCCCACTCATCTGCCCCTTCTTTGCTCCTTCACCTTTCCCAATCCCTAAAAGCTCCCGGAAAGCTGCACATAGGAGATCATCGCCAAAAAATCCCACAGCCACGGGTAGACCTTATGCTGCTGGAGGATTTTCCAAGGATGGAGAGGGCTGTGGGGCTTGGGCAGGAGGACATGGGGTGGATGCCAAGGCCAGCACACCAAGGGGTCCCATACAAAGCAAACCCCAAGGGAGCTGCAGAGCTGGCAGGGGACTGAAGAGGTCTTGGAGAGCTGAGCAAGGAGATCATCCAGTCCACAGAAAGAAACATCTGTGTAAACTGCATCATAAAAAGCCCTGTACAAACTCCACCCTTGCCAGCGGGCTTGGGGAGATGAAGGCTGACAATAAGGACCCAGGGCAAAGCCAGCATCTCGAGGAGAGGTCACCTGCACAGTGAGCCCAGTGGGCACTTCTACTGATCATAACTAAACAGGGACAAGAGGAGCTTTGCAGCCCCGACCATCCCCAGCCCAGGTGCTGCTCTCCTACACAGAAAATGTTTTTGTGGGTTTGCCAATATTGCAAAACCACGGCGTATGCTGAGTGAGAAATTGGAACCCTGTCCGTGGTCAGCGTGTGCGGCGCTCTCAGAGCTGAAGGAGGCTCTTGTGCCCTTCCCCTGTTTCGGGCCACATCTTCCCAAACCCCTTTCACATCAGACAGATGCTTCTGCTTATGGTTTCGTGGGCAACACAAGGACCTACAGCACTTGGGAGGATGGTGGCTCATTACAGCAGGAACTTGGGTTCTCCAGAGGTAATTTACAGCAGGGAAGGACTTCCCGGCCATGGCCAGACTAGCAGGACTTTTAAATTACTTTCTTTATGTACCCAGCTCTGGGGGCTGGACCAGTCATGCATCATTGCAGCAGCTCTTCTGAGTCCTAGATCGCCAGGTCATCAGGCCAGGTGGCTGGGATGCCATGCCACTATCTCAACAGGAGAAGACTTAAGGAAAGTTCATTCTAATTAATAATAACTGTGAATTTAAAGTGGATTAATTAAACTGCATTAAATCCCTGTGTAAACGCCTCACTCAGACTTTAAAGTGTCTTTATTAAATTGCTAAAGCAAAATTCAGCTAAACCAAATTAAGGCTGTTTCATTTCTAAATGACAGTGTCTACACGAGGATGTAATGCAGTTTAGATAATCCACTTTAAAAGTTATTTCACATCCATTTCAATTGTCCCTGTGTAGACAAGCCTGAGGAATCCTGTCGCTCACGAGCCTGTGTACAAATATGGGTAACAACAGGACCTTTTTGAGATTGCCTTTTTAGGAGATTATTTCCAAATATCCTCATGGACAAGAGAGCAAAGAATTGATTGAGCAAAGAAGGGCTGTTTACAGGGCATGGAGTGACAGGACAAGGGGAAATGGCTTTAACTGAAAGAAGGCAGCTTTGGATTAGATTATTAGGAAAAAATTCTTTCCTCTGAGGGTGGTCAGGCCCTGGCACAGGTTGCCTAGAGAAACTGTGGCTGCTCCATCCTTGGAAGTGTCTAAGGCCAGGCTGGATAGGGCTTGGAGCAACCTGGGCTAGTGGAAGCTGTCCCTGCCCATGGCAGGGGTGGGACTAGATGAACTTTGAGTTCCCTTCCAACTGAAAGCATTCTGTGACTCTATCAATCTGTGATTTTCAGTGGGAATGGGGCAGGAAAGGACAGCACTCATCCATGGGCTCACAGAGTGCAGCAGGACAAACATTCCTGGGAGATGGGGAGATATGGAGGGAAGAAAGGGATATGCACAGTCAGGACATGCAAATGCGACTGTGCAAAGTAGCTCTGACCATATTGCAGCGAGATGTTTCTGTTCCCAAGAGGGAAAAGTGGAGTTTAAGGATGAAACAGTGGAGATGAGGAAAGTGGATGGTGCTGGGCATGATGTCTGTAGTAGGTGCAGAGAGATGGCAGGTTCACAAGTCACAGTGATGTTGGCACCAGGGGATGCAGAGACATTCCCTAATCCCACTGAAGCTGCTGAGTGGGGTGGGGGAGCAGCCTTGGACCCCTTCCCCATGCGAGGCTGTACCCACGGCCGCTTGGCAACAAGGAGAGGACTCTGGCTGCATTTGGCAAAGCTGATGGATTTGGGACATCCACAGAGCCCACTGGGATCGGCACAAAGGAGCCTGTGGGACAGCAGCACTGAGGGTCTCCTCTTGGCCAGCAGATCCACAACCCCTCAGCTTTGCAGGTAACAGCTGTCAATGTGCAAAAATATATTTTGGGGGAGCTGAGAGAAAGCCCCAGGGGGTTCAGGTTTTGGAAGGGCCCTTTGTCCTCACGCTCTGGGCAGTGGCAGAAGGCAAAGGGTTAAGGAAGCCCTGTGGTTTACAGTTTAGTAGCAGCCGCAGCACAGACCTTCGCAGGGAGGCTGGAGAGGCTGGAATAACTGCTGGCTGGAGCTGCAGCACGTCCAGAGGCAACGGCAATAAAAACAGAGTGGATTACATCCCTTTAGAAACCCTCCGGAAAAAAATAATAAAAAAAAAAATAATAAAAAAAGAGGAAAACAAGAGAGTAGGGGAGAAAAAAAAGGGAACGCCAGAAAGCACAAACCACAGATTCTGTCTGTTGGCTGCTTTTTGATAAGCTCTGCTCAAACACAATGCTAATGAGCGTAAGGGACATCCTCTGCGTGGGGCGGCTGCTTGACCGCATTTTGTCTGCATGTGGCTGATTTCCTCACCCACTGCCAAGCCCCGTGGCATCGCTCCCCGCCGGGGCTTTTCCTTCGGCTCCTCGCCTCGCCGCCCGGCCCCGATCGTTCCCCAACCTGCGTGAGTCAGCAGTAACCGAAGGAAAGGGCTGAGGGGGGAACAAACGTCGGCGCCTGGAAACTCTCCCTCCCAAGCATTGCAGGGTGGCTGTGTGCTGCCCATGTGAGCTCCAGAGCAGGGACGGGCAGCTTCTGAGCTCTTTTCATATTAACACCATACGATTATTTTGTTTTCCTGGTTGATCCCAAAGTCCACCCAGCTCCTGGTGTTAATTTGCCCTTTGCCAAAGCCGGAGCTGCCTGCTTTTATACTACTGGGCTCTTTACAAACCCACTGGTGATTGCTTTCCCAAGGCATCTACTGGGTTGCGTATAATTCCTCTAATTAAATGTAAAGGAGAGATGGTTTGGTGGAGCACCATTCCATCATTTTCCCTCTCGCTTCATGCTGTGGACTTTAATGAGGACCTAAAACACCATCTTGACTTGGCTTTAGTTTCAGGCCAGATGAGCTTTGCTTGTTAAGACGGTCTTTGCTTGTCAGGAAAAATAGCTTTATTAAGGTCATGTAACATGGAGGGTTTGATTAAAGCTAATCAAGGAAGAAAACCAGACCGGAGTGGTGCGAACCAAACTTACTGCGACATGTTTAACATAACTTCACCTCGCCTATCTGTAGAAAGCAGACAGAAGTAAGATCAGGTTACCCAGAAGAATGCCTGAGCCGGGGGAGCACGTAAAGCACCGTACAACACCGTGTAGCACCGTACAACATCCTATAGCGCCCTACAACATTGTGTAGCACTGTAGGTAGTGTAGCACTGTACATTTACAGCACTGTACCACCTTGTGTAGCACTGTGCAACGTCCTGTAGCACTGCACAACATCCTACAGCACCGTACGACATCGTGCAGCGCTGTAGGTAACGTAGCACTGTGCACTGTGTACAGCACTGCACAGAACCATACAGCCCCCCACAGCATTGTATAGCCCCACACAGCACTGCACAGTGCCATACAGCTGTGTACGGTGCCACACAGCATCACACAGCACCATGCAGCAGTGCTGCGCAGCGCTGCACAGCACCTCGGAGCAACACACGGCAGAGCACAGCACAGCTCTCTCAGTGCCATACAGCACTGGATGGCCTCATATAGCACTCACATAGCACCACACAGCTCTGTACAGCACCGTGCACGTGCAGCTTAACCCACGCAGGGCTTCCCGGGAGCGACCCGGCCAACTCCGGCCCTGCGGCTCCGCTCCCAATCCTCGTTAGCCGGACTCTCCCGGCACAGGGTAATTGCCACGCGGCGGAGCGGAGGCGGACGGGCTGCCCTGGAATGCTCACTGTGCCAGCTGCTAATCTAGAGGGGTTCTACACCTAAATAATGGGCCATGCCCTCACCAGAAAGAGACTCCATCCCTGAGGTTCCTCTGGGCTGTTCTGTCAAAGGGATGGGAGCTTTACAGAAAACGCAGGGGTGTTTTTCACATCCAGAGGGCTGTCCCGTCACTGAGACTCATTATGGAGGCGCCTCCGTTTTGGATTTACTGGATATATTTTTCCATATTTTCCTCTAGGGATCCCACAGCTGGGAGCTCGCCCTGCTTCCTCTGTGCACACCGACCACTGGGCTCCTTGCTTTTACTTTTACTTTGGTTTTACTATGTGGTGTCAACAAACACAGTCAGGGCGGTCCGAGAAAATCATTTGGGACAGACAGGGAAAAAACAAACTTGGTGCTGGTTCATAATTTTGGAGATTTTCTGAGAAACCTACAGCTCCAGTCAGCAGCCAAACACCGTCAGCCAGGCCCTTGAGCTCCTTTGACTGCAAAACATCCATGCTTTGGAAAACAGGGATGAGCTCAAGCCCTCTGCACACACAGAGACCGAGGGACATTGTCCCATCTGGTGAGGTCTGGGTCCTGCTGAACCGTCCCCCAGCTGCCAAAAGTAAAACTGCCAATCCAATCGCCTCTGCTTTTTGGTTTTCTCCCGAGCCCCTGAGTGGAAGGAAAACGCTGACGGATGTTTGAGACGCGGGCAGATTAAGCTGCAAGGTACAAGCTCTCACAAGCAAAAGCAATTAAACCTGGGCTTTTTGTTGTTGGGGTATTTTTTTCAAGAGACAAGTTAGAAACTCGGCGCTGTGGAAGGGGCTTTTTAAGGATAATTTTCTCCAGAGAAGTTCAGGAACTCCAAACATACACAGGGATATCCTGCTTAGGACAAGGCTCAGCATTAAAAAAACACAGTCCAAACAAAAACGTGGGACTACTCCCCTGCTCCAGCCCCGCCGCTCGGCGAAGGATGGACAGGAAATTACCAGCAGTGGCATGGGGGCTGCTGCCAAGAGGCAGCGCGGAAACAAAAGACCCTCTATTGTGTAGGAAAACCTGACATCCATCCCCTCTGCTATACTCTGAACTCCCATAAACCTTTCCTGTGAGATATGATTTGTGGGAGCTTTCCACATTTCCAGTGCCCTGCGTTGTGCCCCCTCCGGCACATGCAAGTGGGATCTGCATCGACACCGAGTTTCACACCACTGCCAGCCTTCCAAAGCCTGGATTTCTCCCGATTTCTTCTCCTCCTCCTTCTGCAGCCTCCCCACAAACTGCTATTAAGAAAGTAAATGGGATATTTGCCCTGTCGCAAGGCAGCAGCAGCCCCGTATTGCACAAAGGGCTCGATTTGCTCCATTATTCTGTCCTCCCTCAGCACAAAATAAGGCGCTTTTTCTTGGTAAAACAGCATTATTTTATATTTCCCCATTTCTTTTCGAAGCCATGCACTGTAATTGACTAACGGGTCACTCTCAATTAATTATATTTAACAAGTAGAAGCTGCAGAGCAACGCTCCCTCCCCCAAATTATGTCCTTTGGTTATTTAAATAGGTGCAAGTAGAGGGATGGGAGAAGGAACAAGTCGGTAAAGTATCAGCTGTGGAAGTTTGTTGGGAACTTTCCAAAACCCTACATCTGCTTGGCAACAGCTCAGAAAGGGATATGGTTACTCTTTTAACAGTAACACAGCTTTCCCAGGCTACAATATATGAAAAACAGCTTACCCCGGAGCAGGGAAGGGCCAAGAGAGAGCTGCAAACCCCACCCCAGCCCCACCGTGGGACCCCATCACCTCCCCAGAGCCAGTCAGGGACCAGGAAAAATGCTGTCCTTGGATGTGGGAGCCCCCCCAAACTCCTCCCTGGCACCCTGGGGTGGGCTGTGCAGCCAGGAGCAACTCGGGGCTGGAGAGGGGGCTCCTGCTCCAACTTTTTGGGGGGAGAATCACAGCACGGCTCTTGTCAGCGTAAGCCTTCGTTCACCACAAACAACACATCTAAAGGCACTGTTTATAATTATAGCATTAATTGATCTCTCATTTATTTTTTTCCAGCTGCTAATTAGAGAGATAATATCTCGGGTGCTTTACAAGCGTTAGAAGACTTCAGCTCGCATGGAGATACTTCTGCCGAGGAAAGCAGAGGTGGATGGAGCAGGGAGCAATCGCTCTGCAAAGAGAAATGATTTACCACAGTTGGGTGCATTTTTTATATTTTAATTAATCTCGCTTTAGTCAAAAAAAAAAAAAAAAGAAGAAGAAATAACAACTTCCCACAGCCTGTTCTGCGATACGAGGGCAGGGAGGCATTAAGAAGATTTAGTGCCTCTGCCGGGTCAGGAAAACACGGGAAAAAATCAGAAAGTAAAAACAATAGCGTGGGAGAAAGGGGGAGAGCATTTGGCACGGGATAAGACACCTCTCCATGGCACAGGGAGCGGGACGGGGCTGTCCCAGCTCTCCCGCACCAGGAGGGGTCTGCAGGGAGCATCCAGGCGCCCCGACACCCATCCTGGAGGCCATGGGCTCGGCACGATGCCGTGGCTCCTCCGAGGGCCGGGATCTTTGCCGGGACGGAGGGAACACGCGTCGAGACGTAGTTTTACAACTAGGTGAAAGTTCCCGCAGTGGCAGGACGCGCGGCTGGCACTGCCTGGTGTGACCCATTTCTCAAATAATTACAGCCTGAGTCACAAACCTGTTAAGACCCAATTAACAAAAATGTTATGCATCAGTGATGCGTGTTTTGTCCAGAACTTTTAATTCCACAGTTTTTCCAAGTAAATTCTCTCTCTTTATTTTCTAGTCATTAAATCCCCTCCCCTGGGTGCGAGCGGTTGCCTTCCCATTGTGTTGCGAAAGGGTTAGCGGGCCAAGAAGTCAGAAGGAAAAGGGTGTCATTACTTCTTGCCACTTTGTGGCAGGAAAAAAATCTGGAAAAAAAATTAGAAATAAACTCTTGCTGCTCCCAAAGCCGGCACGAAGCCCTGGAGGCGCCCCAGGGAGGGTGAGGGGTCAGGCTGTGCTCAGCCGGGGGGTGATGGTGGGGAAGGGCCTGGCTCTGTCCTGGCCTGTGCAGACGAGGGGAGGCAGTGGAGAGGATTTTATTTGGCAGATGGGTGCAGCTATTGAGCTTATGCAGTAGTGGGTTTTTGGCTGCCCGAGTGGGTAGCCTGTTGTTTACTGTTTATGGATTTGTCAGTTTTAATTATTGTGAAGTGCCCAGATGCTCTGGCGGACAGTGCCATAAGCATTTAGGGAGCAAATATATAACGAAATGCACTTGAAAACATCTCTGCTTCCTCCCATCCCTCTCCTGCCCAGCTCCCGGGACACCCCACGGCACCAAACACCGGCGCTCCTGGGTGCACCGCGGCCGCGCGGCGCTGCAGGGCACGCAGTGCTCCCACTGTTCCAGGGCTGTCCTGTGCTCTTCCACCTTGGAGCTGCAGCTCCATCAGCACTATCCCCGCAGCGAACACAGGCTGCCAGCACCAGGGGCCCCCCGGATCCGCGTTCTACCGTTCCTACCCCACTGCAGGCCCCGGGCGTGCAAATCTGGAAGCAGATCTGCTTCCTTGCACCTTTTTTTTTTTTTTTTTTTCTTTTACCGTCCATCTTTTTAAGGTTATTGGACTCTGTTTTCTATAAGGAGGTTACGTGCATGGCAAATAGCATAAATGCATCCCAGACGGGGCCGGTGAGGAATGCTCCCCCTGGTTACACATGTACTTTTCATCTGCGGTCACGGGGCTGCGAGTGGCCATCTCCAAGAGCGCCGTAGCCCGCTCCTTCCTGACTCCATTGTAATCCATATTCCTCCTCCCGATGCGAAATACTGCGCTAGATAAATTCCACTGTATTTCAGAAAGTTTTCCACAGCTCCCTAAGTGTTTCCATATGACACTGGGCTCTACAGGTAACTTGAGTTAAAGCCATTCCTTAAGCAAAACTCCCTGTAAAATTTTCCACTATCTCAGCAGTACTCTATGTGCTGTCATTAAAGCAGAGCACATATATTTCGGAGCAGGATTTGCCGTGATGTCGGATTGCTCAGTGAGCCCCAATTACGGTTTTTACTTTTTTTTTTATTAAAACCTCCTTGCTCAGGTCTTTCGCCTGTTCATTCACTGAGGTCCTTTTTAAGGGGGGGAAGATGCAGCTTTCTGAGCCGTGCAGGGCGCAGGCTCAGGCTGGGAGCGGTGTGGATAATGCCAGCCTTGTTCCCGCTGCCTTTTCACTCTGTTCCCAACCCTCCTTTTTTCCACCCATTTCCCCAGGAACAGCAGCAAACCCTAAATTGCAACCACCTGCTCCATACATCATCCTCAGGCCTGGCAAGCCCGAAACGGCGGCGATGCTCAGCATTCCTGCAGGGGATTGCTCCCCAAAACGCTCAGCCCCGGTCCCCAAGGATGGCAGTAAAACCGCTGCACGCATAAAAGAGTTTAATTTACAAATAGGCTTATGCTGAAAGAGTGCCTCCTGTTCTCCAGGAAGCCCTTAGCAGTGATGGAGAATCTCCAAAGGAAAGGCAAAACGCATCATTTCGGAGCTAAGATCCCTAAGGATGGAGGAAAAACCCCGATCTGTGCAAAAAGGATCGCAGCGCCCTGCGCATGCAGTGACTGCAAAACATCTGGCTGGATTCTGGCGAGAGGGAGAATACAAGATGGCAGGAAAGATTAATGATTTTGTAACTTCTTCTGGTTTCAATGAACTTTTTTCTGGTTATAATCAAGGTTTTCAATGGTAGATTGGCTGCACGCTGGGCAGTGGTGAGCTGAGGTGGGGTGCTCTGTCTCTGGGAATGACAGAAGCACTCAGCCAGAAACCCGACTTGTAACCGTCCCATGGAGCCTGTTACACTCAAATGGCTGTTTTGCCACTGGTTTAATTAATAAGCCATATTATTGGTTAATTTTATACCGTCCTGAACTTTTGTCAAGGAAAAATTGGTTAATTTTACAGTGAGTGGACTTGAAGCAGCAGAAATAATGAATAAACAACTTTTTCAAAGGTACGGACTCGCAGCTTTGCTTTGTTTTGAGTAACCCCTTTGATTTTATTACACAAATAATGTCTATTATTGATGGACTCCTTTACAGACAAAGCATCTCCCCTGTCTTCAAACTTCTTTTTAAAAATCTATTAAACACCTTCCTCCCATCCCAGGGTTTTACACATGCAAATACACCCTTAAACACTTTTAATTCTCTTTTTTTCCCCTCATCTATCTCCCTGCTTTCCAGATGGACCACCAGCTTCCCACCATTGCCAGCAACAGCTTGTGTATTGTTTGTTTAAAACAAAGATGACGCATTAAATATCATACACGACGTGAGGAGAGGGGCTAAGGATGATCCTCTGGAACCAAAAGCCAGTCCAGCACGGTGTTCCAAAGCTTGGCATGTGCAAAGGGATCCAGGATCTGGCCATCCTCTGCCTTTGGGAAAGGCACTTCCCTTCCCGCCTCAAGGATCCTTTGCCTCCAGAGAGAGTTAAACTTGTGCGAACGCTCTCCAAATTATACAGGCTAACCAACAATTATGTCATTTCATTCAAACATTCATTCACCCATCATGTGCCCAGATTAAACAGTAACACTTTGTTTGAAACATTCTGCTGAAATTAGCAGACCAGAGTTGCCTTCACCTATATTTAAGCACTCAGCCCCGTGCCGAACGTAGCCTCGCCTGAACTCGGACAGGTTTAGGCAAGTTTAGCACTTTAATGTGAATCAAAGCCGTGCTTTTGTATGCTGCACATGGTTATTAGATGGGTATAGTCACAGGGATATGGAGCTGTGAAGATTTACAGAAAAAATGACAGGAATTTGAGAAGAATGTGAAAATCTGAAAAAAGCTATGAACTTAAGAAGAGGTTTATGTTCACTTACAGCCTCCCCAAAAAGTAGTTTCAAGCTGTGATAAGAGGAAACAATGCAAAAAAGCTGTAGTTGTGACGGACCAGAAAAAGCAGAATCTGAGTGTACAGCTCCAAGTTTTGCATTGTTTCCTTCTTTAAGGACAATGATCTGAGACGCAGTATGGATTTTAATCATTGTATTTTGCTTGAAAGCAGAATTGCAACCACAGCAGCAGCCCTCTGCTGCAGGCTCATCCATGATCTCCCAGCCGTGGGACACCGGCACCTCTCACCGCCAGCACGTGTCACACAAGGCTACGGAGCTCCAGGATGCCCAAGGCTGGCATTAATGCTAAAATCTGCAGTGCTACCAACATCTCCAAGATGCCAGTTTGCTGCCATCAGCTTTGTGTGACAGGAGAGAATAGCAGGCAGATTGCGTATCTAATGAGCCACACATACTGAAAATCCACAGCAATCTCTGGAATACATGTGGATTTGTCTAAAACTTTAAAATATGGCCTGGATGGTGTCCTGACTGCCAAAACCACAATGAATTCACTGTTACTGTCACTAATCTTCCATGTATGTTACATATGGTTGACATTTTTCTTTAACTCTCATATTTTTTGCATGTGTGCGTATATAAATAGGGTAGGAGGGAGGCGAGGAGCAGGCAGACAAACAAACAACCGGCTGGGATGCACGACGTTCCCATTAGGCATTGGAAAATTAGTCCTAAGTGTGTTATACAAATCTGCAGAGGCCCAAACAGCACGTTTTTGAGCGTAGGTGAAGTCTAGGTCTGTCCTGGGAAGCCAGATGTGCCTTCCTGGCCTTATGTTAAAGTGTTCATCCCAAAGTTGGAAGGGATACTCCAAGTCCTGCTGAATCCAGTGGGAATCTCAAGGTCTTTCAATATGATATGGGGCAATTCATCCCCTTTGTGTGTTTCTTCAGGTCATTAGTTTAGAATATTTACAGAATCACCAAATGGTTTGGGTTGGGAGGGATCTTAAAGCCCATCCAGTTCCAACTCCCTGCCACAGCCAGGGACACCTTCCACTATCCCAGGTTGCTCCAAGCCCCATCCAGCCTGGCCTTGGACACTTCCAGGGATCCAGGGGCAGCCACAGCTTCTCTGGGCACCCTGTGCCAGGGCCTCACCACTCTCACAGCCAAGAATTTCTTCCCAATATCCCATCCATCTCTGCCCTCTGGCAGTGGGAAGCCATTGCACTTGTCCTGTCGCTCTATCCCTTGTCCAAAGTCCCTCCCCAGCTCTCTTGGAGCCCCTTTAGGACCTGGAAGGGGCTCTAAGATCTCCCCAGGACCTTCTCTCCTCCGGGCTAAACACCCCCAGCTCTCCCAGAGTGGCTCCAGAGCAGAGGGGCTGCAGCCATGTAATACTTCATCTTAAAGGAGTTCAGATTCCTATAATATACATTGCCTTGACCACCTGATCGGAATATGAACCCTTGCAGAAACAGGAATAAAACCCCTTTTCCTAGCAATGCAATATTACATGGTGTGCTGGCAGAAGAGTTGTATGTGAACTAAGAAATAATATTTCATGCATTCCTTTTACTTTCTAGGCAAATTTATGCCAGATTTTATTCCACTACAGCATTACGAGCGGCGCTGCTTATCTCTGTTTCCGTGCACTTCTACCAAACAGTAGGTCAGCTGAAAACTTTGTTTACTGCCTGAGGAGAAGCAAATAGTAGTCATGCATGGTTGGCAGGGGCTCACGGTGTGATATATTCACTGCTGTTATATGGCTCATCATACAATTTAAGTCTACTGTAAACAGTCTATTTATGATACACATCCCGTTTGGACATGCAAATTCCTTGGCTTGTAAGAACAGCGTTACAGTGATGGGTATGTTCCTTCTACCACGTGGTGCTTGCTGTTGGTAAGTTTAATAATGAAGTGAATGTGGTTCTAGAAGAGGAGAAGGCCTCTCTTAATTTTTACTTGAAATAAACTCAACAAAATCTCACGCTAGGTATTTCTTTGGTGGCTATTTCCCAGGAGATCTGCTTGCTCCCCTCACCTTTTTTCCAAGCCTGTTCCTAGCAGGCTGCTTTCTTTGGACATCCTACAGGAATTTGCTTTTCTTCTTTGTTCAAGCTATAACCTCTCAGATGGTGCTGCAGGGATGGTACCCACAGCAAAACAAGGCCATCAGCAGCTCTACTCAAACACAGAGAACAGCACAGGCAAGGGCTCTAGGGATGGGTGAAAAATTCTGCAGTCAAAAAAAGCAGCCAGTCCTGCCCTCCTGAGGTCCCTAGGACTGTCACACCAGGGACCCTCCCTGTCGAGTTCCTCTCTTTCACCATACCATGTCCGTGATAGCTCACACCCCTATTTTGGGAAGAGCAAACCCTGAGCACTGTTATCCTAATGAGCCCCAATGCTCTGCATGAGCCCTCTCTTCCTAGTCTGCCTGGTAGACCAATTTTGGGTTTTATTTGCCTCCTTTCCATTTGCCATTCAGGTTTTACAGAAGACACTCCAGCAGCCACACGGCACAGACCCAGGAACAACCCCCCCGTTTGTGAGCTGCACTGCATTTTGGACAAAGAGGCTGCAAGTCCACGTGTCAAAGCCAAAGATACTGGCCTTTATCATTGATTTTTTTTAACTTTTCAAGAGCTCTGGGTTGTCTAATGCCAACATTTCTAATAAAAGTCATTTGGTAACGTTCAATGTGTGTGCCGGGGAGAGCAAATTTCAAAGTATTTCTAAAACCCTACCAGGTTGGATCCTACCAATCAGTCCTCAAAATTATCTTTCTTCCATGACTTTAAACAGACTTTTTAAATGGATGTGCCATTAGTAAAAGGCATTGGGAATCTCTGGGCTTTCTGCAGGTGTGTGTGGAGGCATGGGAGGAATAGCCCCAGCCCCGTCCACCAGAGAAAGCACTGCCGTGTTCCTGAGAACAAGGACAGCATTATCCCGGGCACAGCGTCTGTCCCAGCAGATGGGCAGCGGGGGAGAGGGTGTCATCCACTCTCATTTTTGAATATAGCAGATAGTTTTATAGATTGCTACACTTAAGTGAGTTCCTACGTCGCTGTTGCGTGCTCTGATCTAGACTGGTAAATGTCTTCTGCAAGCCAAGAACAACGGTAATGGTGATAAACATCAGTATCTGTGCCGTGCCTGGGCTGGGCACAGCAGCAACACCCACAGTGTCTGCGCTCTGGAAACTTTAATATCGTCAGCAGACAAATAGAAAGAAGGAAAGAAACAGCGGCGCTCCCACTCGTGCTCCTGACAAACTGTGCTATTGCAGAACCAGTTAAACAGTTTGCCCAAGGCCACAAAGAAAGGCTGTGGTGGAGCTGGAAGGGCACCCAACCTCTGCACATTTCCAGCCACGTGTACCAGTCCAGTGCTTTCTCCCAGCAAAGATTAACATATTCAATACTTCTCTGAGTACTTTTGAATAATTGTAACCACCACTTACTTTCATCTGAGTGGCTGTGAAAAGCTACATCATCCTTTGGTTTAATTTCTTTCCCTGAGAAGAATTGCATTTGAAAAGAGCATGAGCAAGTCTGGACCTGCTAATTACACTACAGTACCAGGACAGAAAAAAAATCATATAAAGGTATTCCTGATGTTATATATGCTCATGTCAGTCACAGCTTCTAAAGAGCCAGAAAAAATTGACTGCAACTTGTTCAAAGTAGACCTTACAAAAACACAGCTGGTCTTTGACTAGTGGTAGGTATTTTGTGGCCATTTCATGACTACCATAGTGGTTAAAATCTGTCACAGTGGAGGTGCAAGAAGAGCTGGTTTGTTCTTTGCAGGACTGGGCTCATCTTCAAAGAAAAAGAGTGATGAGAAAAGCATGAGGGAGGGATGGCTGTGAGAGCCTTGATGGTAACAAACTCACTCAAAACTTGCCCCTTTCTCCCCATCCATGCTGGAGCCCATGTGAAACCTGATTTTTTCAGCCAGAAAACAGGGCTGCGTTCAGCCTTCACCAGCCTGTATGTTCCAATGCTCAAAGACAACCCACGGTATTCATTAAATATCAGCAAAAAATTTATGGCAGGTACATACATAATTTAAATCATTTAATGCATGCAATTAATGCCAGTAATGCAATTAATGCAAGTAATGCCAAATAACAAAGAAAAATATCACATGATGCCAGTTGTGATTAATGTGATCAAACTTTACGTTTCTTTGGAGCTTCTCCTAATGAAGGGCAAGCAGAAATTTCCCCTCACTAACAACTTCCCAGCTCCAGCTTTACTTTCTAGTGCTTTTCCTTGTAGCACACATCATTCATTTTGCTGAGCAACTACATTCACTCCTATTAGGCAGCTATTAATTACTGGGCCCTAATGGCAAGGTGACAGTGCATTGCATCGCCGTCGAGAAGTGCAGACCGGAAAGTTCACCAAGAACCGGGTGTGGAATAAAAATGAGGCTTTGTATCGTCATCTTCTCCTTCTTGAGTGAATTGTGCACGGGATGGACGCCCATGCCCAAATGGCCGGAGCAGGGCTGGGGGGTGGAAAACTGGTCCCTGGCTGCTCAGGATGGCTGAAGGAATTGCTCTGTGTAGTGCCTGACCTGCACAGCTGGATTAGGATTGCTGTTGACAGGCGTCCCAGGGAGAAGGGGAATAAGAAACAAAGAGGCAGGGAAACCCGAAGGTCCTCTGGAAAGGAGGGAAGGAAGCGGACTATCCTCTTCTCGTTGCATTTGGAAACAGATGTTCTCAATATCCCCAGCTCCGAAGGGTAGGAAGTGGTGACCACAGCTTGGGGAGCGCGGGTACTCTTGGCAAACAGCGGCTGTTTGTTTTTTTTAACTTTCTGGAAGACTAAAATGAATAGCGGTTTTAGTGGCATTTGAATCTGTCCATGGCATGTTCCTATCTGCTTTTGAGATCTGCTTCCTCCCAGAGCCCTGGAGGAAGAGCCCGACTGAGGGAGCAGCGAGCTGGTTTCACAATGTGTGAATCTCAAGAAGGGTATCCGAAAACCCGCACCTCAAATTGAGCCCTTCCACATTTCCAGAGCAGATGTTACAGGGACCAACAGACTCGTGTGCCTCTATTCATCCCCTACAAGCAGTTTCCTCTTTAAAGGCATCTGCGGTCTGTTCTGGCATCGCCGTGCCGGGATTTATGTACGCCGCTCCCATTAGTGTTAATGGTAGTTAGACACATACAGCCATTCCTCTCACACTTCAGGAAGAGAACAGAGCCTTATGGGAGAAAAGTTTGCTATTAAGGATTCTTAATACAATGGAAACATTCTGTCTCTTTTAATTGTAATTTACGTCTAAGTGTAACCGCTCTGGGTTGGGAAAACCAGGATTCAGTCCAATTCAATTATGCAATTCTTGCCACCTGGTAAGCCTTGTTATTTTATAAAGAGTACTGTAGTAGAACTGGCAGATTCATTCATGTTCAGAGCGTAAGCGCCCTACACTGTGTAATCACTGGCTCATAAAGGAGAGCGCCACACGAAAGTCAACCGCTCAATTATAACGCAATCTTTAAAAAGGAATATGCAAAACCACGAGGCGAGATTCCTCTTTGGTTCAGCTGGTTTACAATTACAAGTTCACTGGGGTCTTTGCTTTGCAAAGCTTTCCAGCACAGGTTCAGCCTCGAGTTAAACCTGAGCTCAACACAGGCCTCCAGCGTAGCTCAATCGATCTGCACCTACTTGCAGACACCGGCGGATAATCTCCATCCAGAGGGCATGGCTGGGAGGGGATGCTAAATCACAGGCCTGCAGGAAGGGTTTTATTGGGCTAATGCACATTCACTCTGACTTAGCTAATGAAGCTGCAACAAGATAATACAGGAAAGAAAAATATGGCCCTGGTGACTGGGAACGCTTTCATTAGCACCGGCACACGGACACCTGACAGCCCATCAAAACCTCGTGCCACCCTCCATCCCCACAGGCTAATGAGTTTCCCCACATCCCACTCTGCTCAAACCCCTCAGCATCACAGCATTGACTGCCCCTATCAATGGCAGAGGCACAGAAAAAATAATTTTTTGTAGTAGACAGTGAGCAGGCATAGAAAAAGACAGTGGAACAGTTTTAACCTACCCAGGGTAGCTACCATCCAAGAGGAAAACTCCCCTTGCCCCCACCAGCTTTGGCCAAATCTCATCTGTCCTCTCTGCCTGCTGCAGGCACTGACCAGGAGTTGGATGTTCAAAGGACACGGATCAGGGCGCAGGACCAGGACTCACCTACAAGCAGCAGAAGCTTCTCTAAACCAATACCCCAAACCCATAACTGGAAGACAAGTTGTGTTTTTACTAAATAAATAGTATCTGAAGTTTATTTTGCAGTTCTCTCTCTGCATTTCTGTATTCCAAGCTAAGGGCCAAAATTTCCAGTAGCCTCAGAAAGGCTGGAAACACTTGGGAGGACCCAGGTGGACTGGCCAGCTCTGCCACAGCGGGGACAGAGGGTCCCTGCTCATCATCGCTATTGCCACTGCTGTCATTTGGCCTCTTCATACCATTCCCCAATTCAGGATGAGAATTTTCAGCCCCTGCTGGATGTGTTCTTCTCCCCAGTCCCCACCCCAGCCGGAGCAGACTAAGCCAAGTTTTGCTCGCGTGTGCAAAGGAGAGGGATGAGGGGGACAGAGCCAAGGTTTACTAATTCCAGAAATACTCCAGGAACTCCCCACCTGACAGCTCTGCACCTCTGACAGCAACAGTGGGATGTTTTGAAATCTCACACCTTGTAAATAGGAGAAGCACAGCCCAATCATAAAAACGTAAAGTATTAATTAATAGTATAACTTCAGTTTGTATTCCAGCTCCGACATAATGAACCTGCCAATTTTGATTGCAAAGTGAAAACTCATCTCTTTATTTTGGACAAATAGGGTTAAGCTTCTTAAGCAATTCTTTGTTGTTTTGACTTCAACAATTTATGCAAATGAGATGTTAATTAGGGTAATTGTAACTTAAATTATGCTTGTGTAAACCTCTCCATTGGTAGGAAAGTGTGGGAATCCAGACAACTGGTATTTAAAGCAGCTGTACTAACTCACTTCTGAAAGCAAAGCATACCAAGATCACTTTCATGTCTTTACAATTTGTTTTTATGAGGTGATAACATTTTTACAAATACCATCATTTTTGCTTTTTTATATTGTAAGTGACAGTCTGACATTTTACAACTGGCTTATTGAAAACAAGAATTGAGCACTCTCGCTGTAACGGACATTAACTGCTCAATAGAGATTCACATGCTAA
The DNA here is from genome assembly GCF_000738735.6 of Corvus cornix cornix. NCBI lineage: Eukaryota > Metazoa > Chordata > Aves > Passeriformes > Corvidae > Corvus > Corvus cornix. The sequence goes on from NC_046338.1 coordinate 2,872,106, forward strand.
TGAGGTGAGAGGGGCTCCAGAAAGTTTTGATAAATGCGACACACACTCTAACTAGCAGTGAATGTGAGTTGACAAAGAACATCTACACCAGGGTTCAATAAAATGTAACCCTTTAAATTAATCATACTGGCAGTATTTAATAGAATGCACAACAATCTCTTTTCTGATGGCTATAAAGCAGAAGAAATGCGAAGTCTCGACAAATGAAAGTTCCCACATTTCCCTCTTCACACTGCTACTTCCATTCGAACTCCGACAATTGGTAAAAAAAGGTAGTTACTGTAAATAACAAAGTAGGAGGTTTAATTGTTTCCTTCTTTTAAAGCAGGATGCTTTTCTTCACATTTATTTGTCTGGATTCTATTGAGCAAATACCCCGACCCGAAAGATTGATCATAAAAAGCATCACCGGTTGCTCTCGGAAGGAAGTTTAAGGATACCGTCGGAAGGAAGTTTAAGGATACCGTACAGCAAAGAGAGGCTTAAATGACCAGCTTTCTGCCGGGCCTTTTTTCAGCCAAACTTGGCAATTTTTTTTCCTTTCACTAAATATAGCTCGAAGGAAAATACGCCACAGCAGTTAATCAGAAGCAGAAAGCAAAGTTCAGAGGCTTCGTTCACACCGAACTCCCCAGACTTTGCTGAGATTTGCTCCAGAGAGAGGCAAAGCTGAAACTTCAGCACCAGCATCAAAGCAGGGGAGGTGGAAAATTTTTCATCCCAGTTGTCTTACAAGTTTATTTTTTATTTTTCTGTCCTGCCACTCCTGACCCAATGACACCAACCATTACACGTGAGCTTGCGAGATCTCAGGAAATAAAACTATTGGAAAGCCAATCGCCTCCACACAGTACACTAAGGCATTATTTCTTCCTAAAGTGACAATCCTTAATACCCTTTTTGGGTTTAGCCCGTTTTAGTCTTGGCAGGAAGTGTAAATCTGTGCGCTCAGCAGCATCGCAGCCTTGCTGGCTGTCAAAATTTTGCCTCCGCCAATGCTTGAGAGGTATTCTTGTCATTTCACTGGGGTAGGAGACTTCTCTGTCTGACATACAAGATCTCCCCAAGTAGTACAACTTGCCAAAACGCTGGCACACATACCCTGCTCACTGCCTTTCGTTTTGGTAACTCAGACTTGCTCTCTCAGCAGCTGCTGGAGGGCTCTATTCAGCACGAGGAGGGAGAGAAAAGGAAAATATCCACTAATGAACCCAGAAAAAAACCCTCCACCCATCTCCCCGTCGCCTTCGGACTTTATGAGCTCATTCCAGCACATGCTGAAGTGCTCCGCAGCGAGGGCCCCGGCCCTGAGCCTGCGTATCCCAACACGTGGCCGTGCTCCCCGAGAGGTGTTGGGGCTGCTCGGCTCCGCTCCACGCAGAAATGGTGAGCCTGGAAACGCGAGCGAGCCGAGGAAGGCGTGCTGCAGCTCCGAAATGGCCATTTAGCCAAATTGCATACCTGTGCTGTGTCAGCTATACGGTAGATTCATCTCATTCCATTGGTCTAATGGATAGCAATTGAATTTAATTAGCAAAACTACTTTGACTTAGTCTCATACTGTGCTGAATGTAATGAAATCTTTCTCCTCTCTCTCTCCCTCCCCCCCACCTTTTTTTCCCTCAAATAAAGAATGTCCTTAACTGCATTCCACTGTTAGAATATTAAAAGCTATATATGTTACTCCTAAGGACAGAGTACAGCCATCCCCTTTCACAGGCTTTAGATTTAGTTATTGTATTACATAACATAAAATAATTAAAAAGATACTTCGATAGTTACACACAGTATAAATTCAATTACCGCGATGTCTCCATTAAAAGCACTTTTATAGTATGAATAAAATGCAAATCCTCTTTAGAGATCGATACCAGAAACATAATTCTATGCTTCATCCTGAGAAGGAAGCTAGCCTTAATAAATCATCCTCTTAGATTAAAAAAAGAAAAACGTTTCAAAGATACATATTTGAAGGCAATTCTCTAAAGCAGACATCCTGGTCTTATTTCTGGTGGACTCATTTTTTAGCAGCGAGGTTCACAGGCTGCACCTCCTGCTTCCATACAGCCCCTGCCAAGGAGAAGGATGCCGAGGGGAAGAAAAGCCCCGGCCACGCGCACCGGCAGCACAGCTCTGCCGGGATTTATTGAAACGTCCCAGATCTGGCCACAAGAACTTTGCAGCAACTTGTCCCCCCTTGAAATAAAGTGTAAAGCAATTCCTCTGGATGAGTTTGGAGGGAATGCTCCTACCAAACCTAACTTTTGCCTGGCTGGGCACAGTGAGACAAGTTCCTATGATTGATTATCGTGGTATCTCTGGATCTCTGACTTTGAACCATAACCTTTTTTGCGCACAATGACAGTTGGGACCTACCATTTGCCATCTGTAGAGATGGTGGGGGAGAAAAGGACTTCGCTTACATTAATCAACCAATTAAGAACAGACTTAAACAAAACACTAAAGCATAATAAAAACCTGACTGCTTAATCACTTCCTACTCTTAATAGTTGCCTTCCTGTAGTTTGCTGATGGGAGTAGCATCACTCTGCCCAGTGCCCGTTGGGGACAGGGTTCCGGCTCTAGGGCTGGGCTCTACCTGATCTCAAATGGAGCTGAGGGTCCTCTTTTCTTGGGCAAGACCAAAACCCCTACATTAAAAGAAAAATAAAAAATAGAAAAGTTTGGAAACACAAGTTGCAAATCACAGCCATACAATGTAGTTGGGCTCTCCCATCAAATCCAACCATTAGAGAATTATTTTAGTGAGTGCAAAATTAGTAACTAATCAAAGACACAAATCACTGCTCCAGGGAGAATTACCCTTTTCTTTCAAAGCTTGGGGCAGTATCCAGGGACCCCAGATATTTTGTCACTGCCCTCCCCTCGTGGCTGGCAGCACATCCCAAAGGAGAGACTCAAATAGCAGCTGAATAACAGGGGGTGGACTCTGCACTTGGCTGCTCTGATGAGGCTCTGGAGGGAGGAGGTCCAGAAACCTGTCCCAACAGCTCAGAGCCTAATTCTGCTCTCAGGGATGGTGGGTTAAACCACTTCTGTGCAAGACGGCAGAGAAATCTGGCTTTCCATCGGGGAGTTAAGCAGACACCTCGTGCAATACACGCTCTGCACTGCGGAAAAGAAGGAGGGAGACCTCCACATTCCTTGTTTGCATCTGCAGCTGATGAGGTTGCAAGGCCAAGACTAATAAACTTGGACCAGTATCACCAAGAGGCACCACAGCAGCATCTTGAACAGCTGCTTGTTTCTGTTGCCTCTGGGTACCCACCAGTGCAGCTCTTAGGAGACCTCTTGGATTGTCTACTTAGTGAAGCTCTAGGAGAGCACATGTTCACACTGATAAAAAGTAACACATTTATTGGAAGGAATCATCTCTAAATCCAGGCATTTCATACATGCCTGGATATTTCTAAATCATCCCTCCACCGTGTCCTGCAAATGTAGCAGAGTGTGTAAGAGATGAAGTGTATTTACGTCAAGGTGTACAAAAAACCTTTAAATGACTCAAGATCTGAGCAGCCAAGAAAATGCACAGTGTTACTGCAATGAACATGTTTTTGTGATATTTAATAACTGAAATTTGGAACAAATTTGCAGAGGTTGGCCAAGATGGTCTCTCCATCCTCGTGCTTTACGTCTCTTTGTCTATTGTTCTTTTTAATATATTGCATCTGTAAAAAAAATTGCAACCTACTTTATACAATTACTACACTGAAGTCCCAAGCAATCTATCAAGTTGTCATACATTTTCTTCACATTAAACCTTTTTAAAATCTTTCCTTTTTTCTACATTTCAAGAAAATGCAGAAGAATATTGGCTTGGCCCAAAAGGCAGCACAGTAAAACATGTCGTTCATCAAATGTGGTAACAAGAGGAGTTTGTGATACTGTGTCAGGAGAAGAAATAATCCCCAAAGTGGCATGTTGAAGCTTTGGAAGGTTTGTAAATCAAGAAAATTCAGACCATCAATAAACCTGCAACCAAGGAAAAAAAATTGGAAAAATTCCCTGTGAGCTGGTTCTGGTTAAGGAGTTTTGGTGAACTCCCTTTTTGCAGCACTTCAAGCCACCTGAGGCAAGGATCTGAGGTTGCCGGTGGTCTGTGTCCCCTGAGGGAGGGACAATGACATGGCCGGGGCTCATGGGGTGGCCGGACACCCGTCTGGGTCATGGAAAAGCGCAGCGTTACCAAAGACTATTTATTATTAAGGAAAATGCTTTCATCTGTTGATGGCACCCAGAAACAATGAGCAGGAACACGAAGCAACGGGTGGGCGAGAGGGAAAGCGAAGGGAAACCGGGAACTATTTCAGCTGGAAACTGGATGAAATGCTGGGAGGAGGGGGATTATTTTGCCCATTAGTTTAAAAACTCTCCATGCCGAGGTTTGCAGCATTTGAGTGACCATCTCTACAGCAGTGTGCAGAAACACACAGATATTGCCTTAATGTCCATCAGCCCCCGATAAACGAGCTCCATGATAAGGGATGGGATAAAGCTCTGCTAAGGATAGGAAGATGATGATCCCTCTCCTACGAACTACAGGGAAAAATTTTATTTCCAACTCTTCTTCTATCCCTCTTCCCTATATTGCCTCCTCCAAAAGAGGAGTCCCTGCACACCCTGGGAGCCCCAGCAACTCCGAGATACCATGGCTGGGCACCCATCACTGGGTGCCACCACCTTTGGGACTGTAAGATAATATAAAATAAAGGCAAAATGTTGAATGCTTTGCCTTCCATGGTTTCGAAATGCCGAAACCTCCGTCTCTGAACCTGGCTTGCACCGCCAGTCCCACTTCTTGCAAAACAAAGAAATCTGTTTAGGCTCCAGGAAATCCCACGTTTTACCGCAACTAATTTGAGCCCAACTGCATTTGTGGTATTGTCAGGTCTTTAGGACGATCCCATGGCCATTCCCAGTGTAGGAAAAACCCGTGTGCTTAATTATCTTCTTTAATAATTCCATGGTATGTGATTTATTAAACAGGCTCCTTATTTGTAAACAAAATCAGAGGCACAAATGTGCGGCGATAGGCGCACTTCCTGGCGAAATAAGAGGCAGACAAAGAGCCCTAATGATGCACCAAAAATGCTCACCAAAAGTGTACTCTTTAAAAAGATCACCAATTTAATGCTTTTTGTATTTCATTTATCAGCCATGTAGTCATCATTCCCCTCCCTACCACCATCTGTACACACTTTCCCAATAGACCATCACAGCTGTCCCGTTTCTCACACAAACAGTACCTTTTATATGCTTCCCAACTGTTTTTAATAACTGTTCTGTGCACAGCACTGTACTTCCTTTGTTTTCTTTTTTTTTCCCCTTTTTTTAAAAAATATGAAAAAGAGATATAAGCCAAACAAACAGGTCATCGTCGCAATCAGTGTAGGAAGGCAATTAAAATGTTAAAAGCCTCCATGGTCACTGACCTGTCCTCGAGCCATGCCAGCGGCCCCAGCACAGAGCTGGAAAGTTCCCTGGAGAAGTTGCTAAGGTAGACGAAGCTTGTTCAAAAAAACAATGTACATGAGCAAGACTGTCTGAGAAATCCTTCATCCTTTTTAATGAGGAAATATTACTAATATTAAATACTGCTTCTGCAACCAGAGAAAGTTTTTTGAGGCTTTCAAAGTCCATTTATCAGCTCCAAGGCATCGCCGCCCTGTATTTTGGAACTGTATGGACAGAAACATCGCGTTTTCTTTTCAAACTCCGACTCATTTCACTTTTTCTAAATGCCCTGTGTATCCTGACTTTGCATCCTGGCTGCTCCTGCTTTCCCTTCGGCCACCCCTGGAACTGCCGGAGCCCCAAACGGGGATGAACTGCACAAACTCATGATGAAGGCACCGTGCAGCCAAGGTAACTCAGCCCCAAGTCCTGGGCAAACAAAGCCGCTTGCAAAGGGCAAAACTGGGAAGAGATCCAGGCAGGAATGGGGAGAAAAGCAACAACTCCTTCGCGATCCATCTCATGGAAACCTACCCTACCAACAGGACGTTCAGGAATGAAAACTCTATACTTGCTTTTGTCCAGGGCCATGTCCACAGCATCCTTCAGCAGGCTGCAGCGAGATAGGAGCACACAAACAGTCCCTCCCCCTGCACCATACGGGACCACAGGAGGAAATGTAGCTCTGGGATGGGAGGGGGACCCTGCTCATACCATCCTCATCCCACAGACAGACAGCTTCACACCCTGGGGCTGCTCACTGTGAGACACACCTCACTCTTCTAGGGGAGAGTTGATTACTAAAGACCACGCACGTGGAAAACAACTGGTCCGCTCACTTCTCACCATGATTTTGCCCTCCAGCTTTTGACTGAGAAAGAAACAATGTCCATGTTTAAAGCAGGAGTTGAACACATTATTTTGCCTAGAAATCACGCTCATGTATCTAGGTTAGAAAGAGCAGACACCTTGAAGGTGCACTTCTGAGACACAAGTGTGCACCCTAAAACAGCACCGAGCTCTGTGGCAGGGTGTTTGTAACTGCATTTGCCTGGGAAGAATCTAAATCAGAGCTGTTGAAGGTGATGTCCTTCTCTAAGAAAGAGGAAAAAAGGTCTTGACCACAAAAATCCCACTCTTAACTGATTGCTGTGTGCTTTTCCCAACTTTTCCAACAATACCCAAGCTCTGCCCGCAAATGTTCGGCTGCTACCGACGCTGGTGCTGCCCCAGCCAGGCAAACTGCTGGTGAAACTTTCAAATAAAAACTATGCAGGATTTACTTTTTAGATAAGCAACAACTACTTTTCCCTTTTTGACACAAAACCCGAACGTAAATAGGTTTGTTGGCTATTTTTAATGAAGTCCTTGTGGCATCAGGAGAAGTCCTCATCACCACACAATAAAAGCATTGCAGTGGCTATCCTCCCTAAAAGCATCCCAACAATAGCTGGGCTTGAGAAAAGCATCTCAATACAAAGAATTCATTCTTCTGATTTACTTGAAACTACTTGGCCTTAAAAGAAAAAAAAACAAGAACAGCCAAACCTGAATTAAATTTAAATTTTACCCTATGTTTCCAGCATCACTCGGGGATTTGGCCATTTTCTTCTATATCAAATTAAAACCTTATCGGGTAAAAAGATCCGACAAATTTCAAGCAAATACCCTTAGGATGATATCTGATTGACAATGTATTTTTGCTTTGAAATCTTCAGAGTGAGCATTTATCTTGACAATAAATGTAGCAACTATCTAACTTGTCTTTTGATACCCTTACAGGGGTGCATCCCTGTTCGTTCAGTGCATTACAAGGTATTTTAAACACAAAAACGGTGATTTAACCAGACACGATGTTTATTACAAAGCTCAGGCAGCTCATTATCTGTCCCTCACACAGAAGATTAAAGTGGTAGATGCAGAAAAACACAGCATGAATGAGGCTGTCCCAACATTTTACATTTAGTTCTTCACCCCTTGTTTCCCCTGAAGCCTTCGGCAGACTGTGCACAGAGCCTGGATTCGCCCCGAAAACTTTCCTCTTGCCAGGGGCTTTCCAGAGCTTAGCTGTAAGGAGATGCCTCCCTATGAAATATTCCTCACGAGATGTAAATGCATTTTGCACCTAACAATGATCCCGCATGGTGGATTTCCTGGGCTGAAGAGCACTCCTGCTTTCCTATTGTGTGCTACTTAGAACGATAGCATCTTTTGGGTTGGAAAAAATCTTTAAGAACACCGAGTCCAACTGTAAGCAGGGTGACAGTGGCTGGGGTGAGAAGAGAGAGGTACAGCACAGAGGACAGCGCAAAACAGCTTTAGACTTTGTTTAGATACTGATGCTATGGGCATATGAAGGATATGACAAATGGATTAAACCAAGGAGCAGAAACAACACTGGCTACTTCTCTGTGGCCAGGGCTTGGTGACATGGTGGCATGTCTGGAGGATGTGCTGTCACCTGCAGCTCTCAAGGGTGAATGCCATGCTGATTTTACACCTGTGGAAGGGGTGTTCCACCCCTGTGGGCACCTCTGTGTGCCACCATCCAGCCCCCACAGTCACAGCAAGAGCCGGGGAGGGACACAACCTCCTCAGGTGAGTGAGATGGGCAGGAGAAACCCACTGACCAGTCCCACCAGGTAATCCCGGGGCTTCCAACTGCACCCTGAGGGTGTCCTGCTGGAGGAGACCTTAGTGATACACCCTTCTGTGATGTTTTTAAACCACTTTTTTACATCAACAAAAAAACCAGAGCACCAGCAAGTTTTCTTTCATTGACCAAACAACCACCAGGTACCGCACTCACACGACCCTCTACAGCACAGCCTGTTCACCTGGCCAAATAACCCCACTCTGGACACCCACCAACCCCATTTTTGTGCTTCACTACAGATATATCTCACCCCAAAACATGAACATGCTGAAACATCCAATCATGTTCTGGCACGCATGCCAAAAAAAAAAGCCCATGGCAACAAAGACGACAGCTTGCCAATGGCAGCTGCTGCACGCACACACAAAATTAAACTATATTCTTCTGAGAAGGGATATTATTATGGCATTTGTTTCCCCTCACCCTCACCCATTCCCTCCCAAAATAAAGGGGGAAATATCAACACATCTCAAACATTAGGGGAGATGGATTTAGGGAAAAAAAAAGAAAAAAAAAAAAAAAAAAGAGAATGCAGGGTTTAATAGGAGATCCAATTGGGATCGGGGCTGGGTGAATGGAGCCGCCCTGAAATATTGGCTCACCTACGGGAGTTGTATGGCATGAGCACGTAAAATATATTTGGGGAGGCCTGAGGATGCTGAATTGCCTCAAGTTTGGTCAAGCCATCCCTCGGTTACAACACAAATCTGCAAACACACTTCCGTGCATTAAAGGGCATCTGATGACACCCACCCCTGCTTCCTTCCCCCGGTGTGGACCCGCTGAGTGCCTCCCGAGCTTGTGATGCAATGCACAAGAGAGCCGTCTCCTCACTGTGAAGATAAATGTCATATTGGACCTCTGACATCATGTATTCTCCAAGTAATTATTTTTGATATCATAGGAGTTGTACAGGGTGCACAATAAAATTAAAAAGTAGAAAGCAAGGTTAATAAGATTATCGTGTTGGTATAATAGGTAATGCATTTTGCAGTATATCCTTAAATCTGCCCTCTCCAAGCATAATTAAATAACTGTGATTTATATTTTAAAGGAACGCAGACATGCCGTGTATCCTCCTACCCACATATGCTAATTGCTTTCAGCCCCTAAAAATCACACAGTTGTTTGCAGCTTTTTAATCCTCATGTGTAAATAACCCGACTCAAGTCCAAGTTATGAACAATAAAGTCCAGGATACTTTCAGAAGAGCTTGTCATTAAACCCGTCTTGATTTTATCTCGCTGATCTAATGGTACTGATGTGTGCCGAAACCCGTGGGAAGGAGGAACAACTCCCCGGGGCCTTCGCACCGGCCCTGGCCATGACACTGAGACAACACTTGGGGACTGGGAGGGTAGATATTAATGGAGAAGACATCCACTCCCTTTAGGAGGAGCCGATGGATTTACAAGCTCAGGATACCCCTCCTGGGTCTTGCTGTGGGTCTGAGTGCACCGTGGTGGCACTGGGATCGCAGGCGACACAAGCCCACACACTTCGCTCTAGGCCGAACTCAACCGCGCCGCTCTCCATTTTGACTCGCACGTGAGAGCCTGGCACACAAAATGGAGGCCCTCGTGCGTTTCACAGGCAGCGGCTACGAATCCAGCCCGTATCCACCCGCTCTGCACACCGCATCCTGCTCCCACATCCCGAGCCACGATGGTGCCACACACAGGCTGAGCTCAGGCACCTTACAGCCACCCCTGGGGTAGAGACATGGGGGAATGGTACCTAGGAACACTTAATATATATAAATACTCTGTTTTCTCTTTAAAATTGATTACACTGTGATGACAGGTTCGTCCAGGCGCTCCCTTGCAACTGGGGATAAAATGCTGCAAGCCCTAAAAGAACTTGCTGGGGTAAAACCGCCCCACACATCTGAGGCACTATGACCCAGGTGCTGATGTCAGTCACAGTTTTTGGTGGCTCCCATAATGCAGGCAACAATTAACAACAACCAGAGATGTGGTTGCACTACATGAATGGGAAAACCAAAGCGACTAAAATGAATTTTAGTCCACCGACAAGGCTTATCTACCACAAGCCCTCACTGGCGTAAGGAAACGTCCGGGTCGGCTGCTGTTAGGAGGCTAAAATAATTTCCCCTGAATTTACAGCCTGTAATTTAATCATCAGCTCCAGCCCTTGTCTGTGAGGAAAGGAGCAGGGGCAGAGCCAGATCCATGGCTCCCAGTGAAGATACCCCAAAGTTATTTCGCTGGGGACAGTCTCCGACGCTCAAAGGGTCCCACTGAGAAGTGCAGGCTTTTGGGGAGAGGTTGAGGGGTTTTGGAGCAGTGGGATGGGGTTTGTATGCTGGTTGTAAAAACCTCACCAGTGCCTGAACCAGAAGCATCAGGGGAAGGAGGAGGAGGAGCTGTGAAGAAGCTCAAGGCACAGAAAGTGAGGGATGCCCCTTTCCTTTACATCCGAATGGGGAGAAAATATGTAATTGTAATAATAAATAGCGGGTTTTATGAACAATTAGGATTCCACTGTCTCTTTGAAGGGTTTGAAAAGCTGACACGATGTTTTGGGTTCTCCAGATTCAGCTTTGAGGCCTCAACCAAGAGAAACATTCAGCCCCGCTGTGTACAGCAGTGACCACAACAAAGATTGTGGTTTCTCCCACACTCGCCTTAAATAGATCTAAATTAATGCTATTCATCATTGGGTGGAAAAGAAGGGAAATATAAAAGTGCAGTTGCTTGTAGAAAAGCCAGAAGCATTGGGCAACTTTCTTACCACTCACAGGCTTCTCCTGCTTCTGCACCTCAGAGCAAGGAGGCATGAAAATAACACACCCTTATACTGTCCAAACCCATCACCTGGAAAACATCCTGGGCATATGAAATACGCCTTTATCCCGTGTTTATTTGTTGTTGCTGTTGTTGTTGTTGGAGAAAGGGAAAAGCTAAACCACATGACTGAACTCCTGCCAGGGGTTCGTGATAGAGCAGGCCGTCCCGAGTGCCGCACCAGTTAGTATCTGAATTATCACGGATACTCACCGGCTCAGTTACACCCGCACAGGGAGAGCAGTTGTCCCACCTAAATCCTGCTTCTGTCAGCTCCCACCCTGCTCGTGGCTGCAGCGAGCAGCCAGTCCTGCTCCCCAAAGAGGAGAGCATTCGAAGATGGGGATATCTCTCTGTGCCACACAGGGTGTGTAGGTTGCCGCGTCCCATGCATGCCCATGATAGGTGGGTGCATGAAATTTGGGGTGTTGAGGAGCTGTAGCTGTCCTCTGCTCACCTCTCCCGACTGAGATAGAGATCCAGGCTCCCACCACTGACTTTTTATGGGTACTTTTTGTAAGGCTAAAACAAAGCAAAATCTGCCTTCTCCTTTTATTCCTTGAGGGCAGAAATACTGTGAGATGTCTTAGTGTCACTTTTTTTTCTTTAAAGCTACAGATGTCTCACTTTGGCAAAAAATAATGGAGCAGAAAAACAACTCTATCAGCCCACAAATATTAAAATCTCAGCTGAATGGTGATCTGCTCAGGTTCTCCTGGGCATGCACTGGGAGCCGTGTGCAGGGAACACATGTGAGATACCTGCTGCGAAGCTGCCTGAAGTGTTTTTTTGGTAAGAGTAAATGCAATCTGTCTGCAGAAAAAAAACTTTAAGGACTGTTTTGGATATACACTGGAAGAGCCATGAGCTGGAAGTAGGTTTTTCAAAGCATTATAGGTGGAGGGAATGTCATGGATGCTCTAAAAGTCTTCAGATATGCGTAAGAACGACATATACGTTATGCATTATCTCCACAGAAAAAACACCATTTGAAATGTGCCCTTTTTAACTACCATTATGATCTGTCTAAAGAGCATTTTGGTTGAAACTTGGGAGGAAAGGAGAAGGGGAAAAAAAAAGCCCACTGATCTTACACCTGCTCTTTAGCAGTGGGAAGTAGGTTCTCAATCTGTTAACATGACCATCTGGCCAATCTGCATATCACGGCTATCTGGATTACCGTACGATGGAATGACAATAACGTAGCCAAAACAAAAGTAAAATGCATCAAAAACTAACGGGAGCGCAAGCCCTTTTGATTTCAAATTAAATAATAAATGTGGTATCAGAGCAGAGCGAGAAAGTCAGCTAAATAATTAAAAATGAGCCTTCGCTCTGGCATAATTAAGTAAACAATATGGTGTGTGTTTCTGTATGAGCCAGCAATAGTTTCCACCGTCGAACGCTCCACTTTTGCAGAGCAGCGATCAGGAGTTCAAGGCGCTGCGACAGCTCTTTCAGTGACGTACGGTATTGTCAGGACACCTCTGCCACCCCTGCGACACCCGGCCCGGCTGCAGCTATTAACAGGATTAATGCAGCAACAATCAATACCAATTGTACTAAAAGATTACGGCTCGAAGCCTCGGGTACCTCTTGGACCCCCCGAAACCTCCATGGGTACGGGGCTTTCTGCATTAACCCATCTTTGGGTTATTCCCATCGATGCCTCTTTGTGGTGGTCCAAGTAGAATATTTTAAATCTGTCGATGGGAGCGTAAAATGGGCCTAGCTGAAAGTTCAAGGTCATGTGCTATATACCACTGCCCAGCAATTAGCCACAGAGCACTTCTAGAGGTTAAGTAAATTTTCAGTCACAGAAATAAGGCCGAGTTCTGGCATCTTCGCTGCCTTCGAGTCTAAACATGAGCAGAAAAATGAGCTCACATAAATAAAACCCTAGCCCCAGATTTCTTCTTAAATTTGGGATTTTTAAATGTCCTTCTGAAAGATTAAAAGATTTTCTCTGCCACAAATACCTCACGAGCTTAATTCTCGCCTGAAGCGCATAACGATGGCCGGCCAAAAAAATAAACCGGGCATTGCAGCATCGCCTCCTGGCCCACCATCCCACTTCGGCCACTGGAGAAGTCTCTAAAATCTGTGACCTCTCAGAAAATTTAACTACTTCTATTGCGAATCTATTCTCCAATCTGATCGCATTAGCAGGAGGAACTCCAAAGCAGTAAAAAACTCCAGAAAGTTCTCGGTTGAGTGCCTACTAATGAACAAAGGTTAACTTTATCTAAAAGGTCAAATGCCTGGTGGCTAAGGTTGTGACCTTAACAACTTAAATTGTGACCTTGCCACGTGCCTAGTATATTGTAGATTCTGATACAGATCATCTGGTAAAGGACCGGTCATAAATTAGCTTTACTGTTCGACTCCCACAAAGAAAACGGTTTGCCACAATGGTTTCCAACTTGTCATTTGATACAAGAGCAGAATAAGTGAAAACTAAAAAGCAAACCCAAGTTCAGGGTATGAAAATGCCGCCTGCTTTTAGTTAAGCAGATTAGAAACTGCAAACTGAGAGCAATACTCTAGATTTCAATACATTTCTTGGTCAACCTCTAATTCACAAAATACCGATCTTCCTTTCCTTTTTATTTTTTTTCAATTTCTTTTTTTTATCCTTTTAACGAAAATGACATGTAGTTTGCCTATTTGCATATTTTTGTTTTCTCCTAGCCAGCTCTTAAAGAGAATAATTGATTTCAGTAGCTTTGTAAGAAGCACTATTTAAATCTGTGCACATGTGTTCCCTTACAGATGATAGTGCCTACTGAAGGAAAAGCGTGGATTCAAAGCAATAATTATCCTACATGTTTAGAAGGAAAGGGACATCTTGCCGCCGAAGTCATCTCGAATAAGGGCATCTTGGAACAGAATACTCCCCCCAAGAAAAGAAGACGAAAAGTGGGGGGAAAAAAAAAAACCCACAAGAAAAAGAGAAGCGAGCACTATGGGTGAAAAGGTCACAATGGTTTTGGCACGTATCTTCAAGCACGTTTCGGAGTCTGTGCCTCCTGCCAATACTGGCAACTTCTCAAAACTTTTAAGGAGGTAAAAACATTGTTTAGTGTTTACAAATCTTCTGTACTATAGCAGATGCTTGTCAAATCCGCTATATGTAAGTTGACCAGCCTACCTAATATTTGCGCTGGTGACTTCCTCCTTATAAATACGCGGTCCATACATTTGGGGAGCGAGGTCTGATGGAGTTGGAGACAAAGGACCCTTAATATTTTTTTCTTTTGTAATTTTCCTGTTGCGCACCCGGCACAAGCTGCCATTACTGCGGGTCTGCGGGAACCAATGGCTGTCAACTTGGCCAATGTTCAGGTGTAACAAAGACTGCTGGGATACATCGGAGGGGGAAAAAAACGGGAAAAAGGGGGAAGAAAAAGAGGTAGCTCTACGCAAAGCTTTCGGTACACCTCTGTGAAGCCATATAGACAGCGACCACGCTGTGCCACCTCCCAAAATTCATCTCGTCCCCCTCCCCGCTGAGGTTTAGCAGGAATACGCCAGCACACGCTACTGCATTGAGAGCACAATGCGATGCGTGCAATCAGCAAACAACGGCCGAAAACACGGCGCGGTGCCGTGTTTTGCTCACACAAATCCCCAAATCTAACCCCAAAAAACCGCGCCCAGGCCTCGCACCGAGTTTCCGCGGCAAACACCGAGTCCGAAGGACAATCGGTGCGATCGCTGCCTGTTGATGATGAAGGCAGGAATAAATAACAGTTTGCTAGCAAGGCTACTGTTTGCCTCCAGCGTGCTGATAAGATGGTATATTCCTAATCACAATATTGAACTTTTATAACATCTATTGCCCGACTGTTGTAACAGGGAGAGGATCCCTTGAAGCTCCCCGAAATACTCCCACCCCTGGGTTTGGTCCTTTTCTCCCCATCCTACATTTCTGTGACCCTACATGCAAGCTAAGCCAAGACCGTTGGTTTCTATCAACAACTTGTGTGCCCCACAGAGGGCCTGGGAAATACAATATGGACCAGTATTTACCAGCACCATGCTATATATAAATCTAAATAATAAAAACCTGCGTGCTGTAGATCAGTAAATAGCAGTCTATAGCTTCCATTTGGATATCAAAGCATTTTAAATGTATCGCCCTGCTCCGACATGCGGAGGAGGAAACTGAGGCAGACAAAGGGGATGTGAGTCCATGGTCCCCTCGGGGTCGGTGATGGAATGGGAAGTGACCTGAAATGCCCCAGCCCCAAGCTCCCTTCAGTTAGTCATTTATCCATAATCCTTCCTTCACCGTGGCCATAATAAAGCTCAGAGTAAATAAATAATTTTCCTCAATATTTGCCTACTTCCCTTTCACCATAAATGTGCAGTATGATTTACCACCTCACACTGAAGTGCAAAGTAAATGTTGCAGCTTATCTGTAGGAAATACCATGAGGATACTCAAAAGTTATTTCTGAACAGGGATCATATCTGTAAAATCCCAGCGGCGACATTGCCTAACACAACAACCATGGCAGGGACTCAGCGCAGAAAAACTTTGGGGAAGCCAAAACTTTCTGCAAGATCCTCTGAAAGAAGTTGGCATGGGAAATGCAGGCTCCCTGGGCTGTAATTTGCTTGGTTTTCTTACCGATAAATATTTATACAGAAGTGGGGTTTTTTTTACTAATATGATTTCTCTCCCCCCGGCTCCTCTGGTTTTCCAGCCTGTCCAGCCCCTCAACTCACAAGTCAGGATATGCTGGGGGACCCATGAATCCCATACATGAAACTCAGGGCCTCGCACTTCACACGCGCATATTTTCCTGCACTACAATCAACCAGAAGAACTACAGTAGCATATTATTTTATCCAGTCAACATTCTACACATCCTCTGAGCACACCAAGTCACACCGCAGGCAGAGTGTACTTTGTGTTGGACTCTGGGATCCCAAGATTTTCATCACACGTTAAAACATCTCAGCCCCTCCTCATAAGCACGATATTGTCAAATCAGGAATTTTTTTCAAGACCTGCTTAGCTTTTAGGTGTATAAATTGTGATATTTTGGGGGGTTTAAATGCCTCCTTTTCCCCCTAGGATTACCCAGAGGTTTGTTTCATGTCCACTCAGACCTGATGACTAGGTTTGCTATCAAGGGACTTTCTTCTCCTTTCCCTCCAAACCCGGTCCTGGAGGATTTATGTTCCCCATCTCATCTCTGTGGGGTGAGGATACCTGGTACTCCTGACCCACAGGCCTCAGGCACCTCTAGCCCTCCTGGACTACTTTGTGCATAACATATACAAACTTTATTTTAAAAAAAAAAAAAAAATTAAACTAAAATCTGTCTGCTTTCCCCCAAAACGAGGGTAAAGGAAGCCGCGTCCAGCTGTGAGCCCTCCTAGGACAACATTTAGGATAACACCTGTAAAGGATGCCCAAAATGCTGTTAACCGCGGAAAACAAGAGCCACTTTTATGTGGCTGCACCTTAAAAACCCCCATTAAAAAAAAAAAAAAAAGGGAGTGGGGGTGTTTTGGCACCCTCCTCACTGCCCCGGGAGAGCGATAACCGGCATTCCCAGCTCCCTCCCCGGCTCATGCAGCCGCCGCCAGGGCACGGCACCCGGCACGGAGATAACCGAAAAGTTGGAGAAGGTGGTAGAGAAAGGCACTTACCTGCTGCGTGCACAAAGTATGCCAAATATAAATCGAGTTCCTTAACAGAAACTCCTATATGGTGGGGCTGTACGCACAGCCCGGGGTTAGAGCACTGTGGGGACTTTACAAGGCGCTCGCCATCAGTACTTTCGAGCGGAATACCTTTAAATAAAATCACCATAACAAGGTCCAACCTCCAGACCTTATCTGCCTGGCGAAGGCAGTCAATTCTTCTCATCTTGCCCTTCTGGTCTGGATTGGAAAGAACGCAACACGGAGGCTTTTTTCCTGTGACTGTGAGAACAAAATCCTCCCGAAATTCAGGCCTGATATCTTTCCGGAGCTTTGCCAGAAGTCTGGATGCCCATTTTTGCTTTACCTCGGGTTTTTCACTTAGCAGTTCGTCCTTCACGGCTCTCTCTTCCTCTTTTGACATGCGTTTTTCATGTTTTTTGAAGTATTTTCTTTTTCGGGCTTGCAGGTTGAACCACGTGTACGCAAACGCTCGGACGTGAGGCAGAAGTGCTTCGATGAAGGGATGAAATTCATCCTGAAAAAAGTTACAGAGAAGGGTCAATGTCACTGAAACCATCAACAAAGAGTCTTCACAAATGGGGCTTTCATGGGGTGGTGAGAATCAGGAGGGTACTGATAAATTTTAAGGGCTGTGGAACCCCTCGATGATGGACCCTGAACTCGCCACCGCCACATCCCCGCTTCCCTTCGCGCCAGCCCGAAACCTCTGCTCCCACCCCCCAAAAACAGGGTCCAACTTCAACCAAACACCCAGATGGAGATGGTGCAATGCTGGGGCCCTTTCCCCGGTCCCCAAACCTTAAAAACAAAAAAGAAAAAGAAGGGCAGAATGAGTTAAAAGCTAAAAACTCCTTTGCAAGTCCACTTGCGGAGCGTGTATCTCCCTTTGCTCTCTCCCTGACCCCGCTGCTTGCGGTGTAGCCAGCGTTTGCCCGCCAATTTGGCAAATCCTAAACATTTGGATGCCAATCAATGTTTGTATGGGGAAGTCTAAAGTATAGTAAAACTTCCCTAAGATATATTTGGAAAAAGCAGCCGGCAGAAAAGTAAAATGCCACTATAGCTGTATATACAATTACAATGAAGGGTGGTTTTCACTCTGGTTCCTAAACAGGGAAGGGAGTGAAAACTACCGCGGTCGATTTATCCCGTGAGCGCAACAATAACTAATACTAAAATCCTAGAAAAAGCAAGCCTTGCAATTTATTTATTTTTTTTAAAGTTTTGTTTACATTTCATCAAAAAGTAAAAAAAAAAAAAACTTGATATCTGGGCATATTAGGGAAAGTCAAACTCTGAGCCTTCCCATAAAATTAAAAAAAAAAAAATAATAAAAAACCAGGAAAAATTGAAAAACGCAGTAACAGAAAACTGTAGCACAACTTGAGCAAATATGCAAAGAATTATTAATTGTGTCAGATTTTCAAATATCTAAGAAGAAATGTCCTACTCGGAAAGTTAGTTTGGCCATCCAGAGACACTGCTTGCTTTGTGTAACGAGGAGTTAAAGATCACCCCTCTCCCTTGGCACAAAAATAATAATAATTAAAATTAAGCTGACGCTAAAAAAGGGCGAGAAAGACCCCTTGATTTCTTTTTTTTTTAAATAACTATATATACAGTTAGATTTCTTTTCCTCAGACAGTATTACATAAATCAGCCAAAGAAATCAAAATGTATTATAATATACTGGGGCCATGCTTCTTGTGTTTTCCCATGAATAAATGAACGACCGAACTCCAGGCTGCACATAAAAACGTATCCAGCCTGTGGGGCCTGATCCAGCGCCGCGTGCTGGGGATGTCCCTGCTTCCAGTTCCTCCTTTTCTCAGGATTGGGCCCTCCAGGAGGGAAAAATAAAGTAATTTGTGGAACGTTTTCCCCAGCATGGGAAAAGCCACCCGCTGCCTACCCCCGTGCAAGAAAACATTGGGCATTTTTCAGATTAACAAACTAACTTTTTTTTTTTTAATTATCCCGTGGCGTACATTTCCTACCCAAATCATTGTGGGTCGTGCAAATATGGTTATTAAAACAGATATCTTACTTTCTTTCAACATTTTATTTTAATTTGCATGGTTCTTTTCAGAAATTATGAAAAATTGAGAAATCAATAGTAGAAATATCTATCAGCAAAATCCTGTCGTAAATCAAGACCTTCTGCTGACTTCCCAAAACCTTTCATTGCACTTATTCTGAGTGGCCCCAGAATTGCAGATACTTAAATCTATAGGTAGCACTGTTGCATTTATTTTTATTTAAACACAGATTGCTAAAAACTTTCCTAACAGCACAAAATATTTCATTAGAGCAGAGCGGCAGCAATCAAAGTACTATGAATGATTATTAAAATAAAAGCAGGTAAAATGAAATAAATCACTCCAATGATTGGCACATTCCTCTTTTTTTTTTTTTCCCTCCTCTATGGGAAAAGATGATAGTTTCAAATTTCAATAAAGTTTAAAAAAAAAAAAAAGATTGCTGTGAGTTTGCAGTCGGCAGATTCAAAAAGTGAGAGGAGGCACAATCCCAGCACATGGAGCTGCTCTCACCCACCAGAAACAGCTCTCACGGGGGGGGGGGAAGACGGGGGGGGGGGAAGAAATAAAATATAAAACCAGCAGTTCTCTACAAGCTATTAAAAATAATAAACCTTCCCTCCTGATCCCTCCTGTCCTTCCCTTTCCCCACTCAGGGAGAGTCAAGGAAAAAAGGCCTTTTGTCAAGTGGAAGTTTATCTGCGAAGGTACACAGAGCAGAGAGGCTCGACAGCCCCACAGCGAGCCAGGGCAGCGCTTCCAGCCTTCCCACTTTCCAAACACGTCTTGGTACATCCTGAAATATTTTAACTTTTCTGCTTTAAGCAGCGCTTTGTCCTGCCTGATCTCATGTGCTCGGGACTTTTTTGGCTCGGCGCTGGATACCATCCAAGAGAGAGTTGCTTTAACCTGCGCTAAAGCTGATTTCTACGATGTGAACCTGAAAGGGGAGGTAAAAACAACACCCAAAAGAAAAACCATTTAAAAAAATCACTAAACCACTTTAAAGGGAGGGGGAAAAAAAACCAAGATGCTTTTTGGTGCAAAGTCAGGGTCTGTGGCTGAAGTAAACGAGAAGCACCGCTGCTCGGGCGCGAGGTGTGCATGTCCCTACTACACCCCAATGTGTCTTTTCAAAATGGTGTATGAGGAGAAAAGGTTAATGACTCATAAACAGACCAACTTTCAGAGTGTCGTGGTAAACACGCTGCTCCGGAAAATTGCACCGCTTCAATCTCGGCGCTGAGGTATTAGCAAAGTCCAAGTGGAAATAAAAGCAGCCAGGACTGATCAAACAGAATTGGGCTGGACGCGGGGACGGAGGGGGGGAGCAGCTTCTGCACAACACAATTTTCTATTTCAGTGGCGTTACAGCCCCCCCAAAAAACCCAAAAAGTTTTGGAAATGTGTCAGTGCAAGTGTGCTAACAGATGTGCAACTTGTCTGCAGCCTCGCTGCAAAATAGCAGGATTTTAAGGAACTGGTGGAAAAGGTGATGATCTCTCCCTTTCCACAAGTTAGCTTGAAGGAAAACTTTGAAAGTATTTGATAAAGCCATTTACTTTCCCCCCTCGGTGTCGGATGGGTTACCTAAAAATAAAAGACATCAGAAAGCTGGGAAAGCGATCATAAAAAGTTGGGGTTTTCTTTATTGCACTCCTCACCAAAGTTTGAGGATACAGCTCTTCCGAGAGCTGCCTGTTTCTAAGCAGCACCTAAAATTTGGGCCGCACAATTCTGTACTGCATACCCCAAAATTCTCCTCTGCTCTTCAAAAAGGTGTTAAAAAAGAAACAAAACAAAAACCCTACGACAAAAGAACCCCAACCCCAACCCAAAGGCGCCTGCAATAATGTAATCCTGCAAAGGAGGCTTTGAAACAATTTCTGCAGATCCTTTTGAAATTAAGCCAGCTACAGCGACCCTTGCTAATATTTTTACAATCCATTTGCTTGTAAATCTATGAGGAGACGTGCATATGTTCCCCAACTATTTCCTAGCTCCTCAGCAGATATGTAAATGGAACGATGTTTGGATTTTTCCTGACAGATGACACAAAATGCTTGTGCCATTTCGGTTCCAGGGCTTGGATAAATATGCTCAGAACCAGGATTTCTGTTTGTTTTCATTTTCTAACCCACTTTCAAGAGCTTCCCTTTAAACCTGAACCAAAACTTGACCAAAAAAAAAAAGGAAAAAAAAAAAAAAGAAAAAAAATCCATCCCAAAACTTGTATCAATAAAAGCTCTTGAAATGATAAAATAGGAGATTGCTTGCAATAGCTCAGGGCTCACCCCCCTTTTTCTATGGAAAAATGACAGAATCACCTAATTGATCCTTCGGAGGGAAGAGTTTGTCAGGAGGCCTCTAATCCTCCTATTACTTTTCCAAACGTGCAGCAAGAATGCGAGATTTTCCTAACGGAGTCAAAGCACATGCCTGGCTTTCTGCTTTTCTTTTGATAAATTAAAAAAAAAAAAAAAAAAAAAGGAGGGGGGGGGGGGGGGACACACACACATGACACGACTGGGCCAGGGAGCAACCAGCCCATGGATTTATTTTCTCTCCTTAACGTGCGACTGGGCCTACTGAGACCCAGGAGCCCCACGTGGAGATGCCAAGCGCGTCGGCGCTGAGGGCCCTGCACGGAGCGTCCGGGGGTCCCTCCTGCAGCCGCAGCACTGACAAAAACCAGGTATTTCTCAGAGTTGAATTAAAGGCACAAACTTTGCCCAGGCACAGCCCGGAATTGCATCCCATCCTCTGCAAACTCCCGCTGCTCACATTTTCCTCCTGCCTTTTGAGCAAGTGTACGGTTTGGAGTTTCGTGCCCTCGCCGGCCTGGTGTTTTCTCGCCAACACCCCAAAATTTGGGGGAGGCTGGGGAAGGAGAGGGGACTGCCACGGGAGAAGGGGACGAAACTTTTGCAGCTCTTCGGGCTGCCTGGGAAGCTGCCGCCCCTTTCCCTGCAATTCCTTGCCTTTTTCTCGACGGAAAAAGCCCGGAGAGGCTTTCTCACCGGGAGAAAAAAAATATTCCAATTAAATTAATAAGAATAATGTAGTCAAAATCTCCTGCAGGAGGAAATAATCTGGGGTTTGAGTCCGCCACAAAGCATTTCCTCGTTAAACCATTATATCCTGCTAATTGAAGGGGTGTAATTCAGCGTCCTGCAGCAGCGCGCGGGCAAAAGGGGGGAGCCGGGGGCTCCGCGGCCGCGCAACCGGGGGGCACCGCGAAGCGACACTCCCCCCTTCCACTCCCCGCGCAAGCCCCGTCCCGCCGCGAGCGGGGGGCTCAAAAGTTGCGCCGAGCGCCGCGGGGGCCCGATCCGCGGGCGGGAGGGCGGCGGGGGGTGGGGGGGGACACGCGACACACGCGGGACAAGTTTGCGGGTGTCCGTGTGAGGGGACACAGGCACGGTCCCCCCGCTGGGGCGGCCTCCGCGGGTGCGGAGGGCGCTCTGCGCGGGGGCGGCTGCACCGCGCCGCACCGCGGGAGCGAGCCCAGGTGCGGGGGACGGTTCCTCTCTCCGTGCCCGGGGCGCTGGGGGGGCGCGGAGCCGGCGCGGCCGCTCCCGCGGAGCCCCGAGCGCGGTGGCGGGGGTTGCGGGCCGCGCCGTGCCCGGGCGGGGAGCGGCGCAGCGGCTCCAGCGCTGCCCCGGGGGCCGCGGTGCGGGGTGGTGCGGGGCGCTCCGGCGCGGGCGGCGGCATCGGCGGCATCGATCGCGGATGACCAAGCAACGGCGGGGCCGTGCGGGTCGTCCGCAGCACCGCGCCCGCGAGGCCCCCCCGTTAATTAAAGCATTAATAAGTAGGCGCCATTAGCCATGTGCCGACACAAATGGCCGTGCGGGAAGGGGGTGGAAGGGGGGGGGGATGCGAGCGAAAGGCAACAAAGTTAGTTTCGGCGAGCGGCGGTGGTGCCCCTTCCCCGGCGCGCACGGCCGCGCACCCCGCAGCGCCGGCCCCACCGCGCCCCGGCGGCCGCTTACCTGGGTGAGACAGAGCGGAGAATACATGACTGCTGCGGGGGGCTGCGGTTTGGAGGTGTGCGTGTGCGGGGAGAGAGGGAGAGAGAGAGGGGGAGAGAGAGAGAGGGAGAGGGAGAGAGAGGAGGGGAAAAAAGAGAGAGAGAGAGGAGAGGAGGGGGAGCCCCGAGCCTGCTTCTTGCTTTCACATTTCCAACTCTGCCAAACTGCAGCCAGCGCGGAGCCGCTCCATGAGCTGAACTTTAACCCCGCCTCGACTTTCCCGCACTACGCGCTCGGCATGCCTGCCCCGCGCGCCGTTAAAGGCATAGCGCTCGCTGCGCACCCCTCCGCCGCCCCCGCTCCGCGCCCCTCCGCTCCGCTCCGCGCCCCTCCGCTCTGCGCCGCGCACCGCCCGCCCCGCGCCCCGCGCCGCCCGCCCGCGGGGGCGGGGAGGGGCGGGGAGGGGGCTGCGGCGCCGCCGCCTCCCTCCGCCCCGCCGCCCCGCAGCGCGGCCAGCCGCGGAACCGAGAGGCGAGCGGGGCTCGGCTCAAAGTTTTCCTCTTTTGGGTGTGTGTGTGGTGTGGGGGGGGGGGGTTGTGTATTTTTCTTTCTATCTTATTTATTTATTTATTTGTTTATTTATTTATTTATTTATCTCTTCCCGGGGGCTGCGGCTCCGCTCGGCCCTTGACCGTGGAGGGATGGGGCAGGGGGGGCCGAGGGAAGCGGCGTTGCCTTCCACAACTTTCCCCATCCCCTTTGGCACTTGTCATTTTAAATCAAGCGCTTTAGAATCAAGGGTGCTTATTCCACTTTAAAAAAAATAATAATTTTCTTTTAAAAAATAGCAACACATAAATTCATCTGCACATCGCACTCCCCCTTCTTTTTTCCTTATAAAATCTAAAAGTGAAGCGCTTAAAATTAAAAATACCTCCGCGCCTCCTGCCACTTCTGGAGCGCATTGTCTTGGCACCGGCAACGTTTGGGTTTGGGGTTTGGATGCTCTCCAGCCCGCTCCTGGGGACTCGGAGGGTGTCCCGGGTGGTGTGTTCCTCCCCCCCCACCCCCCCTTTCCGCTTGGGAATAGCGTTTTCCACTGATGCTGGAGGCAGTTTAGGTGACCCCCGCGTCCCTGCGCGTAGTCACAGGCTTTTTGGAGGGGAGAGCGGGGGGGAGGGACGACGACACGCGCAGGGAAAAATCCAATCTATAGGGGAAAACGAGGAAAAATCTCCTCCCGCAGCTTCTTTCGGAGGTGGCGGGGGAGTGGGTTGCGTTCCCCCCTCGTCCGTGTCGCACCGTTCCCAGCCTTTTGCGGTTTCCAGCATTATCTTTTAAGTAACTTTTGGCGCCCTTCGGGAGACTTTTGGCCGCGGGACGGCTGGTTGCGCCCTCTAGGCAGGGGCCACGGTCAAGTGCAGCCCCTCCGCAGCCGCGGACACCCCCCATCCCAAAAAAATAAGGGCAGAGCGAAAGCACCTACCCCCACCCCAGAATATTTGAGCACTAAACGGGTGGGCGCGCAAGTTCTCCTGATCTTTCCCAACTCAGCGTTTTACTAAGCACACTTCAAAAAATAAATAATTTTTAAAATGTGGTGGGTTTTGTTTTTTTTTTTTTTTAAAGGTTTTTTTTTTCTCTTTCTTCTTCTCCCATCCCCCCTTTTTTTTTTTTTTTTTTTTTTTGGGTGCTAAATCCGGAGGTTTCCAAGGCTCCGGCCCCGCCAGCGGCCCCGTCCCCGCGGGGCGCCGCCAACTTCGGCGGAAAAGGCAAAAAAAAAAAAAAAAAAAAAAAGGAAAAAAAAAAAGAGAGAGTGAAAAAAATAAAAGAGGAGGGGAAAAAAAAGGAAAAAAAAAAAGAGAAAAAAAGAAAAAAAAGGCGCGCCCCTCCCCCCGGGGGAGTTCAAACGTCGCAACACCCACCCCGCCGCTGATTGGACAGCGCTCGGTGACGTCACAATGCCCCGCCCCGTCCATTGGTCCCCGCCGCGGTCCGTCACAGCCCGCGCCCGGGCGCGTTTCTTTGTGCGCGGCCGCGGGCGCTCCAGACGGCGCGCACGGAGTCGGCGCGCACGTACGGGCGGGGAGGGGGGAACGGGGGGAATCTGTCAAGCTCAGCGGTTTTCTCAAATCCCTGACAAAAAAAAAAAAAAATTAAAAAAAAAAAGAGAGGGGAAAAAAAAGCTGCGGTGCAGCCCTGCGCGCCCGCGCTCCCTCCGCGCCCAGACCCCGCGCACACAATAGCGAATTCCCTCTGCGAAAGCGTGGGAATCGGGTTAAAAATACAAAAACAAGAGTTTAGGCGGCGCCGCGTCCCACGGGCAGGGATAAGAGGGATAACACGGATAACAGTGCAAGAGAAACTTTGCGGGCTCTGGCGGCTGGCGGCACTTTCTTTTCTTTTTTCGCATTTTTTTAGTATTTTTTATGGCTAAAATCGATTCGCGGCCGTTGGGAACCGGAAGGGAAAACCCGCCGCAGCCAACTGCCGCCGGCTCTTAGGTGGGATGTGTTGGGATTTTTTCTTCCCTTGGGTGAAGGTTTTGTTTTGAAGTGGATTTTGGGGTGATTTGGGGGTTTTGGTGGCTGCGGCAAGGGGCGAGCCGGGGTCGGGGCGGGCGTGCCCGGGCGCTGCCGCTGCCTGTCCCCGCTCTGCCGGGTGGGCTCCCAGTGCCCGGGACTTCGCAGAAGTTACGAGCGATTCGGCAGCCTCCCGCCCACCTCCCTCCTCCCTCTTCTCCTCCACCTCCTCCTCGCCCCCGCCCCCGCGTATTTCCGCAATCGCCGCGATTCGCACAGGAGACCCGCACCGGGGGGCGGCGGGGCTCACGGACATCCCCCGCATCCCCCCGCACACCCCGGCTGGGCGGGCGGCCCCGCTGCGGGCCCGCAGTGTCCCGCCCCCGCCGAGCCCCTTCCCAGCCGCGGGGGTTCTCCCCGGGAGGGCGGCGGGGGAGCGGTGCGAGCGCCCCTCGCACGGGTAACCCCCCCGTCCTGCACGGGTAACCCCCATCCTGCATGGATAACCAGCCCCCCCCCGCATGGGTTAACCCCCCCGCATGGGCAAAACCTCCTTCTGAACGGAAAACCTCCCTCCCCCCACACGGGGAACCCCCTCTCCGCACCGGTACCCCCCCATGCGCACCCCCCGGCACGGGCAGCCCTCCCCAGCGCGGGGAACCCCCGTCCCTTGCACCAGCAAAGCTCCTTTGCTGCACGGGCAAAGTTACCTGGCATTGGCAAACCCCCATCCTCCTTTGCACGTCCACCTTTGCACCCCCGTGCTTTGCAAACCCCCCCAGGCTTTTCCCCCCCGGTGCGGTGAAGGTGCAGGGTCCCCCGGCCGGGCAAGCCTCCGGCGGGGGAGGACCGATCGTCCCCGCAGCGCGGCCGTGCCTGGCAGCGATGCAGCAGCCGAGCTGCAAAGTCTCCAACTTACACAGCACCCCTAAAATAGTCCTGATTTCATCCCTGAAAGGATTTCCTGGCTTTGTGTGTCTTAACTAGCCTTGGCCATTTTTGTAGAATAACCCCATTATTCACAGCTCCGAGGGTACAATCTGCTAAAGTCACTTAATAATAAAAAAAAAAAAAAACCCACAGAGGAGAAAGAGAAACCTTCAAAGGGCGTGAGAAATAAAGGCAAACAAACAATTGTCTGTGGCTCTCAGCTCCCCTTGATCGTGGATACCCGCTTCATTAACAGGAGAAGCATTATATGCTTAAAACTAGAAGCCTCAAGATGCGTGATAATACTGCAAAATTAATTCGGGGGGGGGGGGGGAAGAGCAAGTGGATCTGAAGGTTAATTGCTATTTTTTGACAACAAAGTGAGACTTCAACTCACACAACTCACAAGGAGTGGTGTGGTTACCCCTCTGAATTTACTGCTTTTAATCGACTTGAGCAGGTATTTAAAGACACAGAGGTTGCAGCCGCAGCGTACTGAGTACAGAGACAAAAAAAAAAAACGAGTAAGAAAGTAAAAATCCCTGAGATAGTGATTTTCAGTTTGCAGTTTGGGAGCCCCAGACCTGCGCTCGTGACGGCGCAGCTCTGTACACGGCGGCGCGTTTGAACCTCCCGGCAGCGGCTCTGCTTTCCTGGTTACCTCCTGGTGACCCCTCGGAAGGAGCCCGCCGATTCCCAGCGGTCTGGAGACCACAGGTTGGAAACCACTGGTTTTGCATAAACTTGTGTTATTCGGAGCAGGCTTAGGTCGCGAGGGCTCCTCTTAGCAAATTGTCGAAGGATGATGTGTACTGCATAAATTAAAACATCATGTCCCCTTGCCATGTGAAAGCATTATTAAAAGAAGCATAATAAGGGATTTCCACCATGTTATCAAGTGTACAAAGAGAACTCCGAATGGGAGGGATGGCTGTCATCGGGGTAGAACAAGCTGGGATTTTGGAGAGGCTTGAGAAGCGCTTTGAATAGCCCGTCAGTTGGACAAGGATCAGCGCTGACAATAGCTGGGCTATATGTGGTATGGCCTGTTAACATACAGCAGCAATCATGAAAGGCCTGAGATAGACAACAGGGCGCTCCTGGGCCCTGAGAGATGTTGGTGGCTTTGGGAGAGCCACTGTGGCTGCCCTGGGAGCAGCTTCACCCCGCTGAGAGCCAGAAGCCTGCTGAAATCACCAGGCTCAATCCTGATCCCCTTTCCATCAAGCCACACGGTGCTGACTCACATCCCCAAGAGACCTAAGTGCCAGTATAGTTGATGGAAATCAATGCCCAGATGTTTCTCTGTTGTCCCACAACCCACTACAGAATTATCTACGAGTCCTAGTAGAAATGTCATGGAGGAGCAGTAGGTTAGTGCCGTGCCTAACCTGGTCCCACCACCTGCCATGAAATCAGGAATGTTCTGAAGCTACCAAAAATGAGAGTATCCTGTAAGACTCTCTCCAGGGAAGAGATTGCTTTTTTATTGCATGTGTGCACAGAGAACTGAGCATAATGGGGTTTTCCTCCTTAGTTTAAAGGCTTCAGATCCTGAAATAGAGTCCCCCATAGCAGGAGTGTTGGAGCTAGATGATATTTAAGGTGCCTTCCAAACCAAGCCATTCTATGACTCTACAATAAACACCATGGTTGTGTGAACACTGTGTCGTCCTAAAACAGGAGGGCAGGAGGGCAGAACTTTCAACCTCCAGGCTTGCAAATTTGAAGGAGAAGCTTAAAAAAGTAGGGTAGCATGTTTGATGGAAATTCTCACCTTACACCACTAAATAGATGTGAATAATAATGTTTTTCTGTGCAATATTTTCTGTCCATTGCCATGACTCCCAGAAGGAGAGTGGGGGGATGAAGAAGTACTGCAGTCTGTATCTGGCAGGTGAAGGCAGCTCCACCATTTGGGGTCTGGGCCATGGCTGTATCACCAAAGCCATGTTCATGTGGGGAATTAAAGCAGTTGTGCTAAGAGCAAGTGGGAATAAGTAAACTGAAAATTGGTCAGTCTTCCTGTGGAAAGTCCTGCTTTGACCGTGAGCTGCTGGCAGCATCGCTGCTGGCACGCCTGGATGTGGGGCGCCGGCTCCGGAGCCCAGCGCGTTGCAGAAATGCCTGCAGAGTTGTAATGCATTTCCACAGGGTCTCGAGTCTATTGCGAAATGCATTGCAGAGGAAATAACTTCCCAGCAAAAGTGTGCAGACTGCAGAAAGGAAGCAGCAGAATGGAGAGAGGCGGGAGAGGCAGCATTTCCCCTTTTGTTTTGCTGTAGATATTCTTATGGGGAGCAAAATAAATGGTAACGCTACTTTAATGTAAAAACTGCTTTGCAAGCAGGGTTTTTTTGAAAAAACAAAATATACCTCAAAGTGAAAGTTCCCTGTGAAAGTGATTGCAGTTTAATAAGCTCACTGTGATTTACGGGTGGGCTTGAGTAGTGCCCGTCAGCCCAGGCCACACTGTGGGCCCGCAGGAACCTAAAACTCCCTTCCCACCATGTTGATGCCACCATCGAGCTGGATAAAGCCCCTGTTCACAATCAGGAAAGACACAAATAGGTACAGTCGTCCTCAGCTGTATTTTATTTGTACACAGTCCCGCGGTGTTATCACTGCTGGGAGCTGAGGGACACCTCTCACAATGGTACGAAATCATTCTCCAGAGATATGGAGTGATTACAGCATACAGAACTGATACTGCCGTTGTCCTAAATCCAATGTTTTATCAGGCAGTTTGGCATAAACACTTTGGTCCTAATCTCGCACACCTCAATGAAAATTTCGCTTGGTAAAGTTTGCGCAAGAGTGGTATAAACATGGTGTGGCAAATATTGTTTATATACCCATCCACACCCATCCACACACTATTTATTTCAGTATATTATGTGTCTATGCATTTTCATATTTATTTATGCAATCTATTTCTCAAAAGGAAAGTAAGTCTTTTGTCCCTGATTTTACGTGAGAACATTTTACATTCAGGGTTCGCTCAGAATATAAAAGCTGAGATTCAACAGAGGGTGTGAAAAATGAACCTGAAGAATTGCTGACTGGACTTTGTAAAGTTTCAGATAACATAAACAGTTCTGTGACAAAGAAAAGTTACGTCTAAGAGAAAACAGGAATATTAATACTAAATTAAACATCGACCTACGCTGCTCAGAAGCAGTGGTGGTCTTTTAGCCCTCATTAACATGCATTCCCTGCTGCCCTTCGCTGCAGGCTTTTTTCTGGAGTCTGTAACTTTCACAATAAGATGGGCATTATTTCCCCAAATAAATAAATAAAAATCAAACCAGCAATCGGCTTCACTGCTAAGTCATTTTTTTTCCACATTTCTTATCTATGCAAAAGTTTTGGGAAGAAAAAAGAATGACAATAACAATAATAATAATAATATGAGTGGCCTGTTCAGATGCAAACTCAGACAACTTTGTGCCTAGGTTACAGACGGGCTGGTTAGGAGGGCACGGTAACAGGTGCAGGTTTATTACTGCTTTTCTGGCACAAAATTTATATGCAAATCTCTTCTGCAACTATTCTTTATAAAATAGTTCTAGCCTTGCTATCCCAGACAGCACATGAGGTCTGATCACTTTCCTCGTGGGTACAGGGCAGGGAAGTTTTCCATCACAAGTTTTCCTAACTCTGTCTCTTTTCTACTATTAAAAATACGTCTTTCAGCCCTAAATTATGTATTCTTTAAAAGGTGATAAGTTCTATGTTCTTCATAGGAAGGACAGGCACTAACACAGCTGGAGTTGGAAACCCCCGCTTCTAGACCATAAACTTCGAACTAAATTAAATTTTAGGGAATTAAAAGTAGTACTCTTCCTCTGAGATTAGTAACTTTTTACTCTCTACCTCCTCTAATTTTATAGACAACTTCATAACATGCAAGGATTGAGTCATAAAAGCTGTGCCGTAGCTCACGTGCAGAGGTTGGTTGTAACAACTCAAAAACCTGCACGAGACCCAGCGCTTCTGCCTAAAAGATTTTGTAAGAAACCACAGAGTCAAGTGCACCCGGTCCCTTCTGCTTGCTCTGCCTTTTCCCAGTGCCCACGGCTCCTCTGGAATAGCGAAAGAAATGTGTTAGTCTCAGCACCTGATTTTTTTTTTTTTTTTGAAGTCTTTATTACTGTAATTCACTGACCTGCCGCATTGTAAGCCCTGGCAATATAGATCCCTGCACTGGGCACCCTGCGCTGGTACTAGATCTCTCTGGAGAGGCTGTTTTGGTGGGGTTTTTTTTGCAGAAAGGGAGTTTTTCTTTAAAAAAAAGAAAAAAGGAAGTGTAATCCGTGTGGGCTGCCTGTCACAATCACTGCTTTCCTCTCCTAACAGCAGGGAGAAGGTGAGACCATCCTCTGCTCACCCGACTGTTGTGTTAACTTCTATACTGGGCTGGGAAGATTTCCATAGGGTAACCCCCGGAACAACCAGGCGCGATGCACAGGTGGCCCTTACAAAGGGATATGCTCAGCTATGGTTTTATTTGGATTCCTGGAAAAGCACATAAATCACGACACTGCCCCACGTACGTATGCCCGACCCCTTCCTTAACTTCTTGCATGAAAATGTTATTTCTGAGCCTGTGGAGCAGGTGTACATACAGTCGTGAAGCTCGTGGGCAAAGACACACTGACTGCATTATTTCTTCCTCAGAAAACTGAAAACCCGAGCCAGGAGATCCCCCAGCCCAGCTCCCCCCTCCTCCAGGAGGAAATAAGCATTTCCTTAAAAATGTTCTATTTTTTTTTTTTTTTATCCTCTTCAGATTCAGATTGTCACTAAATATAGAAACTCTTGTAGCCACACAAACCGTGCATCGCCCCACAGCTGCTCATTTGCAATTTGTTCCTGCACTTAAAAATCTCTTAATGCTACAAATAAACTTTGGGAAAGTTACATCCCAATAAACAATGAGGTGTTGTTTAAAATTACATGTGCTACTGTATTATTAGGTCTCTACCGACACTACAATTATCTTTTGAAGCTGGCAATAACGCATTAGCTGTTCAGTCAGATGCCGAAATAGACTGGTGGATAAGCCCTCTGCCATTTTTATGAATGGAAAATATTTTAAAAGATTGTTTCCACTTTCTTCTTTGTCCTCTCCCCCGAAAGGAGCCCCCGCGCCGGGACTCTTCCCCCACGTCACTTTAATATTCATATATTTTATCCATACATTGCGATACATGATTAACTGCCTCCCCCCTACCACACACACATCGCCCCAAACAATACAGATACTTATTGGATTAACTACTCAGTCCTCGCTGGAAGGAAAGCGGTATCCGTGAGCTCTCGCTTTTATTTGCACGTACAGTTGTAGATCTGTGGCATGACAACAAAAATAAATAATAATTTAAAAAAAAAAGTGGATAATCCCTACGCGGGAGCGCAGTGTCCACCGCAGCATCCGCCCGCTCCGCGGCACCATTTTTACTCGCCGAGGGAGTTCGCATCGCGGCGGATCCTGCCCGGTTTTGCCCGATTCCTGCCCGCTCCCCGAGCAGCCGCTGCCCGGCTTGGGCGACCGTGATGGGCGTCGCAAGCTCCCCGTCCTCCGGGCCCCCCCTCCGACACAGCCTTGGCACCGCATCGGGGGTGGGGGGAGAGAAAATAGAGGAGCGGGGCGGAAAGAATTAAAGCAAAGCCTTTAAAGTTTGCTGCTTGATTTTGGTCTGCCTCTGGATTATTTGGGGGAGGTGGGAGGGGGGGGAATAAATAAATAAATCTCGCAACCTGCCAGCTCTGCCTTCCCAACGCTCTCCAAGTCACTGGTAGCCATTTTCATCTAAGGTACAGAAGGAGGAAAGAAAAAGGAGAAAAAAAAAAAGCCAAAAAATCTTTAAGAAAAAGCACCCCCAAAAAAGGAACCAAGACAGGAAAAGCCCGTGGAGCAGCGCAGACCGGGGCCGCTGCAGCCGCTCCGCGCCCGCGCAACCCCCGCCGCTCGCTTCCCCGGCTCGCGGGCTGCCGAGGTTTTTTTTTCCTGTATTTCCGCCCCCCCTCCCCCCCGGTTTTTTTTCTTTTCTTTTTCTTTTTTCTTTTTTTTTTTTTTTCCCCTTTCCCCCTCTCTCTTTTGCCGCAGTCTCCGTCCCGCGCTGGGCGAGTCCCGGCAACCCGCGCCGGCGAGGAGCTGATTTATCGCTGCTCCAGCCCCGGCTCGCAATTCTGTCACTGTAAATCACGCACATGCGGAGAGCGGGAAGGTTTTGGCCAGCTCGGAGCCCCCTCCCCGCCCCCCCCCAAAAAAAAAATTAATAAAAAATATAAATAACGGAAAGAAAAAGGTGAGGGGGGGAGAAATCCAGGGGAGAACCGGCGCCCCCCAACCCCCGCCGCAAAATAAAGTCTCAATAAAAGTGGCGGGGGCGGCGCGGAGGGCGGGAGGGATGGAGGGATGGAGGGAGGGGGGCACCTGGCAGCCGCCGCGCCCCCCGCGCCCGCCCCCGCCGCTCCCCGCGGCGCCTCCCGGGCCCGGCTCCGCGGCGGGGGGTGCGGGGGGACCCCCGAGCTCTCCCGCCCAGCGTGGTCCTGCCTGCCAGCGCTGCAACCCGCTCGTACATGTGCGTATCCACATATATCCCCGTCCCATATGGATGTGACTGTGGGAGGGTTGCACGCTCCCATGCTGGAGCTGCAGCATCCTCCTCGGCGGCGGTGGGATGCAGACCCCCGGGCAGCCTCCAGCTCTCCCAGATCCTCAGGCAGCCTCCAGGTTTCCCAGCCCTGCAGCAGAGGGGCTCTGTGCCAGCCGGGTGCAGCAACTGCGGTACCCCA